>NW_003852408.1:28560781-28581151 GCF_000181295.1 Otolemur garnettii
GTTGCAGCCGTCATTGTTGTTTGGCGGGTCCGGGCTGGGGATTCGAACCCGCCACCTTAGGTGTACGTGGCTGGCGCCTTAGCAGGTTGAGCTATAGGCGCCGAGCCGAAGTAGACATTCTTAATGTGTTTGACTAGCCAGAATAACAGTCTGATACATTTGGCCAACATACTCTTCAGGGGGTTCCTACTTATTTTTTTATTTGGGGTGTGTATCTATTTGGTACAGCTTAATTCACAACAATTCAGCACTGAAAGTGATTTACTAAAATAATATTTCTGAACAAAACTTAGAAGAAATGAAAGAGCCAACAACTGTGTGCCCAAGCTAATTCAGACATACAAAAGTATCTTTTTTTTTTCCAGTTTTTGGCCAGGGCCAGATTTGAACCTGCCACCTCCGGTATATGGGGCTGGCACCCTATTCCTTGAGCCACCGGTGCTGTCCACAAAAATATCATTTTTGTAATAATGGAAAGTACCTTCCAAGTATTTGTCTAGGAAATAGGGTAGCGACAAGTAATACAGAGTTCTAGCCCTGAAACACCTTGGATTAGAGAAACTAAATCACAGACAGTAATTAATGAGAAATAAATGTAATTTGATTTACACATTTTAAAAACACATCAATTGGACATCATGCTACATTGCACTAAAACAAAACAAAACAAAAAACCACTGTAAGCAGTCTTCTAGAAGACATTTACTAATATCAAGTAAATGGCTAAAAATATATATTACCATCTATTTATAAAAACTAATTATAGAATATTAGCCTAATTATGACTTTATCATATTTTTGCCACATGTATACATTCAGATTCCCTTAATTACAAGCTTAATTATATTTATTAGATTGTCTTCCACATTTAACAAGAATACTCCCTTAGGTTATGGCCCAATTTGCAGATTTTACCAAATTAATTGTAATGATTAAATTAAATATATTTCTACATACATGTAGTAAAAAGTACATACAACACAAAGATTCATACTTAGATTTCAAACTATATGCAAAAAAATTGTAATGTACATCTGAAAAGACATCTATCCATAGGCATATTTCTTTTTCCCTGTCCCACAGCATTTCTTGACTCAAGTTACCTAACCAGACATTGAAGATACATAGCCTACTTTTTCCCTTTTGTCTTGATTATTAAAAAATTATAAATTTAGCATCTCTAGTTTACCCCTCTTCTTCGGTTACCCATTTTAACTAGAATTTTGGACTGAACATTGAGTTAATAAGTAGGATCTAACTGTTCCTGAAAATAGGCAGATTATAAATGAATACCTTATTTAATTTAAAAAGAGAAGGATATATTCTTATAAAATAGAGACAAAATAGAAGTTTTTGTTTTTCCTAGATTTCTTTTACAGTTGAAAAGTAGACAAAGGCTTGGACATCTGTATAAAATTTTTAGAGTCATTATTATATAACTTGATGATTGACATCTAAAATTCTCTTTTTTTTTTTTGAGACAGAGTCTCACTATGTTGCCCTTGGTCGAGTGCCATGACATCACAGCTCACAGCAACCTCAAACTCTTGGGCTCAAGTGATTCTCTTACCTCAGCCTCCCTAGTAGTTGGGACTATAGGCACCCACCACAATGCCTAGCTATTTTTTGGTTGCCGTTGTCATGGTTGTTTAGCAGGCCTGGGCCAAGCTCCGTGTATGTGGCCGGTGCCCTACTCACTGAGCTACGGGCGCCAAGCCTGAAATCTAAAATTCTTATGAAATAATAAAACCAAACAAGTCCTCTATGCCTCCCTCTCCGCAAAACTAAGTTGAATGGAATATCAGATCTTTAAGAGTACAAATGGAAAAGACTAAATCACATCTTTTAACATTGCTCAGGTTTTAGTAAGTAATTTTTTCTTATAAGTAATTTGAGCCTATTTCTAAGAAATCATTTTATGATGGCATCATTAGTGTAGGCCAATTATAATTTGCTATTAGCAGTCATATACCAATGCTACTTCAGTACCTGATGAACACAATGGCCGTGGGGGGGCAGTCACTGACCTCAGAATATATGCATTTTGCAAAACATCTCTGTACCTTACATATCATTATACAAGTAACTAACAACATTTTAATCACATTCTCTGCATGTTCTTTTCATTATATTTTCTTTTTTTTGAAACAGAGTCTCACTATATTGCCCTGAGTAGAATGCCGTGCTGCCACAGCTCACAGCAACCTCAAACTCTTGAGCTTAAGTGATTCTCTTGCCTCAGCCTCCCAAGTAGCTGGGAATACAGGCACAGGAATATAGGAATACTGCCACAAAGCCTGGCCATTTTTGTTGTTGTTGTAGTTGTCATTTTTGTTTAGCAGGCTTGGGCGGGGTTTGAACTCACCAGCCATGGTATATGTGGCTGGCTTCCTAGCTGCTGAACTACAGGCACAGAGCCTATATTTTCTTCTTCTGATGTGTGGCTGGAACAAATGTATTTGCTCCAATCACTGTATGCCTTCAGCTATTTCCAGTCTCTCCCACGGGAACAAAGTTAGCAGCAACCTTTGTTTGGTAAGCTTTTCACTGCTTGTCTCATAACTCTTCCTTTTGGTTTGGTATGAACTGTTCCTCTTGTCACTACACTTTGTCCTTGATTGCACTCATGTCTACAAAGATTCATTGCCACTGTATGTTTTTTGTGGAGACTGTGCTCACTTGGGGCATACCTTCTTATGTTTTCTTCACAGAGCTGTTGTGCCAAATCTTTCAAAAAGAATTTTCTTCCCTATTGTTTCTTTGAATGAAGTTGTGACCAGTGGTTATTTATTTCCTGAAAAATCAGATACAAATTGTATGCTGCCATATCAATGATGTTGAAGAAAACTGTCAGGGGCCAGTACTAGACAGGAATATGTTCTCATGCACACACCTGCTTTAGTAGCTTTTTAAAAGTAGATTACATCAGGCTTGTTATCCATTACCTTCATATCTTCATGATATGTGGAAAGTACTGAACTACCTTTTCTGTATTTAGAACACAACTAATGTCACCTAGGGAGAGAAGGCAAATGTTAGTCTATCAGATAGAGAGTTTTCACTGATGCTGGCTTGAGTTTTAGAGTCAAATCCCCTTTATTCCTGTGAATAGTACTGACTGTGGTTATATTTTTTTGAAGCAAGTTGAAAGACAAGGTAATAGAGGTAAACTTTCAGTCCACGGTAATATTTCTTCCGTACTGATCCAAATGACAGTTCTGAACCAGTCTTTTTATAATTTCAGAGCCACTATTGTAATTTCTTAGAAGGTTCTCTTATTTCCCTGCATATAGCTCTACCACCAAAGAGTAGTTTGTTGAAGAATCACACAAACAATTCAATGCCAAGTCCATACTTTCCAGCTTTAGTTGGTATGTAAAGTCTGAATGGACAACAGCCATGGAAAGACATTAATTCCTCATTGATAGTAAAAAGGGAGAGATTATTTACAACATTCCAAAGCTCTTACACTTGAGGAAATTTATCATACTGCCTGCCAGCTTCACACGTTGCAGCATCATTAAAACATAGATATTTCAATAGGAGCTGCATTCTGTATTCTGAAAATGTAGCGCAGTAAACTGGAAAATTCTCCTCACTGAAAAAATTGTGGATATTCCCTTTATTTTGTCAGTACATACCACAATTTAGAAGAGTTCTAATTAATCCTAGTTTTTCTTCTCTCATGAAATTGCAAGAATTTTGGATGAATACATCTTTACATAACTCTTTTACCAGATATAGTTTCTGGTTTGTAAACTTGATAATTACATTCACAGTTTTATTATCAATAAATAGCTGGAAAGCATCCTGTGGAGTATGGCTTCTATTCCTGATTGTACTCCTGGCTGAGTCTTCGTAGTATTAGCCTATTGTAGTCTCCCCTGATCCTTTATCAGTGAGTCCATATTGTTCTTTTTTATTTTTTTAAATTTCAGATTAATATGAGCGTACAAATGCTTAAGTTCCATTGTTTCAATTTGTTAGTAAAGTTCAAGTTTTAACTGAGTCCTTCATCTAGGGAGTGAGCTCTATACCCCTACATTGTGCACACAGAGTGAGAGTTTACTAATCCCCCTCCTTCTTCTCCTCTTCCCTGATCCTCCTCCCCCATCCCCCCCTTGAATTTAATGGAGTTTTTCTTTCATATAGGTGTACAATTGTTTATCTGTTGGTTTAATATTAGTATTGTATCCATTGCATACTTGCTTTTCCATTCTGTGGTACTTTACTAAGAAGAATGTTTTCAACTCCATCCAGATTAATACAAAAGACGTCAAATCTCCATCTTTTTATGGCAGATTAGTATTCCAGAGTATACCACAGTTTATTAATTCATTCATGGGTTGATGGGTACTTGGGCTGATTCTGTATCTTGGTGATTATGAACTGAGCTGCAATGAACATTTTAGTGCAAATGTCCTCATAGTAAATTTTCTTTCTTCTGGGTAGATACCTAGTAATGGGATTGTGGGATCAATGGAAGGTTTACTTTTAGCTCTTTAAGGATTCTGCACACTTCTTTCCATAGAGGCTGTGTTAGTTTGCAATCCCACCAGCAGTGTAAAAGTGTTTCTTTCTCTCCATATTTATGCCAGCAACTGCAGGTTTGGGACTTTGTGATGTGGGCTATTCTCAGTGGGGTTAGGTAATATCTCAGGGTGGTTTTGATTTGAATTTCTCTGATGATAGGGATGATGAGCATTTTTTTCAGGTTTGTTGGCCATTCGCCTGTCTTCTTCAGAGAAGATTCTGTTCATATCTCTTGACCACTTATAAGTGATATTGTTTACTCTTTTCTTGGTGATTAATTTGAGTTCTCTGTAGATTCTAATTATCAGCCCTTTGCCAGATTCATAGGATACAAATATTTTCTCTCATTCTGAAAGCTGTTAGCTTTAGTAGTTGTACTCTTAGCTGTGCAGAAGCTTTTTAACTTGATCATGTCCCATTTATTTATTTTTAGTGTTGCTGCAATTGTTTCGGGGGTCTTCTTCATAAAATCTTTCCCCAGGCTGACACTGTAAAGACTTTTTCCCAGACTTTCTTCTAGAATTTTTATTGTTTCATGGCTTTAATTAATTAATTAATTTCTGAGGCAGAGGCTCACTTAGTTGCCCTTGATAAGAGTACTCCAGCATCATAGCTCACAGCAACCTTAAACTCTTGCACTCAAGTAATTCTCTTGCCTCAGCCTTTCAAGTAGCAGGATTGCCTCAGCCTTCCAAGTAGCAGGGATTACAGGTGCCCACCACAATGCCCACCATTTTTAGAGCCAGGATCTTGCTCTTGCTCAGGCTGATCTCAAACCTGTGAGCTCAGGGCAATCTACCCACCTCAGCCTCCCAGAGTGCAGGCATGAGCCACTATGCCTCGCTTTTGTATCTTAAATTTAAATCTTTAATCCAGTGAGAGTCAGTTTTTGTCAGTGGTGAAAGGTTTGGGTCCAGTTTCAGTCTTCTACATGTGGCTAACCAGTTCTCCCAGTGCCATTTTTTTTTGAGACAGTCTTACTTTGTCACCTTTGGTAGAGTGCCATAGTGTCACAGCTCACAGCAACCTCAAACTCTTGGGCTTAAGCAATTCTCTTGCCTCAGCCTCTCAAGTTGTTGGCACTACAGGTGCCTGCCACAATGCCTGGCTATTTTTTTGTTGTAGTTGTCATCATTGTTTGGCAGGCTCAGGCTGGGTTCAAACCTACTAGCCTCAGTATATGCAGCTGGCCCCCTAGCCGCTGAGCTACAGGTGCTGAGCCCATTTATTTTTTTAGTTAGACTGATTTTAACAAATGACATTTAAGGCATGATTGTACCTTGAGAATCACTTGAGCCTAAGAGTTTGAGGTTGCTGTGAGCTGTGATACCACGGCATTCTACCCAGGGTGACAGCTTGAGACTCTGTCTCAAAAAAAAAAAAAAAAGGTTGGCGATCCATATGGGTGCCAAGTTGACAAGGAGTGGATTTGACTTAATTTTAGGTGTCAACTTGAATGAATTAAGGAATACCTAGAAATCTGGTAAAGCATTATTCTGGGTGTGTCTGTTTCCAAAGAAGATTAGTGTGTTGAGTCTGAGTGGGGAAGGTCTGCCCTCAACATTAGCAGGCACCATCCAATCTGCCAGGGGCCCAGAGAGAACATATACAGAAGGTAAATTGGTCTCTCTGTGAGAGTTGGGGCAGACTTTTTTTCTGCGGCCTTGGACATCATAATTCCAGGCTTACTGGCCTAATTATTAATGCTGATAATGAAAACAGAAAACTGCTTAATTTCAACAGCCAACCAATAATAAGACTTTCAAAATAAATGAATTATACTTACTAAATTTGTAGACCATAACCGCTTACCAAATACAAGTACAGCAAATGTTTTTCCTATAAAAATACAGGTAAAAAATACAAGAAATCTCCCTGCCAAATTATTCAATGGTGTGGGTGTGCAAATTCTGCCCCTTCCCACATAGAACCATGTCTTTTGTCAGAGAATAAAAAGAATTCCGGCTGGACAAAGTGGCTCACGTCTGTAATCCTAGCACTTTAGGGGGCCAAAGCTGGAAGATCACTTAAGCCAGTAGTTCCCAACCTTCTTAATGCCATGACCCTTTAATATAGTTCCTGTGGGTCATGACCCACAGGCTGAGCACCTCTGACTTAAGGCCAGGAGTTTGAGACCAGCCTGAGAGGCATCAAGACCCCAGCTCTACACAAAGTAGAAAAATTAGCCCCAAGGCTACCTGTAGTCCTTGCTATTTGCGAGGCTGAGGCAGGAAGATCACTGGAGCCCTGCAGTTTGAGATTACAATGAGCTACTGAGGACCCCACTGCGCTCTAGCCTGGATGACAGAGTAAGACTCAATCTCAAAAAAAAAAATTTTTTTTCAACAAGCTCAGCAATTTTCTCAACCAAAGACAATCGCTGATATAGAGGTTCTTCCAGTGTTGCAAAACATACTAAATGATGAGCTATCTTTGGTTGTTTAGGGATTTGACTGTACAAGAAGATACGTTTATATTTACCACTAAATCTAACATACAAAAACACTGTGTATGCCTCACTTTGGTTAATGGATGAAATTTTCAGAGTTGTTCTCACTGTTTTTTATCAGCTACATATAAGTCATTCTCCTGTTGGACCCCAAAATTATAGAACCTATCTGTTTAGTTATATATTGACAACTACAAAAGTAAAGTACTTTATAAATACTCATTTGAAGATTTGGTGGACTTTGTATAATAAAATGGATTTTAATTTAATACCCTAAACCATAAAGATAGGTTTGAATTAGGTGCAATCATGTGTTCTAAAAGTGAATTTCAAAGTGTTACCAATAGTTTGTTTTTTCCATTCAGCCTAATGCATTTGGTGGAAAATTCAGATAAGGAGATTAGGCACACAATATGACAACCATGAAAATGTCAGTTTAAAAATGCATTATTGGCTAGTCATGGTGGCTCATGCCTGTAATTCTAGCATTATGGGAGGCCAAGGTGGGTGGATTGCTTGAGCTCAGGAGTTTGAGACAAGCTTAAGTAAAAATAGAAAATACTAGCTGGGCATGGTGGTGCATGCTTGTAGTCCCAGCTACTCAAGAGAGTGAAGCAAGAGGACTGCTTGAACCCAGGAGTTTGAGGTTGCTGGGAGCTACAATGATGCCACAGCACTCTACCTAAGGGCTATAAAGTGAGACTCTGTCTCAATAAAATAAAATAAAATAGGCTCGGCGCCTGTGGCTCAAGTGGCTAAGGCGCCAGCCATATACACCTAAGGTGGCGGGTTCGAATCCAGCCTAGGCCCACCAAATAACAATGACAGCTGCAACCAAAAAATAGCCAGGCGTTGTGGTGGGTGCCTGTGGTCCCAGCTACTTGGGACGCTGAGGCAGGAGACTCGCTTGATCCCAGGAGTTAGAGGTTGCTGTGACCTGTGATGCCACAGCACCCTACCCAGGGGGACAGCTTGAGCTCTGTCTCAAAAATAAAAATAAAAAATAAAAAATAAAATAAAATAAAAATTAATTAATTAAAAAATGCATTATTTGTCTACACTGGCATTCTTTTCAGCTAATGAAATTACTGAAGCTTTTAGTGAATAAAAGCCACAATTGCCTACAGAAGCCAGGAAAGTTACTCATAGAAAAGTTACTTATTATTAAAAATAATGAGGTGGACAAGATAAGAAGATGGCATTACTGTTTGGTCACCAATATTGTTTCCACCAGTTTGGTCACAGTACTGTCTGTAGATAATGACATGTGGAATGGATTTGCATGTTCCTAAAACAACATGAAAGCAGGGTACGGAAAATGGAAAAAATTAATAAGAAATGTTCATGTCAATGTATATTGAATCATACAGAGGATTTCAAAAAGAGCAGCCCCATGTAGAAAATGCTCTTATGGACTATCTCCATGCAATTGCCCATAATCTATTCCTGTAATACACTTTTCATATGTTAAATTTACCTTTTCATTTAGGGAATTTCCCCACCATAACCCACTATTTTAAATTATCAGCATTATTTTCACAATTCTCGATGCTATGTATTTCATCTTATATCATCTAATACAAATCTGATATAATACTTTGGAGACTATATCAGAGAATTTTATTATGTTGTTCAAAAATTCTCTGCTATTCTAAAATCATATCTCTCTATATGATACATTTTGAAATGGATGTCTTAGTACTATATAAAGTAGCATGTAGTGAGCATGTATTTATAAAGAAGTACTGACTCAGGTGGCACCTGTGGCTCAAGGAGTAGGGTGCTGGCCCCATATACTGGAGGTGGTGGGTTCAAACCTGGCCCTGGCCAAAAACTGCAAAAAAAAAAAAAAAAAGAAGTACTGACTCAATGGTCAGTATATACATAGTACCGTGTTAGATGCTGTGCAAGATTTCAAAGTATCTATAACACAACTGTCATGGGTTCAAAGTTCATTAAACAGATAATTACAAAGCTGGGCATGGTGGCTCATGCCTGTAAATCCTAGCACTCTGGGAGGCCAAAGCAGATGGACTGCCTGAGCTCAGGAGTTTAAGACCAGCCTGAGCAAGAGAGTCTGCCTCTAAAAATAGCTGGGTATTGGTGGCAAGTGCCTGTAGTCCCAGCTACTCGGGAGGGTGAGGCAAGAGAATCATTTGAGCCCAAGAGTTTGAGATTGCTATGAGCTATGACACCACGGCACTCTACCAAGGGCAACTGAGTCTCAAACACTGTTTCAAAAAAGCTCAAACAAACAAATAATTATAGAATACTTTTTTGTGACAAAATTGTGTCAGATACTGAGGATGAGGCAGTGAACACAACCATTATCTGAAGCAATGCATAACTAAAACAGGATGTGACAGCCACAATATGCAAAACTCAAATGTTTATATAAGGCTATTGTTCTAGCTCAAAATCTTATTACATGAGGTTTAATCTCATTCATTATGTTAGATCAAATACTAATAATGGTGTCTATTCTCAATAGAGAGACAGATAACAAACCTATTTTGAAAACAGGGCAAACTGACAGGCACTAGTATACAGATTTCCCTCTAAAAACTTGGAAGGAAGAAAGGGAAGAGAGGGACGGAGGGAGGAAGAAGAGAGAATAATAATAGTCACCTTATACATTTACAATTATTGAAAAGAAGAGTTCAGGGCCAGGTGCAGTGGCTCAAGCCTGTAATCCTACACTCTGGGAGGCCAAGGCAGGTGGACTGCTTGAGTTCAGTAGTTTGAAGAGCTCTAGAGACAGAGCTCTTCACAATTAGACTCTGTCTCTAAAAATAGCCAAGCATTGAAGGAGGTGCCTTTATGTAATCCCAGCTACTAAGGAGGCTAAGACAAGGGGATCTCTTGAGCCATGGCACTCTACCAAGTATGACAAAGTGAGACTCTTTCTCAAAATAAATAAATAAATAAATAAATAAAAGACAAAGAGATACCCTCATGTGAAGCTATGTATACTGTATGCATATTTACATGCAATTTCCTTTTTTTTTTTTTTTTGAGACAGAGCCTTACTTTGTTGCCCCCGGTAGAGTACCACAGCTTCACAACTCACAGCAACCTCAAACTTTTGGGCTTAAGTGATTCTCTTGCCTTAGCCTCCCAAGTAGCTGGGACTGCAGGGGCCCATCACAATGCCTAGCTATTTTTCCAGACAAGGTCTCACTGTAGCTCAGGCTGGTCTTGAACTCGTCAACCGGCCTGTGCCTCTCAAGTGCTAGGATTACAGGCATGAGCCACCGGGCCTAGCCAACACATAATTTCCAAACTCAGATTCATCATGACTAGCACAGATACATGAAAGGGTTTTGATAAATGCTATACATATAGAAACAATCATAGTGTCCTCTGTGATGAGATCTGAAACAAGTAATTAACAATACTTCTTTAATTTTAAAATAAAAATTATGCAAAAGAATCTACCATGAAAATAATATATCGAGTAGCAATGTAAAAAAAAAACTTTAAAACTAATCATTTTCCCCGAAACAAAAAAACTCTCCAATTTCAAAGGAGTTTTTATCAGGGAACAGACCCCAAGAAGGAGCAATCACAGCACTGCCTTTCAACTTAAACAGAACTTCTTTCATATAATTATTAACTATCCTGGAAACTGAGACAGACATAAGCCAGCTTGATGAGTTGAGCACAGATTTGCCACTTTTTTTTAAAACGAAGGGGAGATTTATTTATTATTTGTATATATGTGTGTCTATAGATATATATATATATATATGTGTGTGTGTGTGTATATATGTGTGTGTGTTTAGTATTCCTCCAAATACTCCATATTAGTGCTATTCAATACAATTTCTATGATAATGGAAATAGTCTATAATTTGCTTTGTCAAAGACAGTGGTTACTAATTGTATTTGGGTAGTCAGCACTTGATATGTGACTAGTGCAACTAAGGAACTGGATTTTTTATTTTGTCTAATTTTAATTAATTTAAATGTAAATTTAAATAGCTACTGCTACAGGTGAAGTGTGGGCCCCCCAAATTTGTATGTGGAAACCCTATCCCCCATTGTAAGGTTATTTAGAGATGGAGACTTTGGGAGGTAATTAGGTTTAAAGAAAATCATACTATGAGACCCCTGTGAAGGGATTACTGCCCTTATTTAAAAAAAAAAAGGACACCAGAGAGCTTGCTTTCTCTCTACCATGTGAGGACACAGAGAGAAAGAAGCCATCTGCAAGTGAGGAATAGAGCCCTCAAGAGGGATCCTTATCAGCTAATACCTTAGATCTTGAACTTCCTAGCTTCTGGAACTGGGAGAAAAAATAAATGCCTGCTGTTTTAAACCATTCAGTCTATTGTATTTTGTTATGGCAGCCCAAGCAGACTAATACAGTTGCATATCTAGTGATATATTAGATACCACAATACTATATAGTTTATATAAATGCTAGGCACTGTATACTAACAAAACTAATCAGAAGTTAATAATCACTTTTTTTGTTGTACTCATTCAATCACAAGTATAAAACGTTCTGATAAGCCCAGCTCCTCAAAAAAATGCTCTTCTTTTTCAGAGCCTCAGAACAAATACTACAAAAGAATGCTCAATAGCTTAACAAGTTACTAGACACATTACATGGCCATAGGCTGTAACCAAGAGTCATGTACCAAGCCTCTCGCCTCTGCCCCAAATTTATTTCTTACAAGTAGCCTTTCCTTATATAAACAGAAATGTAAAACATTAATATTCCAGTAACATCTGGATATTTAAATTATACTTATTGAGAAATAAATAAGAAAATGAACATTCTGCTCATCTTTCTGATAGCATCTCATACTAATGACTTGAAATAATTAACAATTAAAAATGGTAAGCAGGGCTTGGCGCCCACAGCTCAGTGAGTAGGGCACCAGCCACATACACTGAAGGTGGTGGGTTCGAGCCTGGCCCTGGCCTGCTAAACAATGACAAATGCAACCAAAAAAGAGCCGGGTGTTGTGGGGGGTGCCTGTAGTCCCAGCTACTTGGGAGGCTGAGGCAAGAGAATGGCTTAAACCCAAGAATTGGAGGTTGCTATGAGCTGTAATGCCATGGTACTCTACTGAGGGCAACATAGTGAGACACTGTCTCAAAAAAAACCAAAAACCTGATCAGAGCATAAATTGAGCTGCATGATGAGATCCACAATTTGACCATCCCACTTTCTTGCTTGAAACCTTTTAGTAACTTTTTAAGATCACGTACAAGCACCTGTATCATCTAACACTACAAGTTCCCCTAGCTTCATCCATACATCAACCATAGAGTACCATTCTCTTTTTCACCTCAGGATCTTCAGTATTTGATTCCATTTTCCTCCAACTGTCTTGTTTATCTTATTCCTGTTTATCTTAAACATTTCTTCTTCAAAGAATCCTTCCCTACTTATCCAAGACCAGTGTGGCAGGATCCGCTATCATATTCTCTCATAGTATTCATACTTCTTCAATTTCCATACTTCCTATTACTTATAATATGCCTGGTTTATTCATCAAAGTATAAGCTATATGAGTACTTGTTCACCAATGTGTCTTTAGAATATTTATTAACAAAATTAATGTTGTGTTTTCTTTTCTCTAACCTTTGCCGCTAACGATAAATAGAATCAATTTTTGAGACAGAGTCTCACTTTGTCACCCTAGGTAGAGTGCCATGGCATCACAGCTCACAGCAACCTCAAACTCTTGGGCTTAAGCTATTCTCTTGCCTCAGCCTTTCAAGTAGCTGGACCACAGACGCCTGCCACAAAGCCAATTTTTTAAAAAACTAAAAAAGGTAGAGCATGCCAGCAAAATGAAACCATATATCCACACAAAACCTAATATAGTAGCAGCTTTATTTACAACAGCTGAAAATGATAAACAACCCAACTGCCCATAATTTTTAATGGATCAACAAAATATGATATATCCATATAAGTCAACACTAGTCAACAATGTAAGGAGTAGATTATTAATACACACAAGAATGTGGATGAATCTCAACTCAGCTGAACAGGACAATACATATAGTTCAGGGGAATTTACATTTGCTTTTTTTTTTTTAAGGAGACTTGTTGCCTAGGCTGGAATGATAGGATTATAGTTAACTCTAACCTCAAGCTCCTGGGCTCATCTTGCTTCAGCCTTCTGAATAGCTAGTACTATGGGCATGTGCCTACCACACTCAGCTAATTTTGAATATTTTTTGTAGAAACAAAGTCTCGCTATGTTGCCCAAGCTAGTCTTGACATCATGGCCTCAAGCGATCCTCCAGTCTTACCCGCCTAAAGTACTGGGGCTACAATGGTGAGCCACTGCATAGGATCTCATATAAATATATATAGTCTACTTGCCTGAAGGTTCGCACGATATTTTTCATTCACGTTATAAAAAGGTATTCTACTAAGTCAGAGACTCTTGTGCCTAAATCTATAATTTTCTAAAAAGTAGGATCTATAGATGAATAAAAATTTTCCATTAAGTTTTATTGGTGGGTCGGCGCCTATAGCTCAACCGGCTAAGGCGCCAGCCACGTACACCTAAGGTGGCGGGTTTGAATCCCCAGCCCGGACCCGCCAAACAACAATGACGGCTGCAACCAAAAAATAGCCGGGTGTTGTGGCGGGCGCCTGTGGTCCCAGCTACTTGGGAGGCGGAGGCAGGAGACTCGCTTGAGCCAGGAGTTGGAGGTTGCTGTGAGCTGTAATGCCACGGCACTCTACCCAGGGGGACAGCTTGAGGCTCTGTCTAAAAAAAAAAAAAAAAAAAAGTTTCATTGGTAAGAAAAAAATTTTTTTTTGAGACAGAGCCTCAAGGTGTTGCCCTCGGTAGAGTGTCGTGGCATCACAGCTCACAGCAACCTCCAACTCCTGGGCTCAAGCAATTCTCCTGCCTCCACCTCCCAAGTAGGTAGGACTACAGGCACCCGCCACAATGCCTGGCTATTTTTTGGTTGCAGCCGTCATTGTTGTTTGGCGGGCCCAGGCTGGATTCGAACCCGCCAGCTCAGGTGTATGTGGCTGGCGCCTTAGCCGCTTGAGCCACAGGCACTGAGCCAAGTTTTATTGGTAAGAATTTTTTAAAGAGCTTCTTGTCATTCTATGTCTAAACAATCCAAGTCACGTAACACTCATTTTTCAGTAGTTGTAATGTATTTATCTGTACTGGAGAAGTCTAAATGCCTTATCTTTGCCCTGGAACGAAGTTCAGGGACTAATTCTGGGCATGCTTGTGTGTTTGGCTTCTGTTTATCTAAGTGTCAAAATGAGCTATCTAAAACAAACAACATAGGAACCTTGCAGTAATGGGGCAAATAACTAAATAACTGAAGCAACAGTGTTCTTTCCCAGAATATAAACCTCTCAGAACAAACACAACTGGGATTTCAGAGTATCACTATAATTATGTTCTGAAATACACAAAGAGAGGGAAGTCTTAATTTAACAGAAATATCCCTATAAAATTTAGTATAAACTTGAATTTTTTAATTCAATTATAATAAATCAAGTAAGAAAGTCCCTTACTTTTCCAATGTTATGGTGAATTCTTTTATAAAGCAAATAATCCTTTTAAAGTGAAATAATTATCCCTTTATTTATATATATTTCTTTTTTGGGGGGGCGGTTTGGGGTGGGGGCTGAGTTTGAACCCTCCACCTCCAGCACATGGGGCGGCACCTTACTCCTTTGAGCCACAGGCACCACCCTATTTACATATATTTCTATACACAGAGTAAACATATTAAACTGTCATTCTGTGGGCTGGGCATGGTAGCTTAGATTATAATCCTAACATCTTTAAACTTCCAGGTTCAAGCAATACTCCTGCCTTGGCCTTCCAAGTACCTAAGACTACAGGTGGATGCCACTATACCCAGTAATGGGAGCTAATGCGATCCTCATGTCTTGGCCTCGCAGAGTGCTAGGATCACTTTAGCTCAGGAGTTCAAGACCAGTCAGCACAAGAGTAAGACCTTGTCTCTACTAAGAACAGAAAAACTAGGGTGGCGCCTGTGGCTCAGTGAGTAGGGCGCCAGCCCCACATATGGAGGGTGGCGAGTTCAAACCCAGCCCCGGCAGAACCGCAACAAAAAAATTGCCAGGCGTTGTGGCAGGCGCCTGTAGTCCCAGCTACTCGGGAGGCTGAAGCAAAAGAACTGCCTAAACCCAGGAGTTGGAGGTTGCTGTGAGCTGTGTGATGCCATGGCACTCTACCAACGGTGATAAAGTGAGACTCTATCTCTACAAAAGAAAAAACAGAAAAACTAGCTGGGCACGGTGGCATGCCCCTATAGTCTTAGCTCCCTGGGAGGCTGAGGCAAGAGAATTACTTGAACCTTTGAGTTTGAAGTTGCTGTGAGCTAGGCTGATGCCACAGCGCTCTAGCCTGGGCAACAGAGTGAGACTATGTCTCAAATATACATACATACATACATACATAAATAAAATAAATAGAACTGTCATTCTGCTGACCACTCTCATAATGTCAGAGAAAGAACACAGTGAGAAAAGGAGAGAACACACTGAGAAAAGGATCAAAATTTCCATAAGGTACCTTTTTATGAAACCATGGATAAGTCAAAAATTTGTATTATTTTTGAATATTAGTTCCATTGTAGAACCTATATAACACGGACAGTTCAAAATACCTATGAAGTGCTTGGGAAGGATGTGGCTAAAGAACACACAGTAGTACATCAATGGTTTGAGAAGCTCCCTTCTGTTGATTTTAATCTTGAAAATGAGCCAAGTGGGTGACCTGAGACCAAGGTGGATAAAGATAAGCTGAAAGTTGTAGTGGAAGCAAATTTATCTCAACCTATATGTGAATCAGCAGTGAAGTTTGACATTATTGGTCCAACAATATTGGACAACTTGAAACAAATCAGCAAGGTAAAGAAGCTAAATACATGGGTTCTGCATTAATTAAACAAGCTTCAGAAGAGAAATCACCAGCAAGCTTGCCTTTCTTTGTTGTCACAATGTAAAAGTGAACCATTTCTATA
Organism: Otolemur garnettii; assembly: GCF_000181295.1. Lineage (NCBI taxonomy): Eukaryota > Metazoa > Chordata > Mammalia > Primates > Galagidae > Otolemur > Otolemur garnettii. Next base: position 28,576,767 of record NW_003852408.1, read on the forward strand.
CCGTATTGTCATATGTGATGAAAAATGTATTCTTTTTGGCAATCACAAGTGTTCAGTACAATGGCTGGATAAAGATGAAGTCCTAAAACATAATTCAAAACCAAATATTCACCAAAAAAACGAATGGTGTCTGTTCAGTAGTTCAGTGCTGCTATTATCTACCACAACTTCAGGAGATCTAGTCATTTTGATTATAGCGGATGTCTATTGCAACCAAATGGACAACATGATGAAGATGCTTGCAAATAAGCAGCTAAGGCTGGTCAACAGAGACAGACTGATCCTCTTGTCAAACAATGCTGTCGGGGTGGCGCCTATGGCTCAAGGAGTATGGTGTCAACCACATACTCAACCAAAGGTGGCAGGTTCAAACCTGGCTCTGGCCAAAAACTACAACAAAAACAAAAACAAACAAACAAAAAAAACAATGCTATCATGAAAACAATGTTGTTCAAACTATAGAAGCTGGACGTGGAAATTCTCAGTCATCCACCATATTTACCAGACCTTGCACCAACTGACTATACCCTTTCTTCCAGGCTTTGGACCACTTCTTAGAAGGAAAAATACTCAAATCTCAATAAGCGGTACAAAATGTCTTTTGCAATTTCATTGCTACTAGCTTTCTAGGCTTCTAAGCCGCTGGCATACACAAACTGCATGGCAAAACAGTGTTGGCAGTTTAGGTGCATACTTTGAATAATTGCACTGCTTCCAGTTTGGGATGTAATAAACTAAACTTTTGATTCAAAATCACACATTTCAAATTTAATGACCTACTATTATGAGTATCTTCCATGTAGGAAAGGTAAGTACTAATCTACGTTTGTTTAATGGCTTAAGAAATATATAACACTCTTTTATTACTAAAACACTCAACAAACTAGGAATAGAAGGAAACTTTCTCAGTATGATGAAGGGTATCTATGAATATCCCCAACTAACATCGTACTTAATGGTGAAAAACTGAAAACTGTCCTAAGATCACAAATAAGACAAAGATGTTGGCTCCCCCACTTCTAGCTAACATTGTATTGGAGACACTACCCAGAGAAACAAGGTAAAAAATAAAAATTAATAGAAAGGAAAAAAAACCCCAAAGAAACAAAAGAGCTAGATTAGAATGTAAAAAATAAAGTCATCTCTGCTTACAGATCCTAATGAACTCACAAAAAACTATTAGAGCTAATGAAACAGTTCCAGCAAAGTGGCAGAAAACAAAATCAATATACAAAAATCAACTGTATTTCTGTATACTAGCAATGAACACTCCAAAAATGGAATTTTAAAAATGATTCCATTTATAGTAGCATTAAAAGGATACAACTGTTAGAAATACATTTAACAGGGCGATGCCTGGGGCTCAAAAGGGTAGGGCGCCAGCCCCATATGCTGGAGGTGGCGGGTTCAAACCCAGCCCCGGGCCAAAAAAAAAACAAAAAGGAAAGAAAGAAATACATTTAACAGCGGCTGGGCACAGTGTCTCATGCCTGTAATTCTAGCATTTTGGGAGGCAGAGGTGGGATCACTTGAGGTCAGCAGCCTAAGCAACACAGCAAGACCCCATCTCTACAAAAAAATGTGAAAAATTAGCTAGGTATCATGGTGCATGCCTATTATTCCAGGTACTTGAGACGATGAGGCAGGGAGATCACGTAAGCCCAGGAGTTTGAGGTTGCAAGGAGCTATGATGACATCACTGCCCTCATGCCTGGGCAAGAGAGTGAGTCCCTGTCTAAAAAACAAACAAGCAAACAACAATTTTTAAAAATCCTAAATAGATGGAAAGAAATCCAGTGATATTGATTATAAGACTTAATATTGTTAAGATGGCAATATTCTCCAAATTTATATGCATATTCAATGCAAATTCTATCAAACACCAGCTTCCTTTCTTGTAGAAATTGACAAGTGGTTTCTAAAATTTATATAGAATTTATACAAAAATGCAAAGGATTCAGAATAGCCAAAACAATCTTAAAAAAGAACAGCAAAGTTGGAGGACTCACACTTCCTGATTTCAAAATTGATACCTAAGTGACAAATCAAGACAGTCTGGTACTGGCAAAAATAAAGACACACATATATCAATGGAACAGAATTAGGAGTTCAGAGATAAACCCTTATATATATGGCAAATTGATTTTTGACAAGGATGCCAAGATTATTCAATGGAGAAAACAGTCTTTTCAACAATGTTGTGACAACTGGGTATTCACATGCAAAACAATAAAATTTGAAACATCAAAAATTAACTAAATCAGACACTCTAAATGTACAAGCTAAACTAGAAAAAGCACAGAAGAAAACAAAGGTGTAGATCTTTGTAACCTCAGATTAGGTAACAGCTTCTTAGCCATGATACCAAAAAGCACAGCAGCAAAAGGAAAAATAGATACATCAAACTTAAACAAAATGAAAATGTCTTTGTTTCAATGTATACCATCCAGAAAGTGAAAACAACTCAGAGAATAGGAGAGAGAAATTTACAAGTCATATATCTGATAAGGGACTAGTATCTAGATATAAAAATAACTTTTACATGTCAACCATATATAATCTAGCAATTCTACTCTTAGATACATATTCAAGAAATATAAAAACATATGTCTATGCAAAAACTTATACATAAATGTCATAAAAGCATCATTCATAATATACAAAAGGAGAAACAACCAAATGTTCATCAATCGATGAAAAGATACACAAAATTTAGTCTCTCCATTCTGGAATATTATTGAGCAATAAAAAGAAATGAAAAACTGATATAATGCTACAACATAGATGAACTTTGAAAACATGCTGAGTGAAAGAAGCCAGGCACAAAAGACTAGATATTATATGATTTTGTTTACATAAATGTCAAGAACAGGCAAATTCATAGAAACATAAAAGTAAATCAGTTGGGCCAGGGGCTGGGGTAAGGTGTGAATGAGAATATTTACTGCTCGTAGGTATGGAACTTTTTTATGAGATGAGAAAAATGTTCTAAAATTGATTGTGGTGACAGGTGTACATGTGCAACACTGTAAATATGCTAAAAAGCATTTAATTCTGCACTTTAAATGGGTGCATTATATGGTAATATTGACTATATCCCAATAAAGTTTTTATAAAAAAAGGATATGTAGGGTGGTGCCTGTGGCTTAGTGAGTAGGGCACCAGTCCCATATACCGAGGGTGGCGGGTTCAAACCCGACCCCAGCCAAACTGCAATAAAAAAAAGAGTCAGGTGTTGTGGCAGGTGCCTATAGTCCCAGCCACTAGGGAGGCTGAGGCAAGAGAACTGCCTAAGCCTAAGAGCTGAAGGTTGAGCTGTGATGCCACAGCACTCTACTGAAGACAACAAAGTGAAACTCTGTCTCTAAAAGGGGGAGGGGGGCAGTGCCCATGGTTCAGTGGGCAGGGCACCAGCCCCATATACCCAGGGTGGTGGGTTCAAACCCAGTCCCAGCCAAACTGCAACAAAAAAATAGCTGGGCATTGTGGCGGGTGCCTGTAGTCCCAGCTACTATGGAGGCTGAGGCAAGGGAATCGCCTACACCCATAAGCTGGAGGCTGCTGTGAGCTGTGTGACACCATGGTACTCTACCAAGGGCGATAAAGTGAAACTCTTATCTCTACAAAAGAAAAAAAAGGGATATGTATATATGAATAAAAACACTTCTATACAATAACATATAACAAGTTAAAACAACTGAAAATACAAGAAGACATATAAACCATCAGGTTGAAAGTCCTGAAAGAGATAAAGTTAAGGCTTTTGAGGAAGATCCCCAAATAGATGCCAATTAGAAAGAAAAATTTCCCATTTAAGGGATATGGGAAAGCATGGAAATGGAAAAAAAAAAAAAAAAAAGCAAAATGAGTGGAACACAATTCGTACTACAAGGCAAAGTATTTTGCAAAGACTTAGTAAAGAATTATCAAGTCATGGTTCTTGCAAAACTTCTAAGTTCAACAAAGCCAATTTCGGCTAAAGTTATTTTCAGTATGACTTAAAAAACTGTATGAAAAGAATACATTAGAATTACAAAATATTACATGGAAAGAACCAGAGAAGTCAAGTTTTCCATAATTAAGCAGGAATCCATCCCACAGGTAACATCTCCGACACATGATCGATCTGTTTACAGGTCTTTGGAGTCGCGACGTCCCTAATTCAAAAGATAGGTCACACAGTGCTTCAATTTACTAGGCCTAAAAGCAAATGAGATCTCTTTAACAAGATAAACCTGAGTTTTCATTAAAATGGTCAATTTATTATCACTATTACCGGTGACGTACCATTTTACAGTTAACTAGAACTGTGTAAGAAATGCTTTTCATGGCTTGGTGCCTGTGCCTCAAGTGGCTAAGGCGCCAGCCACATACACCTGAGCTGG
>NW_003852408.1:28581372-28583168 GCF_000181295.1 Otolemur garnettii
GGAAAAGAAAAGAAATGCTTTTCATGACCTAGTATACATACACATAAACAGAACTAAAATTAAAAGTTCACAGAACATTTTTTCATAATACAGTCATGCCTGGCTTAATCATGGGGATATGCTCTGAGAAATGTGTTATTAGGTGATTTTGTCATTGTGTGACAAACATCATATATCCACTTAACACAAACCTATATGTTATAGCCTGCTATACACCTAGGCTACAGGTTCATGGTATTACAGCCTATTGCTCCTAAACTATGCACTAGTTACACAGCATACTTCTGTAACAAATATTATAGACAACTGTAACACAAAAAAAATCTAAACATTTCTAAACATAGAACAGGTACAGTAAAAATACAGTATAAAAGATGAAATCTGGTGTACCTGTCCAGGGTACTTAACCATGAATGGAACTTAACAGGACTAGAAGTTGATCTGGGTGAGTCAATGTGAAAGACTAGGTGAGAGGTGAGAGAATGTGAACAACTAGAACATAACTGCACACTACTGTAGACTGTTTAAACATTTAGACTATACTTGGTATATTAAAAATTTGTTCTTTAACAACAAATTCTCTGTAGCTTACTGTAGCTTTTTTATTTTATCAACTTTTTAATGTCTTTTAACCTTTTGATTCTTTTACTAAGAGGCAAAATATATACTGTTCAACTACACAAATATGTATCTTTCTTTATACCCATATTCTACATGTTTTTGTTTTTCTATTTAAAAACTTTGTTTTAGGCTTGGTGCCTGTAGCTCGAGCAGCTAAGGTGCCCGCCACATACACCGGAGCTGGTAGGTTTGAATCCAGCCCAGGCCTGCCAAACAACAATGACAACTGCAACCAAAAAATAGCCGGGCACTGTGGCAGGCGTCTGCAATCCCAGCTACTTGGGAGGCTGAGGCAAGAGAACAGCTTAAGGCCAAGAGTTGGAGGTTGCTATGAGCTGTGATGCCACAACACTCTACCCAGGGTGACAGCTTGAGACTGCCTCAAAAAAAAAAAAAAAAACAAAAAAAAAAACTTTGTTTTAATTTTTAAACTTTTTTGTGAAAAAACAAGATACAACCACACACATTAACCTAGTCCTAACCAGGGCCACTATCATTAATATCACTATTTTTAACCTCCACATCTTGTCTCACTGGAAGGTTTTCAAGGACAATAACACTCATAAAGCTGTCATCCTATGATAAGAATTCCTTCTCTTCGAATATCTTCTTAAAGATCTGCCTGAGACTGCTCTGCAGTTAACTAATTTTTTTATAAGTAGAAGGAGTATACTCAGAAAAAGTATAGCATAGTAAATATATAAACCAGTATTTATTATCACTAATATATATATACATATCATGTATATAACATACATAATTGCACATTCACAACTCAGAAGCTCAGTAGACAAAACCCTTAACTACGGTGGTTGTACTGGCTCAGTATATCTTTCTGAATAAAAGAAATAGCAGTAAACATGGATCTTATTGCTCCCAACCTACTGGCTAGGTTAAATGAAACTGATTTTATAGTAATTCTCTGCCATGTGACCACACTTTGATCAAATTAAAGTCAATTCCTATTCTGCTGCTCAGTATTTAAAAGTAAAAAATTTAATGAGGAAGGCAGGTATGGAAGAGAGACCTGTCATTCTCTGCACACATACAGTACTGACACATGTGTATACACGCAAAGAATATAGAGGGATAACTATTTTCTAAAACTGATGCTTCTATATAATAATTTGTATGTACCTGCTATCTATGATCATAGCTATAAATTCTGTGTAACT
>NW_003852408.1:28583891-28584136 GCF_000181295.1 Otolemur garnettii
AAAAAAAAAAAAAAAAAAAAAAAATTCTGTGTAACATACATCTACAAATGTTCCTAAGACTGAATGCAACCAGTTATCAGTTTAGGAAACACAAAATCACTTGTAAATAATTTCCCTTAAATTATACTGTCTCATAATTTGCAACCTTGTATCTGTATCTCCATCCCTATACTACCTTTTCCTCAGAAAAACAAATTTCAGCCTTCAGTAAAATTTCGATTATGCTTTCTAACAGAAAAAAAAAA
>NW_003852408.1:28584238-28594100 GCF_000181295.1 Otolemur garnettii
GCCAAGACATTAATTTAGGGTAAGCTCTGGTCCCAATCAGGAGAATGTTATCACAAGGAGCATCTCTGCTTATTCTTCCAAGAGTTACTTACTATCCTTTGCTCTACCACAATTACCATAGTTAGATTCTGCCTCTTACCTTTAGTATTAACCCCTATTCTAGTGGTTCTAAATGTAAAGGCAACAAAATTTTGTACAGGTGAATATACACATTTTTTGGTGGGAAATAGCCATAGCGTTCATCGTAAAGTAGAAAATCTGGAAGCACGACAGACATTTTAAAGAAAGAAACCTGATGAATATCTCTTTGTCATTCAGCAGCATTTGCTGGCTGTCTAGCAACTACATCATTTCTTCAAGAAAATGAACCCGGTTCATATCCAGGTGCCCCCTCCAAAAAAAAGAAAATGAACCATGACTTTAATCCAGTTAAAATCACTGCTACTTCCCCCAAGAAACATTTATTAAGAAGAGTATTTAATATCAATAAAATTTACCATGAAACAGAGAAAGATGAAGCATCGATTTATGCTAAAGAGAGTTAATCTAAAATACAAAAGTACTGTTCATGATCTAGATCACTACGGAATCCACTGTCAGATAACAGGTAATTTGTCTGACTTGATAATACTAGAAGTAGTAAAAATAACAATGTCTTCCCTCATCAGGAATTCGGGTGAGCCCAGAGATAGTACTGGATTTTGGCAAGACTATCAGGTAACTCTGTGCAAAAGATTAGATTTCTTAATGGTTCAGTTGTTTTCAATCCTGTTGAGCCTCTTCATCACTATTAAAGATAATGAAGTGAATGACTACACTAGTTTCCTAGGACTGCCATAACAATATATGGCAGGTCCTTGAATAATGTCACTTCATTACAACATTCATAGCAAAAAAAATGGAATCCTAACCAGAGTCACCTGTGGAGATGTGGATGTGGTTTTTCTCCAGGTACTCCAATTTCTTCCCACATCCTAAAGATGGACTCATTATGTTAACTGATGTGTCTCAATGTCCCTAGTATGAGTGTAGATGTGTGTGCGTAGAGTGAGATCTACAATGAAATGGCATACTGTCCAGGGTTGTTCTCTCCTCATTCCCTGAGCTGCTGGGACCACTCAAGACCCTAAATATACTGTAAAATAAAAATTCCTACAGTACACAGTAATCACACAAATGAACAACAAATGATGTGTTATGAAAGTATTTGGGAGCCCACTGTATTTGTTGCTTTTGGCTGCATGGTAGTAGGAGGTGCTTCTTATAATCTTAGCTTTGCAAACATTTATTCCTTGATTTAATCCACCACTACAACTGCCATCCCGCACTGACACACCAAAAATTGAATAATTACTCATATTAGTTTTTATTAATCTTTCTTAAATCTATGTATCGCTCACATCTTCACATTTAATATTAAAAGTGTTTTGAATTTTTTTTGTTGTTGTTGGATAGAGATAGAGTCTCACTATATCACCCTCAGTAGAGTGGTATGGTGTCATGCAGCTCAGAGCAACCTCCAATTCCTGGGCTTAGGTGATTCTCTTGCCTCAGCCTCCCGAGTACTTGGGACTACAGGCATCCACCATGATGCTGGGCTATTTTTGTTGTTGTTGCTACAGTTTGGCTGGGGCCGGGTTTGAACCTGCCACCATTGATATATAGGGCTGGCGCCCTACCTACTGTGCCATAGGTGCCGCGCAAAAGTGTTTTAAATTTTTATTTAGAAGTTTGGTGATGTTTTTGTGATCACAAATATGCCATAGGAACTTAACTCCTGTTTATATCAATCAGCCTACGATAAACTGGTTTTGTTACAAGTCATTCCACTTAAAGCTGCAATTTCAAAGAACCTATCTACAACATTAAGTAAGGGCTTACTGTACAACAAACTAGGTAGCTTAAAATAATAGAAATTTATTGTCTTATAGCTTTGGAAGCCAAAAATCTAACCTTAAGGTATTTGCAGGGCCACACAACCTCTGAAACCTGAGGAGAGAATCTTTTTCAGCTCTTCTCACTTCTAGTCAACAATCTTTGGTGTTCTTGGCTTATAGATTCATTACTCCAATTTCTGCCTCTGTTGTCACATTATGTTCCCTCTATGTGTCTTTGTCTTTATCTCTTCTTATAAGGACACAAGTCATATTGCTTTAGGGCCCACCCTAATTCATTATGACTTCATCCTAACTTGACTACATCTATAAAAACCCAATTTTGAAATAAGTTATGTTCACAGGCACCATAAATTTGATGTTTGTTCTTGCTTCAGTTTTAGCAGAATTTATGTCTAATAAGGGCTCTTTTCAAACTGATGTCTTATCATTTTTAGGGCCTCAAACTAGGTTCTGTTCAGACATGTTATAACAAGTTAGTACAAGTTTATTTTGGTGCAAAAAAATGTAAAATGCATGTTAAGTTTTTTCATAATATGCAATTCCCATGATTTTTGAAGCCCCCTTGTATATCTACATATATTCTATTGATTATTTCTAGAGAATTCTAACTAATATAAGCCCTAAAAATCAAGGAGGTGCAGTGAAGATGAAATTTAAACATTGCACTTGCTTGCCTCTAGATCTGGCAAAGGAACACTCTCGAACATCCTAGACAGATGCTACCTTACCAGCTGGCAGATGGCTATATGATTTTTACCCTCGAAGGGTAATTTAGACATAGTACTTACTTGCTTCTAGAACTGGCAAAACAACATTCTTGAATATCCCACACAGATGCTACCTTACCAGCTGGCAGATGGCTATATGATTTTAAGCCTTAAAGTGTTATGGAATAGGGCCAGGTAAAACCTCAAAGCAGCAAAGTAAATCAAACAGTTGAGGATCCCTTTATCATTTGGGTTTAAAAAACAAAACAAAACCCAGATCTCTGCTGCCTTTGGTATGTTTTTAATTAAGGTGAAAAGTTACAAAACAAATGTCAATACTACATAATAAAATGACTTTAAGTAGTTAACGAATAGAACCTGAGCAACAGAACAGATATACATTATTGGCTATATATTAGATAACATCTACTCTAGGATCACTTTGGTTTTAAAATAATAAAATCATAAAATGAATAGTCAACATAGACTATAATTAAAGATAAAATGAAACAGGCCATGACTTATACTCAGTTCATCATTATTTATGCTAATTTAGGGTTTTTTAAGCTCAGTACTACTTGTATTTTGGGCCAGGTAGCAGCATCCCATAGTTGTTATAACTAAAAATGTCCCTACATATTGTCAAATGTCCACGGGTACAAAATAACCACTGGTTCAGTACCACCATGTTAATGGTATGAAATAGCATGGTAAATAAAAACCTCAAATAACTGATAAAAAATAAATCATTGCCTGGTGCTGGATATTAATTACTTTTCTGCTAATATGTGAACATAGGCAAGCTTTGTGACCTAAAAATCCACTTTTTTGTTATAGTTGTCATTGTTGCTCTAGGCTATAGTGCCATGAAGTCAGCCTAGCTCACAGCAACCTCAAACTCCTAAGTTCAAGCAATCTTCTTGCCTCAGCCTCCCAAATAGCTGGAACCATAGGCGCCTGCTACAGTGGGGTCTTGCTCCTATTCAGGCTGGTCTTGAACTCCTGAGTTCAAGGAATTCTCTTGCCTCAGCCTCCCAGAGTGCTAGGATTATAGGCATAAGCCACTGTGACCACCCTGAAAATCAAGAATATTATAAACCACAAAATTAAATAGATCCTAAAGGAATTTTCTTACTGCATGAGTCTATTTTAAGTTTTAATGAACGGAAGGGGAAGGGAAGTAACACACATCATTTAAAATCTATTGTATCTTACTGTATTGCATCATGCTGGGTATTCTCTGTAATTTGCTGTTTTTAATAATTCCCACATACACACGTACTCATACATACCTATATGTATATAAGTACTTGTATTTATATGTAAATAAAATACAATAAAAACTCCATAGTTGAACACCTCCTTACATTGAGCACCTCCTTAAGTTGACCTAATTTTCATAGACCAGACCTGCAGTACATGTCCTCCAATGGAAGACTGACTTTTATGCACTGACCACCTCTGTAAATTGTTTTTTGACCCCTTGGATTGTGACACCCAATGTTAACTTACCCTCTGGGTTGGCACCCATAGCTCAGTAGTTAGGGCACCGGCGACATACACTGGGGCTGGCAGGTTTGAACCCAGCCCTGGCCTGCTAAAACAACAACGATAACTACAACAACAACAACAAAAAAAAGCCAGGCATTGTGGCAGGCACCTATAGTCCCAGCTTCTTGGGAGGCTGAGGCAAGAGAATTGCTTAAAGCCCAAGAGCCCAAGAGTTTGAGGTTGCTATGAGCTGCGATGCCAGAACACTCTATAGAGGGTGACATAGTGAGACTCTTGTCTCAAAAAAAATTACCTTATCCTCTATAATTTGATCAGTTAAGCCACTCAACTCCAAGGGGTCCAAGGTGTGGACTTTGCCCCTTAACTGTATTATGTTTTCTTTAGTATAAATTCTTTTTTCATATTTTATTATTGTCATGTGTTAGATTAGGCTTAATGTCCTATAACGTATTGCGGAAGAGTTTTTCAACATGAAAGCTTGGTCTGAATTATAGGTACGTCATACAGTTACTGAAAAATTTTACAGTTAATCAAGATATCATGGGCTAAAGGAAGGAATTCAAAGAGCTGATGCTGAAGGAAAAAGTTGATCTACATTTTCTGGAAAGCAGCAGTCAAAGAAAGATAGCAAAACATTTTGGTGTTAGCAATATCCAAAAATGTAAACATGAATACTACAGAGATACAGTAAGGAAAACAGAGACCTACAGTGGAAGATGAGGGAAACTTCACCCACTGAAGTCACATTAAGCTGGTTCAAACAAATGAGGAAAGTTAGCACCCATATCTCCAGGCTGATGATCCAGGAAGTTGCTAAAAAATTCACACAGGAATTTGGGGTGGCAGATTTCCAAGCATCAGGTGGTTGGCTTGGGAAATTTAAACTGTGAAAGGAGATGTCCCAGAAAGTCTTGTGTGGTGAATCCAATGCAGTTCCGTAGAAGTTGTGGAAGATTTCATCAAAAAGTTCCCAGACTTCTCCAGAGGTTTCAAGGATGACATTTTTAATGCTGACAAATATGGATTCTTTTTCAGGGTAATGACTGATGGGAGCCTCATCACAATGGGAGACAAATAGAAAAGCAGAAAACTTTCCAAAGAACATTTCACAGTTCTGCTTTGTGCTGGCTCAACCAGAGAGAAATTAAAGACTTTTTTTCCCTTTTGCTAGATCCATCATTTATTAACATTGAATTCAGGGTCAACAGGCCCAAGACTCATTTCTGAATGAAGCTAATACAACACATATATTTCTCCATAAAGTAAAATCTACAAGCCTTCCCACACTTGGGAACACTAGCTAACACCTTAGTACTATGCTTGGGGACCATTCTAAACAGTAAAATCAAAAAAGCACAAAAATGTGAAAAACTACTAACTAGACCATGGAAGGACACTTATTTACAATATAGGAACTGAAACACAGAGGCAGAGTCTGTCACTTGGAAACATACACATAAGACAACTCTAGTCCTGAGACATGCAAATAAGATAATTTCTCATGGCTCAGCGCCTATAGCTCAACCGGCTAAGGCGCCAGCCACATACACCTAAGGTGGCGGGTTTGAATCCCCAGCCCGGACCCGCCAAACAACAATGACAGCTGCAAGCAAAAAAAAAAAAAAAATAGCCGGTTGTTGTGGCGGGGGCCTGTGGTCCCAGCTACTTGGGAGGCGGAGGCAGGAGACTCACTTAAGCCCAGGAGTTGGAGGTTGCTGTGAGCTGTAATGCCACGACACTCTACCCAGGGGGACAGCTGGAGGCTCTGTCTCAAAAAAAAAGATAATTTCTCATAAGTTTTGACAACTCTGGGCAAACTTGTGATACATGCTGCTCTGGGCATGACTGCAAATGGCCATAAAATCTTGCAAATACCAATTTGGATGCTATAAATTTTAGTGAATAGGTAAATTTGTAAACACGGAATCTGATAATGAGGATTGTCTATCATGAACTCATTTGACAAAACAGGTAGACAGGATAAATAATTTGCTTAAGCAAAGAGTTTGGGGCTAGCAAAAAAGAAGTCAATCTCCCAGGCTCTATGGGTGCAAGTCCTAAATATACGCTATTATGCCATCACGCTCTATTTGAGAAGTGGCTGAGGGATATCAACCAAGAAATGAAGAGGCTTGGCGCCTAGCCGCTTAAGCGGCTAAGGTGCCAGCCACATACACCAGAGCTGGCGGGTTCGAATTCAGCCCAGGCCCACCAAACAACAATGACAGCTGCAATCAAAAACTAGCTAAGCATTGTGGCAAGCACCTGTAGTCCCAGTTACTTGGGAGGTAGAGGCAAGAGAATCGCTTAAGCCCAGGAGTTGGAGGTTGCCGTGAGCTGTGATGCTATGGCACTCTACCCAGGTGACAACTTGAGGCTCTATCTCAAAAAAAAAAAGAAAAGAAAGAAAGAAATGAAGGAGAAACAGTCTATTCTACTGACAGTAGAGAACTGTCCTGGCCACCCTCAAGTGATTCATTTCACAAACAAAACCCTAAAATTTCTGCTTCTGCATAGAACCTCAAAAATCCAACCTCTTAACCAAGGTTATCTAAACATTTAAAATGGACTACCAATAGCCAGCTCTTGCAGTGGGTCATTAATAAAACACAAACCTATGGCCTGCCTGTGGAAGCAACTACATCCACTTCATCAGTTAACAAACACTCTGGATACTGTCTTCTGGATCAGTTCTGCTTAGAATAAAATTCAGCCAGAAAGACCACAGAAGTGTTTCAGGAAAGTTATATTTGAACCACCACAGTGGCTCATGCCTGTAATCCTAGCACTTTGGGAGTCTGAGGCAGAAGGATCCCTTGAGCTTAAAAGTACAAGACCAGCCTTATCAAGAGTGAGACCCTGTTGCTACTAAAAATAGAAAAATTAGCCAGATGCTGTGGTGGGCTCTGTAGTTGCAGCTAATCAGGAGGCTGAGGAAGTGCTGCTTGAACCCAGGAGTTTAAGGTTGCTGCAAGCTAGGCTAACTTCCTGGCACTCTAGCCTGGGGTAACAGAATGAGACTCTGTCTAAGAAGGAAGGGGAAGGGGACTGTTGTTTGCCTTACAATGTGAAGATAAAGAATTAGAGATCTGAAGTAGAAAGAAAGGATTTTTATTGGATATCTTTTTGAACTATGAGAATTTTAAAATATGGTCACATGTGGCACTGTACCCAGGGCAACAGCTTAAGACTCTGTCTCAAAAAAAAAAAAAAAATTAACAATCCAGAAGCCTTAACTATCACTTAAGTCATATCTTCAATCCTATTGTATAATGTAATTAACCTAGAACATTCAACAACTCTTGAAAATATACACATTCAAAGTCTGAGGAATACAGAAATAGTAAACAATCTCTACTCTCAAGAAATGTATAATCTGGCTTGGCGCCTATAGCACAGTGTTTATGGCGCCAGCCACATATATCCAGGCTGGCAGGTTGGAACCTGGCCCGGGGCCAGCTAAACAATGACAACTGCAACAAAAAACTAGCCAGGCATTGCAGCAGGTACCTGAAGTCCCAGCTACTTGGGAGGCTGAGGCAAGAGAATTGCTTAAGCCAAAGAGTTTGAGGTTGCTGTGAGCTGTGATGCTATATCACTCTACTGAGGGTGACACAGTGAGACTGTCTCAAAAAAAAAAAAGAAACAAAGAAAGAAATGTATAATCTAATGGAAAAACAACAAAACAATCACAAAACAAAAAAGTAACAATTGTTGCAATAAATACTGCAGACTGCTTGCTATAGACCAAATTGTGTTCTCCAAAATTCATTTATTGAACCCTAGCCTCCAATGTGACTATATTTGGGACATTTATTTTCTCACAGTTCTGGAGGCTAGAAGTTACTCTCTCCCTACTCTCACACAGTGAGGAAAGGCCATGATAAGCCTATAGCCAGATAGAGCCCCAGAGCTCTCTCTGACTCTGTCCTGGCACCCTGTACTTTGTTTTGGTAGCCCAAGCACGGTAATACAAATACCTACTGTGCCTGACACTTATGCTAGGGCCTACAGTTAAAAAAATACTCAACATGAAGCCAAGAAAAGAAAATTATGTTCCCACTGCCTAATAGGTGAGAGAAACAAACTACAATGTGGTAAGAGGTTTACTAAAAGTAAGAAATTCTCAAACTTAGACAACTCTAACACTGTCCATTTCCTCTATTTTTAAATGTCAACATCATAGAAATGTAGCTTACGTTGAATTGTGATAGATAAGTAAAGATTCATAAGACAGAACAGGAGAGAAGGAAATTCCAAGCAAGTGGAATGTCATAAGCAAAGCCTTAGAATTTGTTAAGTTCCAGTAACCATAAATAGTTCAGTGTTACTGGAATGCAGTGTGGGGAAGGGGGAGTATTAGGAAATGATGCTGAAAATGTAAGCAGGAACCAGATGATGAATGTGCTGTGATAAGGAGTCTGAACTTCATTTTGTAGGACACAGGGAACCACTGATGAATTTTAAGCAGGGGAATAAATGAATAGATTTTTATTTTAGAAAAGTACTTCAGCAACATATGAAAATGAAAAGAAGGGCTTTTTCTCGTAAAAAAGCTATTGCTTCTAATACAGAGAGGGAACTGATGAAGGCAGCAATAGAAGAAAATAACAAGAAGGGAATAGATTAGGGAGATATTTATAGGGCCAAATGAAACTAGCACAGGCCTTGAAGTCACACAAAAAATTTAACATTTCACCTTGCACAAGTTACTTATCCTCTTTGACCATTAGTTCTCTCACTTGTAGAGTGTAAATAAGAAAAGCCCTTAAAGGGTTGTGAGAGGTAAGAAAATAACTTCTGGCCAGGCATGATGGCTCACACTTATAGTCCTAGCTACTCAAGAGGCTAAAGAAGAAGGATCTCTGGAATTTAGGAGTTCAAGGTTACAGCGAGCTATGATTAGGCCACTGTACTACAGTCTGGGCAACAGAGCAAGATCTTGCCTCTAAAATAAACAAACAACAACAAAAAAAGAACAGAACTTCTGCATGCCACATATGCTGTAATTGTTTCTAGATAATGTTAGATAACTTTCTTAGAAATGATAGGATTAGCTTACTGTCTATAGTTGGATTATCTGGTAGATACAGGTATGTGGACTTAGGAAATAAGCAAAAACCAAAGATCACCTCTCTATTCGTGGTCTAGGCAATTTAGTGAATTGGGTATCAATAACTTAGCCAGGAAACAGAGGAAGAACAGTTAGAAAAGTGCCATGACAAAAGTAAATAAAATGCTGAGTACATGCAAAAACTTCTAGTTAGAAGTACATTAAAAAGAGAAGTATGTGAAACAGAGAATTTGTGATAGACTTGAAAAGGATAAGAAAGATATCAAGAGGTACAAATGACATTTAAGAATAATATGAACAGGCGGGGTACAGTGACTCATACCTGTAATCCCAGCACTCTTGGAGGCTGAGGTAGGTGGATTCCTTGAGGTCAGGAGTTAGAGACCAGCCTGAACAAGAGCAAGATGCTATCTTTATAAAAGTAGAAAAACTAGCCAGGCGTGGTGACACACATCTGTAGTCCCAGATACTTGGGAGGCTGAGGCAAGAGGACTGCTCAAGCCCAAGAGTTTGAGGTTGCTATGAGCTATAATACCACGACACTCTACCCATGGTGACAGATGAGACTTTGTCTCACCCCCAAAAAATAATAATAAAAATAATAATATGAACAAAACTACAGGAATTATAAATCTTTCAGTTCTAATGAAAGTATGTGTGTGGGCTCGGCG
>NW_003852408.1:28594372-28597236 GCF_000181295.1 Otolemur garnettii
AAAAAAAAAAAAAAAAAGAAAGTATGTGTGTGAATGTATGGTTAAGAAAGGAATAAAAAGAGACAGGGAGATTGTGTGTGTCTGTGTGTGCACACATATGCATTAGTAAAAGGACAAAAGGTAAGGTTGGTGAGATAGAATGTTGTTTGGTGTGCAGAGAGGAAGAAGCTAGAGCTCTTCTTTGACCATGTGAAAAATGACATCACAGGCTCAGTGCCTGTAGCTCAGTAGCTAGGGCGCCAGCCACATACATCAGAGCTGGTGGGTTTGATCCCACCCCAGGCCTGCCAAACAACAATGACAATTACAACAACAAAAATAGCTGGGCACTGCAGTGGGCGCCTGTGGTCCTAGCTACTTGGGAGGCTGAGGAAAGAGAATCGCTTAAGCCTATGAGTTTGAGGTTGCTGTGAGCTGTGACACCACAGCACTCTACCAAGGGTGACACAGTAAAACTCTGTTTAAAAAAAAAAAAAAAGCTATCACAATTACATACGGAGGAGACAAGACTGAATGTGCAAGAACTGTAGTAGAAACAGATCAGAGGTGGGTGAAATAATCAAAGTTATTTCTTATAAAGGCATAGCAGTGGTATAATATAATTCCTAACTAGAGAAGCACTATGAGAATGGGAAAAAAGGTGTAAATGGAGTAAAGATATCAAACTACCTCAGACAAATGATAATATAGGAAGGAAAAATATTTAAGGTTCAGAGGATAATGAAATCTTGCTAAAGGCTTCTTTATTTTTTTTATTTAACAACTTCATTTTGAGCCTACAAAAGCATTGCATATATACTGTAAAACTTCCATTGCAGAAATATATAACACAGTCAATTAATCCAATGAGTTTTACCCTCAATATTATCTCTAGACTCCATCTCTATCCAATGCATCATTCTAGTTTGACTATCATCTCTTAACCTGGTTTCTCAACATTCTCTCATAATCTAATCTGTGTGGTAACCACATACTTTTAAAATAAAGAATACATGCTCCTAGTAACCAAATTTAAAGTTACACCAAGACATACTTCTAACTCTCCCCTCTATCCCAGTCCTCAAGTCATTACTTCTCTGTATCAGTCAGTCAGAATAACAATTCTAAACTCTTAATGGCTTTAAAAAACAAAGGCTTATTTCTTTCTCATGCTCCATTTCCTATAGGTTGGCAGGAAAGCTCTGATCATCCTGATAACTCAGGGCCTTAAATGAAGTTACTTCTGGCCACAGAATTTAACTGCTCATGTTATACCATTCCGAATATTCTTTAGTCTCCCTTTCTAGCATTTCCTTGATGAATGATCCATCTTTCAAATGTTTATTATCCATCCAGGTTTCCTATTTTGTGAGTTGCCTATTCAAATCCTTTGTCATTTTCCCTTTGGATTGTTACTTTTGGGTGTTTTTCATAGTTTGGATTATAATTCTTGATTATATGTGTTGCAAATATCTTCTTGATCTATACCTTCTTTTTCACGTTATAATGTTTCCTACTATATAGGATTTTTAAATGTAATTAAATATATTCATTTTCTTTCTTTCTTTTTTTTTTTTTTGCAGTTTTTGGCCAAGGCTGGGTTTGAAACCACCACCTCTGGCATATGGGGCTGGTGCCCTACTCCTTTGAGCCACAGGCACCGCCCTCTTTTTCTTTTCTTTCTTTTTTTTTTGAGACGGAGTCTCACTATGTCACCCTTATGGCATCACAACTCATAACAACCTCAAACTCTTGGGCTTAAGTGAGTCTCTTGCCTCAGCCTCCCAAGTAGCTGGGACTAACTGCAGGCACCTGCCACAACGCCCGGCTATTTTTTGTTGCAAAAACAAGAAACTAGATGAGTACTCTCCCTTACGAAGCTATACACAGACGCTTAGCTCACCATTCAAGGACTTTTTCCTGGATAAATTTGCCAACTTAATTGTCAGACCTTGTATGAGGACAGTTCTGATAGCTGGAAAAAAAATTCTGGAAAAAGATTTCCAAAATTGCTTTTCACTTTGCTATTTTTAGTAGAGACAGGGTCTTGCTCTTGCTCAGGCTGGTCTCAAACTCCTGCGCTCTAGCAATCCTCCTGCCTTGAGAGTGCTAGGATAACAGGTGTGAACTGCTACACCAGGCCTTTGCCTGGTTTTAAAATAAATACACAGCTTTTTTTTTTTTTTGAGATGGGGGTCTTATTGCCCAGACTGGCCTCAATACAATTTCTCTTTTTTAAATGAAGCCTGGTGACAATTTTTTCCTCCTAAGTTGGACCTCATACATAAAAAGCCAATTACTAGACATTCCCTTAAAAATACTCCTCACCATTCTACAGAGGTTTTAACCCTACACGTATATTTAGGAATGCTAGCAGGCATTCCTCCAACTTCAACCCAAAAGCCTTATCTGGAAACAATGTTTTAAACTGAATGTGTGAGACAAATTAATAAAAATTCACTAAGTAAATGACTTTAATTAATTGTGCTGCCCTATTTAGTAAAGATATTCCCTTCAAGTTTAATTCTGAAATTGTTTAGTATTTCTTTGAATAAATATATTCTGAATAAATGTTGCTATTACCATCTTTTAATGATGGGCAACAGTTTTCTTTTTTACTATTTTACTTTACTTTACTGTATTTTATTTTTTGAAATGAAGTTTCAGTGTGTTTCCAGGCTAGTCCTAAAATCCTGGGCTCAAGAGATCCTCCTTCCTCAATCTTCCAAGTAGCTGCAATTACAGGCATATGCCAATAGTGGGCTAATTTTATTTTATTTTTTTTTATTTTTGTAGAGACAGAGTCTCACTATGTCACCCTCAGTAGAGTGCTGTGGCATCACAGCTCACAGCAACCTCCAACTCCTGGGCTTAGGCAATTCTCT
>NW_003852408.1:28597256-28598349 GCF_000181295.1 Otolemur garnettii
CTGGGGACTGTCCAGTGCACTATAGAATGTTTAGCAGCATACCTTGCCTCTACCTGCTAGATGCTAATAGCAATCCCAGTTGTTTTTTTTTTTTTGAGACAGTGCCTCAAGCTATCACCCTGAGTTGAGCGCCTGATGTCACAGCTCACAGCAACCTCCAACTCCTGGGCTTAGGCAATTCTCTTACCTCAGCCTCCCGAGTAGCTGGGACTACAGGCACCCACCACAACACCCGGCTATTTTTTGTTTTTCTTGCAGTTTGGCCGGGGCTGGGTTTGAACCCACCACCCACAGTATATAGGGCCGGTGCCTTACTCACCGAGTCACAGGCATCTCCCTATTTTATTTTAATTTTTATTAGATACAATCTGATTGTTGATAAGGAAAAAGTTTAAGTGCTCTGGATAGACTGAATCAGTCAAGACACCTGAAAAGGATTCCTGTTTATAGTATGAGACCCGAAACAAGAAGGCAGAGTGTCACCTCATTTGACCTCAGCTGAGAACATGTGTGTAAGGTGACTTAATTTTTTCACAGCTCTATAGATGTCATCAAATGACCACAAAACCACTGTCAGCACTGATTCAGGGGTTTCAAATAAATTTTACTGGATAGGTAAATTTGAAAGTATTCACAATTTTGATCCTCATTGATGCTTAGGAATAATGAGGATCAACACATAACACACACATGCGGCACAGAGTACACACTCAACTAATATTTTTAACAATGAAACAGTAATTACTGAAGTCACTGGACCCACCATACATAGAAACATAGGAAAATAAGTTTGCATTAAAAAATTCTAAAATAGCATCATTAACAATTATATAAACTCTGGGCTTTGTTTAATATTTATTTTCCCCTGATTACAAAATATAAAAAATGAAAAATTCTTGCTTGCATTTTTACTGAGAACTACAGGTGCCAAGTATGAATTATATTTTAGAAGTATAACAGAGCCCATCATGTATAAGTGAGCCCATCATGGGAAGGGTATCAATGTAACCAGTAAATAAAAAAATACCCTGGCTCGGCGCCTATAGCTCAACCGGCTAAGGCGCCAGCCACGTACACCTAAGGTGGCGGGTTC
>NW_003852408.1:28598585-28601527 GCF_000181295.1 Otolemur garnettii
TTTGAATACTATATAATACTACTAAAATTAAAGATGATAGTAATCTTTGATCCTCGCAAAGTTCTCTAGGATATAATAGACATTTTCTTTCCACAAACCAAATAAAATAGTAAAGAACTAGAGACACACATTCTAAGTTAAAGGGAATAAAACTCATCCCATTTGGCATAAAGCCAGTAAAATAATAGCACTGTTACACATTAGCCATTTCAAAATGAGGTTAATAGGCAATGGCAGAGTCTTAAATATGCTGTAGTTCATTTTCACAGACATTTAAATAACATTTTAGCAAGCAGAATACGTTAGCCCACTATAGAGAATATTCAGAAAACTATTATTTGCATACCTGGGCAGTTTCCAACAAAACCTCACTCTTCAGAGCTGCAGCCAAAGGTATTGGACAAAAAAGAACCAACACAGGGCAATTTTAATGTAATAACACCAAATAACACATAAATTATGAAATTACTCTTATACTCTAATTACCTATCTTTGAACCCTTACCTAAGGTGAAGAGTAGAGTTCTAAATTTCTGACCATAAATATTATTTGTCATCTGTGACACTCTATATTTGCACTATGTGACAGACTGAACCTCAAGCCATGGTTTCAAATTAAACTGAAAATAAGCCCACATAAATAAGGCAAAAATAGAAAATGAAGTAAACTGAGGATTGCAATTTTGTGACCATTTCCCAATTTTTCCAAGCATGTACCATTCTAGATGCATTGGAAAAAAAAGTAATTCATTACATCCATAAGATACTTTACAGAATTAAAACAATTGTTTTGTATGAAAGCTGCTAGAACACAATTTCTCTAAGTCAGAACTAAGGACATTTTGGTCTGCATAATTCTTTTGTTCTGGGGACTGTCCAGTGCACTATAGAATGTTTAGCAGCATACCTTGCCTCTACCTGCTAGATGCTAATAGCAATCCCAGTTGTTTTTTTTTTTTTTTTGAGACAGTGCCTCAAGCTATCACCCTGAGTTGAGCGCCTGATGTCACAGCTCACAGCAACCTCCAACTCCTGACTTAGCGACTCTCTTGCCTCAGCTTCCCAAGTAGCTGGGACTACAGATGCCCGCCACAATGCCTAGCTATTTTTTGGTTTGTATTTGTCATTGTTGTTTGGCAGGCTTAGGCTGGATTCGAACCCACCAGCTCTGGGGTATGTAGCTGGTGCCTTAGGCACTTGAGCCACAGGCACTAACCCGAAACCTTGTTTCAAAAGAGGAAAAAAAACTTTCCTGGGGGACAAAATTTTCCCCAATTAAGAACCACTGTGGGCTCAGCGTCCATAGCACAGTGGTTATGGTGCCAGCCACATGCACGGAGGATGGTAGGTTGGAACTTGGCCCAGGCCAGCTAAACAATGATAACTTCAACAAAAAAAATAGCTGGCCATTGTGGCAAGTGCCTGTAGTCCCTGTTACTTGGAAGGCTGAAGCAAGAGAATCGCTTAAGCCCAAAAGTTTGGGGTTGCTCTGAGCTGTGAAGACCACAGCCTCTACTACATAGTGAGACTCTATCTCAAAAAATAAATAAAATAAAATGAGTTGTGCTGAAGTGGGAGAACTGCTTGAAGCCAGGAGTTCAAGACCAACATGAGCAAGATACCATTTCTACAAAATACAAAAAAAAAAAACCACTGTGCTAGACACTCTAAACCTGTGCTCTCTCAAGGGTGGTCACAGGACCAATAAAATCAACAGCACCTGGGAATTGTTTGGAAATATAAATTCTAGGGCCCCACCCCAAAATTTACTAAATCCAAAATTCTGAAGTTCAACAAGACCTGCAGATATTTTTTTGTTTTTTGACAGAAAAGCAGCAATATTAGATTCTCAAAACAAACATCCTTTTGCCCAATATTTATGGCGCACACCCAAGTGTGCAGAACTACTGTTTACACTGATAAATTGGATAAATCTATTAGTGTTTTATAAACTGGAAAAAAATTCTCTAATTTATGAATTAATCCTTTCATTTGCAAATTGATTAGCATTTGATTCAAAACTATAAACACATTAATAAGCTTTCTCTTTATGTCACCATCAAGAAATTCTGCCAAGAAAGATGGATAGCAACAATCCTAATTAAAGAATTTCAATTAACTTATACGTATTGAAGAGAATTCAGGAACTTTAGAACTTTTCCATGTCTTAAAGTTTTCAAAAGCTATTAAATGTGATCTCTATCTCTCGGACACAAATAAACTGTTATCTGGTGCTGATATCTTCTTTTATACTTGCCATTAAAGACTATTCAATCACATCCCTACCTCTGTTGTTTCCTAGATTATTCCAATCTGTTAATTATATATATATATATATATTTTTTTTTTTTTTTTTGAGACAGAGCCTTAAGCTGTCCACCTGGGTAGAGTGCCGTGGCATCACAGCTCACAGCAATCCCCAACTCCTGGGCTCAAGCGAGTCTCCTGCCTCTGCCTCCCAAGTAGCTGGGACCATAGGTGCCTGCCACAATGCCGAGCTATTTTTTGGTTGTAGCCATCATTGTTGTTTGGCGGGCCTGGACAGGATTCGAACCCGCCACCTTAGGTGTATGTGGCTGGCGCCTTAGCCAAACTTGAGCCACAGGCGTCGAGCCAATTTTTTAATCACATTATGTATTTCCCAATTTGTTCCCAGTGTTAGTATACATGAACGAGCTCTTGTACAACTCCCTCTTGTTGTCTATTTAGATTTAGAACTACTAAAGGGAAACTTCAGCAATGCCATTCTACAGAATGAACAGATTTAAAATGTTAATATAAACTTTTGTTTCCATTCCTCTTCAAATTGATCTTCTGCCTACTGCATATTCTCAGAATCA
Source organism: Otolemur garnettii (assembly GCF_000181295.1). Classification (NCBI taxonomy): domain Eukaryota; kingdom Metazoa; phylum Chordata; class Mammalia; order Primates; family Galagidae; genus Otolemur; species Otolemur garnettii. The sequence continues at coordinate 28,601,425 of NW_003852408.1, forward strand.
ATGTCCAACTTCAAGCTTAAAGGTCAGAACTTCATTCTCAAACTTCTAACATAGACAATTCCCTTATAACAGTGTTTTCTTTTCTTTTTTTTTTTTTTTTTTT
>NW_003852408.1:28601900-28603145 GCF_000181295.1 Otolemur garnettii
AAAAAAAAAAAAAAAGAGTTAAAGACTGGGCAAGGTGTCTCACACCTGTAATCCTAACACTCTGGGAGGCTGAAGTAGGTGGATCACCTGAGCTCTGGAGTACCAGACCAGCCTGAGCAAGCACGGACCCCCATCTCTACTAAAAACAGAAAAAAATAGCCAGGCATTTTGGCAGACATCTGCAGTCCCAGATACTTTGGGAGGCTGAATCAAAAGTATCCCTCAAAACCAAGAATTTGAAGTTACTGTGAGCTATGACACCATAGCACTCTATCTAGGGTGACAGAGTAAGACTGTCTCAAAAAAAAAAAAAAGTTGAAAAAAGAATATACTTCTCTGTGCTTTGAACTTCTTTCAAAAATAATTAATGATCTTTAGAAGTTTTTGAGGCACCCCTAAGATCCTCCCACAGCACACTGGTTGAAAATCATTGCCTTAAAAACTTTCTCACTCTCTCCTACTATAGTTACAAAATACAGAAATGTATATGCAGCTTATCTAAGCTGAATCCTTCTCTGTTAATCAGCACATCCCAAAGTTCCCTCCAGGCCCTTTCTCTTCTCCTTGTTTCAATTTAATTAAAACTTTCCTAACAGCTTAACTGACTCTCCATCTTATCATCCTGCAATCCCTACACTAACAAGTTAAAGGCTTTCAATTTCTCTCCAAACCTCAAACCATTCTAACTGTAGGTCCTACTCATTCATCTCATCTCTTTCATTTATAGGGCTCAAACATGCAGATACTCTTTCTTCTCAAACATATGCATTCTGTGTTCAAATATAGCACCCCTCTTCTCTGGTTAAAAATGTCCTCAATCCACATGGATTTTAGGCAGAGGCCTTTGTTTTGATTTTTGACTAAAAATTGAAAGGTGGATCTAAAGCTGGATTTAGGTCAATCTAAAGCTGGATTTGTCTTTCTTACCTTGTGTCTTAAGATTTTTTTCAGGTAGTTCCTTGTTTTAGATCCAAAGATTTTAGTTTCCAATTTCTACTTATCAAGAATTTTTTAAAATGATTATTTGAACAAAATTCTTAGGCAAAGAAAAAGACACCTTTCAGAAAATTTTAAAGTAAGATTTGTTAAGGATGAATTAAAACTATCTAAAATTTACTCATAAATTTTGGTGATTTTAATTCATTACCTCAAGAATTTCTTAAATAGGCTCGGTGCCTGTGGCTCAAGTGGCTAATGCGCCAGCCACATATACCTGAGCTGGCCGGTTCGAATCCAGCCTGGGCC
>NW_003852408.1:28604528-28607388 GCF_000181295.1 Otolemur garnettii
CTCACAGCAACCTCAAACTCTTGGGCTTAAGCGATTCTCTTGCCTCAGCCTCCCAAGTAGCTGGGACTACAGGCGCCCGCCACAACGCCTAGCTATTTTTTTTTGTTGCAGTTGTCACTATTGTTTAGCTGCTCAGGGCTGGGTTTGAACCCACCAGCCTCAGGGCATGTGGCTGGCACTGTAACTGCTATGCTACAAGTGCGAGCCTGAGGTAAGTTATTATATAGAGTGGTCTTCAATTGGTGTTTCTCTGTGTTTTCTCATGATTAGACTGAAATTATGCTTTTCTAGCAAGAATACCATAGAGATGATACTATGTCCTTTTCAGTACATTGTATCAAAAGGAATGTGAGATGTTTTAAATAAAAGATTAGATGTGATAAAGAAAATGGCATTAAATAAAATTTTGGACAAGCTCCTACATTAGGCTCCAATACACCAGACCAAATCAGAATGTAGTGACTCATGGTAGGTGCCACAAAAACCAGGCAATTCATACCAACCAATCAGAAGGGGCTCAGTTTACCTGAGCTGGCATGGTAAGAAAGTCCCCTCTGTTTTAATATTATACTGAAAGAACTTTGTAATGACCAATCCATTTTTTTGTTTCTTTTTCTCTGCTTTCTTTAGTCTTTTTCTGCCTTTAAAGCCCATTTTCTCTCCTTAGCTCATTATAACACCTTTGTAAATCTTTAGATTACATGCTGCCCAATCCGTGAATTGCCAATGAAAGCCAAGTAGGTTTTAAAATTCAATTTGCTTAAATTTTGTCTTTTGGTAGATGTCAATGTGTCATACAGAGTAGTATCTATAGGTTTATGCACTGCAATTAAAGCTTCTCTTTGTAATTAAGTATTTTATGGAGAAGATATTTTAAAACCATGCAAATATTCTGCTTCTTACATACTTTCACCTACTAATTTTAGCATCTGTTGATTGGTTCTTGCCTGCAACAAGAATAAGCAGGTTCTTGCCTGCTGTAGTGTTTGCCTAATGACAATTTTCTATATTAAATGACTTATTTTAATTGGAATTCTACTGTTAAAAAAGAGCTCAACTTTACTGTGAATGTGAAATCTAAAAAATAAAAGTCTATTAATGAAAAAAATAAAGAACTTTCGGCTGGCATGTGGTTCATAACTATAATCTTAGCACTCTGGGAGGCCAAGGCAGAAGGATTGCTTGAACTCAGAAATTTGAGACCAGCCTGAGTGAGTGTAAGACTCCATCTCTAGTAATAATGGAAAAAATTAGCTGGGCTTGTGGTAGCCATCTGCAGTCTCAGCTACTTTGGGAGGCTAACACAGGAGAATCACTCATAACCAGGAGTTTGAGGTTGCTGTGGCTAGGCTGATGCCACAGCCCTCTAGCCTAGGCAACAGAGTGAGACTCAGTCTCCCCCCCCCACCAAAAAAGTACCCTTGTTTATGTGTGTATAGCCTCATAGATATTTATGTCATTCTACAGGGATTTAATTCAATATTATCATTATTTATTTTGTCTCAGTTTTGGCCAAATGGTGGCACCCATAACTCAGTGGGTAGGATGCCGGCCACATACACCAAGGCTGGCAGGTTCGAACCCAGCCCTGGCCAGCTAAAACAATGACAACTGCAACAAAAAGAATAACCAGGCGTAGTGTGGGCACTTATAGTCCCAGCTACTTGGGAGGCTGAGGCAAGAGAATCACTTAAGCCCAAGAGTTTGAGGTTGTTGTGAGCTGTGATGTCATAGCACTCTACCCAGGGCAATAGCTTGAGACTCTCTCAAGAAAGGGAAAAAAAAAAGTTTTAAGCTGATTATCTCTTTCCATATGCCTGCATTATTTTTGAGTACTTCCTTACCTGCTGGGACCATTAAATGTTCCAGGTTCATAATAATTTTCCCTATCCTAGTCCTGGTTTCACTTTCCTAGGGTTGCTTTTATTAGAGAATGTTATTTAGAAACCAACTCTGTGCAGCAAGAGTTGCAAGTGACACCACAGTAGCAGTGCAGTCACTGCTAATTCTAGGTCCTCTTGGTGGAAACAGTTAGGAGGCTAGGCCTCATTATCTGCAACATTTTTACTTGCCTGTTCAATATTAAGTATACATTTAAAGTAAATTGCTAATAGAAATTCAGAACTGCTAATTTGTATACCTGGGAGAAAGAAACCTACTAACATACAGAATTTGTAGAAATTTCATTTTTTCTTATACTATTCCAAAGTAACTTAGGCTAATTTATTTCTTCCTAAACACCTTCATTGTAATTATCTATTTATACTAAAGTTAGGTTCATTTATAATTGTCTATATACCTTTTGAGGTTCTCCCTACATTCTAGCCAACCTACATGATTCATTTTTGAGGTCACACACCAGTTTCCATGAACATTTAAGAAGAGTACTTTGTTTCTTTGGCTAATAAATAGGAATGGGAAGAAAACACAGTATCTCTTTGACAAAGAAACTTTCCCACTATTCCTGATATTAATCAATTCAAGACATTCCAGACGTGTCTAGACATAGGACACTCCGTCCTCAGTGTTCTAAAATGACAATATAAAACAAAGTAGATAAATAGATAGATAAAAGTAAATTTTCAAAAATACTTATACAACTATTGTTTAATGCTTTACCCTGTATTTCCAAGATAGTTCAAGTGGAATGTGAAATAAAAACATGGGTAATCTTCCTGTTTCCTTGTAAGTCCTACGCCCTATTTCCTGCTTCTTTCAAGCCTCATAGATAGAAGACTGATTGCAGTGCCTGGAAATCCCTTATAATATAATTAATACTAATGTTTATAAGAATTTAAATTTTGGCTGGGCGCCTATAGCTCAACCGGCTAAGGCGCCAGCCACGTACACCTAAGGTGGC
>NW_003852408.1:28608850-28612341 GCF_000181295.1 Otolemur garnettii
CATACACCTAAGGTGGCGGGTTCGAATCCCCAGCCCGGCCTGCCAAACAACAATGATGGCTGCAACCAAAAAAATGGCCGGGTGTTGTGGTGGGCGCCTGTAGTTCCAGCTACTTGGGAGGCTGAGGCAGGAGACTTGCTTGAGCCCAGGAGTTGGAGTTGCTGTGAGCTGTGATGCCATGGCACTCTACCCAGGGGCATAGCTTGAGGCTCTGTCTCAAAAAATAGAACACAATAATAGGCTTTTTATTTTTTTAGAGACAAGGTTTTGCTCTGTCACTCAAGCTGACATGCAGTGGCACAATCATGGCTCACTGCAATCTTAACTCCAGGGGCTCAAATAATCCTCCTGCCTCAAAAGAGATAACAAATGTGAACCACACCACACTTGGATAAAAAGTATAGGTCTTTTAGCATTTTACTCAACATCCCAGACATGATTATAGTCACAGTTGCACATTATTTTATATAATAGATTTTGTTTTTGTCAATCAATCTTCTGTTTATGAAACTCTGAGTTAATCACTTCTTAGCCTTTTGTCTAAGATCAAGTGTATGAAACCCTGAGTTAAAAGAATAAAATGTGAATACGATATTAAGGAAAACTACCTGAACTAAATGGATCACATCAATATCTACAATAACCAACAAGGTGCCCCAAAAGGACACAATAAATATGAGCATGAAGAATAATGCATGAATAGGATTGCTCAGGTATACTAACAACAGGCCTCAACCACTACTGATTATCAGACAATTACAGCATCACCACAGATTTAAGTTCATTAGACCATTCTTAATGTCCCTGCATAGCAGCCAAGGCACAGCAGTGATACAGTGAAACACTTGAATTATCAAGTCACAGCATGCAGCATCTGGCTATTGCTATCTTGGAATGATACCATGACCCAAAAGCCTACCAATCTCTGGCACAGAGGTTTATTTATTCATTGATGTTCAACTCTGTGTGGTTTCCCCTTAAAATAGAGTAAAGCCATAAGAGATAAGTTTACTATACCTAGAAAGCAATTTTAATATGCTAAAAATATCCCGCACTCATGAAACTATGTTCGCTTTCAAAAAACTTAACAGTAAGATTCCTATTGTGGACTGAATTTTTTTTTTCTCAGAGACAGGGTCTCACTGTATCACCCCAGCTAATGTGGAGTGGTGTCACTATAGCTCACTGGAACCTCAAAATCCTGGGCTCATACTAACCTCCTACCTCAGCCTCCTGAGTAGCTGGAACTATATAGGCACACACCACTGCTGCCAACTAGTTTTTCTATTTTTTGGAGAAAAGGTCTCACTCTTGCTCAGGCTGGTCTCAAACTCCTGTGCTCAAGGATTGTCCTAGCTTGGCCTCCCAGAGTGCTAGGATTATAGGTATGAGCCCCCACACCTGGCCTGGTTCTTAAATTCCTATTAAACAATTTATTACTGTGCAAAGGTTAATAGCATAATCAATATCCTTAAACCCAGGTTACAGCCAAGGGTCCTTCTGAGAAGAATCTACAAAAGACCAGCAAGGATCCTCTGAAAAACAACAACTTCTTCCCAGCCACAGAATACAAAGAAATTATATTCAGTCTCATTGGAGTGGGTTGCTCACAGACCCAAGAGACACAACCTGCTTGGAAAACAGAAGGAAGGCAATGGTGTTCTATGAAACATAAACAACCAAGGAACCCTATCATAACATATCCTTTCTTACTTCTATTTCTTGCCTGTATTAGTCAAGCAGTTATGCTGAGTATGATGACATGGAAAGAAAGGTAAAGATCAGACAATCTACAATTCCTTTTCCTCCCAGTATTTCCTTACTCATCAGTTAGTAGAAGGCAGAATGTTGGTAGAGTATGTACATATCTTGAAGTAAAATAAAAACAACTGAGGCCACTGGCAATGTCTCAAGTCTTATAATCCCAGCACATTCGGAAGGCAAGGCAGAAGGATCCCTTGAAGCCAGAAGTTTGAGACCAGCCTAGGCAACAAAGCAAAACCCGCAAATTTACAAAATAATGAAAGAAAAATTTATAACCAGGTATAGTGATGTGTGCCTATAGTCCCAGCAACTCAGGAGGTTGAAGTGGGAAGACTGCTAGAGTTCAGGTGTTCAAGGCTACAGTGAGCTAAGATTGCATCACTGTTCTTGGGTTGGGTGACAGAAATCCTGTTTAAAAACAAATATGGGTGGGGTCTGTGGCTCAAAGGAGTAAGGTGCCCACCCCATATGCTGGAGGTGGAGGGTTCAAACCCAGCCACAGCCAAAAACTGCAAAAAAAACCAACCAACCAACCAAACAAACAAAAAAAACTTGAGTTAGTTTTGTACAGTGTTCCACTGTTCTAGTAAGAACAAACTACACATGCAAGTGAGATACAAAATACGTTGTATGCTTTCAGGGGTGAGTTGTTTTTTGTTTTGTTTTGTTTCTTAGAGATAAGGTCTCACTCTGTTGCCAGGCTGGAGTGCAGTGGCATGATCATAGCTGACTGCAGCCTCCAACTCCCGGGCTTAAGCAATCCTTTTTGCCTCAGCCTCCTGAGTTACCTGGGACTACTAGCACGCCCTAGCATACCAGGCTAATTTTTGTATTTTTCGCAAAGATGGGTCTCGATCTTGCTCAGGCTGGTCTCAAATTCCTACCTTCAAGCAATCTTCCTGTCTAGGTCTCCCAAAGTGCTAAGATTATAGGTGTGAACCACCTCACCCAGGGTGTTGTTTACAGAAATTAGTTAAAATTTATATTTACATTTTAAATGCGCACTGCAATATATAGAAAAATGAAAAGTAGAATTCATACCAATGATTTAAAATTTTAATTTTTCTTTGCTTAGAATGACATTAAATAATTTTTTAAAATACAATAAGTCAAAGGGAATACCATAAAGAAAAAAGCTGTATATTTAACTAAAAGTGGAACTTTTAAAATTTCCCTTTTGTATTTTTCTCCAAACATTGTTTTTATAATTGCACAATAGGCCAGTAAAGTAACAAATTCTGTAATTGTATGAGATTTCATTTTCCTAGCTACAATTTCTGCAATTGTGTAATGTCTTCTTGTGCATTCTCTGATGTCACTGTATATTTGGTCCATACTTTTGCTTGTTTGGTATTACTAAGTATAAGTCATTTGACATATTCCACCGGCTTTTCAGACAAGTGGGAATGCCTGGATTGTATGTCTCTTTAATTTGCTAGGAACCATAGCTTCATTTGCTAATGTTTTGCCACAAATTATGTATGTGGGAGGTAGTGGATTCCCTTTACTACATACAAAAAAAAAAATGATAAATAATCATTGTACTGACAACTAATTGTTTTAAATATGTTGCAATGGACTGGATGAAGCAGTACTCTACACACTAGCATCATTTTCTAATTTTTATTTCTTTACTAAACACTTGTCCATTTTAATTGAACAGTATGTCATAAAAATTAAAAATGTCGGCTCGGCGCCTATAGCTCAACCGGCTAAGGCGCCAGCCA
>NW_003852408.1:28612901-28618693 GCF_000181295.1 Otolemur garnettii
AAAAAAAAAAAAAAAGAAAAGAAAAGAAAAGTAAGTAAATAACTCATACTTTTTCTTTTTTTTTTGAGACAGAGTCTCAAGCTGAGGCCTGGGAAGACCTCAGCCTCCCAAGTAACTGGGACTACAAGTGTCTGCCACAACACCCAGCTATTTTTTTGTTGTTGCAGTTGTCATTATTGTTTTAGCTGGCCTGGGCTGGGTTTAAACCTGCCAGCCTTGGTGTATGGGGCTGGCACCCTACCCACTGAGCTACGGGTGTTGTCCAATACATACTTTTTAAAAAGAAATATAAGGGTTGGCTGGGCACAGTGGTTCATGCCTATGATCCTAGCATTTTTATTTTTTTAATTTAGGAGACAGAGTCTCACTTTGTTGCTGTTGGTAGAGTGCCATGGCATCACAGTTTACAGCAACCTCCATCCAGCTCTTGGGCTTAGGTGATTCTCATGCCTCAGCCTCCCCAGTAGCTGGGACTACAGGCGCCCACCACAATGCCTAGCTATTTTTGTTGTTGTTGTTGTTGCAGTTTGGCTGGCGCTGGGTTCAAACCCACCACCCTCGGTATATGGGGCCAGGGCCCTACTCACTGAGCCACAGGTGCCGCCCAATCCTGGTGATACAGGACAAATGGCATCCCAGCCAGCTCATGGAGCTGGGGGGCGCAGACCACCTGCCTCTGCCTTGGTGGTGTTGGTTTGGTGGCAGTGGGACCAGTGGGCTGGAGGGTAGGCAGGGGGCCCTCATTTCCTAGGCCTGGGAATGAAAGGAATTGTAGCCATTCATTTGTCCCAGACACACTAAATGTTGCTACCCAGCCCTGCTAAATGTAACTACTGTAACTACCGAGGGCCAGACATGTTCCAGACATGACCCAGACATGTCCCAGACACAATGTCCCAAACATGCTAAATGTAACTACCAAGCCCTGCTAAATGTAACTACCGAGGGCCCCATGCAACAATATATTCCCCTAGACAAAGAGCCTAGAGACAGCCAGACAGAGAAGAGAGCTTTTCTCTCCCAACTTGGGTTTTCTCTCTCTGTCAGGAGCTCTGGCACTTCTGTATTCTTTTCTGTAAATAAATCCTGTCTTACCATTGATCATTCTTCGAATCACCAAGACCAAGAACCTACTGAAGAGCGAAATTCCAGTATTACTAGCATTCTGAAAGCCTAAGGTGGGAGGACTCAAGCAGAGCTCAGGAGTTCAAGACTAGCCTCAGCAAGAGCAAGACCCCTACCTCTACTAAAAATAGAAAAAACTAGCCAAGTATTGTGGTGCTCACCTGTAGTCCCAGATACTTGTGAGGTGAGGAAAGAGGATCTCTTGAGCCCAAGAGTTTGAAGTTGCTATTAGCTAGGACAATGCCACAGCACTCTATGCAGGGTGATAGAATGAGACTCTGTCTCAAAACAAAAAACAAAAAAGTAACAAACAAACAAACAAACAAAAAAACGGTATTAATTAAACACACTTGGAAATTTTTCAAAACTAGGATTTTCAAGGTAATTATGTCCAACTACTTCACTATTTCAAATCTAGACAGAACTGTACTACACATTCAGTATGAGCTACACCTCCTTACTACTTCAGGCACAACAAAGGGATTGCTGAGTCATATATATGGCTTCATTCACTTCAGATGATTTTGACATATATTAGTGTTCATCAGCAATTTTTGTCAAATCATGCCATCTATAGACATGTGATGAAACATTTTTCAAGGCCACATCCCACTCACTTTAGAAAAAACCCAGTGTTTCTTATAACCAAAAAATTTATTTATTATAACAATGATATACTTGTATAATCAATTTAAAGAGATTTAATTTTGATATGTACTTACTATGCTTTGAAATTCTTTTAAAAATAATTAATGATCTTTAAACATTTCTGAGGCACACTTAAGATACTCTCACAGCATACCAGTGTGATGTATGTAGCACACCAGTTGAAAAATCACTGTGATAGGCTTGACGCCTGTGGCTCAAGTGGCTAAGGCACCAGCCACATACACCTGAGCTGGTGGGTTCGAATCCTGCCCGGGCCCACCAAACAACAATGACGGCTGCAACCAGGAAATAGCCGGGCATTGTGGCAGGCACCTGTAGTCCTAGCTATTTGGGAGGCGAAGGCAGGAGACTCGCTTGAGCCCAGGAGTTGGGAGGCTGCTATGAACTTGTGATGCCATGGCAATCTACCCAGGGTGACAGCTTGAGGCTCTGTCTCAAAAAAAAAAAAAAAAAAAAAAAAAAAAAAAAAAAAAAAAAAAAAAAAGAAAGAAAGAAAAAAAAAGATCACTGTGATAGATCATTATCTTCTAGAAAACCTGGATCCCAGTTCACATCTTTCCATCTCTCTGTAACCACATCTCAGCCTTTGATACAAAACTGTAAACCTGAGAGCAAGGGCAGTTTTATTCATGTCTATATTCAAAGACCTAACCCATATATCCTTGCAAACTAAAGACAAATATAACTTCTCCTAGCTGACAGCCCTGGTATAAAATAAAGAATAGTATAAATTTAGCTGGGCATGCACCAGTGGCATGCACCTTGTAGCATAGCTACTCTAGAGGCTGAGGCAGGAAGATCACCTGAACCCAGGAGTTCAACATCAGCCTCAGCAACATAGTGAGAAGACAGTGTCTCTAAAAAAAATTAAAACAAAAACATAAAATGTAAAAGTTTTCAAACATCCAGGGGTTTAATTAGTACTCAGTCAGAGGGATATATGTGTGTGTGTGTGTGTCTATCTGTTTATAAGATGGGCATGATGAAAAGAGGTAGTAAATCCAGGCTCAGTAAAATACTCTCCTGGTCCATTCAATCTAATCATTTCAAATTATAAACACATGGACACTAAAACAATCCATAACTACTAAATATTGTTTTCATACTATATTAGCTTCAATGCAGAATTTACATTTGAGAAATTCACAACCTTTGAAACAGCAGTCTGCCTTTTTCTTGGCATGAGGGGTGTTACTGTGGTTCTCCAACTTTTGGGTCTCAGGAACTCTTTAAAAGAACTCTTATAATATGGGTCCCAACTTGGTCCCATTAATAGACATAATGTCTATTAATGTTATGATATTAACAATTACTTGTTAATATTTAAAATACGTTTGTTTATAATTCCTTTTCAAATAATTAATACATGAAATAACAAATACCAAAATTTATTTAAAAAACTATTTTCCAAAATAAAAAAATTAGTGAGAAGAGAGATTTGCGCTTTACATTCTCATAAGTTTCTTTATTATTTGGCTTAATACAGGTTGGACAATTAAGTTTGTGAATTCATCCTAAAAAAAAGTGCTACACACCTTACTACTGTGTATCACTATGGTCACCTAAGTACTCCCCTTGGGAAGCTATGCAGTGACATTAGTGCTGAGCCTATCCTTCAAGGCAATTTTAGAACTCATTTTCTGGAATTGCCACCAGAGTTGCTGGTATACAAGTTCTGACAATTAAATTGGCAAACTCATTCTAGAAAAAGTGCTTTGAAAGGTGCCTAAGCACTTATCGATCGGTACTTAGCTTTCCATGGGCAGTATTCTGAAGGTGACTGGAGTTATATTCAGCAATGAGGTATGTAGAACTTTTTCTAGGACGAGCTCATGAACTTAACTGTCTGACCTAATATATAGAAGACAGAGGATTCTCATTTTTGTTTATGTATTTAATCTGTTGTGATTGCTCATATATGTAACTGGAAAAAAGGAGGAGTATTTTAATAGCCTTTCAGATATTTGAGAACTTTTTTTTTTTTTGGAGCCAGAATCTTACTTTATCACCCTTGGTAGAGTGCTGTGGCATTATAGCTCACAGCAACCTCCAGCTCCTGGGCTTAGGCGATCTCTTGCCTCAGTCTCCTGAGTAGCTGGGACTACAGGCACCTGCCACAATGCCTGGCTATTTTTTGTTGCAATTTGGCTGGGGCCGGGTTCGAACCCACCACCCTCGGCATATGGGGCCAGTGCCTTATCTACTGAGCCACAGGTGCCACCCTGAGGATAGTCTTTTTTTAATACTACACCAAAACATGACAAGTAATAAGATCTTAAAAATTAGTTGCAAAGGGGAACTTTTCACACTGTTATAAATGTCAATGACGGCTCAGAGCCCATAGTTCCATGGTTAGGGTACTGGCCACATACACCAAGGCTGGCAGGCTGGAACCCAGCCTGAGCCTGCTAAACAACGACGACAACAACAACAAAAATAACCGGGCATTGTGGCAGGTGCCTCTAGTCACAGCTACTTTGGAGGTGGAGACAAGAGAATTGCTTAAGCACAAGAGTCTGAGGTTGCTGTGAGCTGTGACACCATCGCACTCTACCAAGGGCAACACAGTGAGACTCTGTCTCAAAAAAAAAAAAAAGTCAATGCCCTTTGAAATGGTCTTTTGCCCATGCAAAATATAACATCGCATATTCATTACTTGGAAAAGATTGGTTCACTGAGTTACACAGCTATTCCAAATGCTGGTATATTTTATTATACATTATTTTATAAAATCATATATGTTAATATCACTACTGATCTCATCAGAAATTCTTTAAGTATCAACTTCTTGATAAGGGTTACAAGTTTTCCAAAATTCTAATTTTTCACTTGAAATCTCAGACTTTATCACTGACAAGAAATTCTGTCAACTGATTGCCTTGAAAGGACAAAAACACTCACTTTCAAGAAAATGTATGCCAATAACCACAGCTGTCAACTGTTCTTTAAAATAAAAGTGATGATGATGTGTTTCACGCCTATAATCCTAGTGCTCTGGGAGGCTGAGGTGGGTGGATAGCTTGAGCTCACAAGTTCAAGACCAACCTGAGCAAAAATGAGACCCTGTTTCTACTCAAAAAGTGAGGCAAGAGGATCACTTGAGCACAAGAGTTGGAGGTTGTTGTGAGCTATGATGTCATAGCACTCTACCTAGGGCAACAGCTTGAGACTCCTGTCTCAAAAATAATAAATTAAAAATAAAAATAAAAGTGATGCTCCATTTTTAAAAGAGCAGCTAATCTTGCTCTCAATTCAATCACCAAGAGCTTTTGCTCAAGACAACCATCATACTTTGGTATGCAGCAGAAACACTTATATTTCCATTTTCCCACAGAAAACATTTTCCACACAACAACTCAAAGGACTATTTTTAATAAAATTAACAATTTTTATTGCTTCAATTAAGGATATTCTTAAGTGAAATTGACTTTTTTAAAAATGCAAGTTCTTAGCAGTAATGAACACAATGAAAACCATAGTTTGGTGTCACTGCCTTGATTTCTGCTAAAGAGCCTGCAGTTTTACACTATTGCTTTCACATCATTAGTACAAACATTAACACAGTGATAAAGGCAAATAACATCTTAGAACTATCATGAAAATATGTTTGACTTCCCTTGATTCCTAGTAGGTCCTAGCAAACCCCTCCGCAAGAGATTCATAAACTACACTTTGAAGCTACTGAATTAATGTATTAATCAGTACTAATAGTTCAGATATCATTACCTATATGAAATCTCTTTCTCCCTTGTTCAAGTTTTCATCCACATATTTATATACACACATACACACCACACTTAAGAATACAATGGGCTACTGAAAAAAACATTTTGAAATAAACTTATTGTGTATATGAAAATACCACTTCAGGCTGGGTGTGGTGGCTCATGCCTATAATCCTAGCACGCTGGAAGGCTCAGACAGGTGGATTGCCTGAGCTCACAGCTTCAAGACCAGCCTGAGCCAGAGTGAGACCTTGTCTCTAAAAATAGCTAGGC
>NW_003852408.1:28619743-28625649 GCF_000181295.1 Otolemur garnettii
AAAAAAAAAAAAAAAAAATTGTATTCCTAATAACAATAATTATAAGACTTATAAAACTTCAAGTACCACGGAAATATAAACTATAGAAAGTAAAAGATGGTGATCCCTATAGCTCACTCAGCAGATCACCAGCCACATACACTGAGGGTGAAGGGTTCAAAGACTGGGACAGCCAGACCGGGACAGCTAAAACAACAATGACGACAACAACAACAACAATATAGCTGGGTGTTTGTGGTGGGCGCCTGTAGTTCCAGCATTTGGGAGGCAGAGGAAAGAAAATTGCTTAAGTCTAAAAGTTTGAGGTTGCTGTGAGCTGTGATGCCACAGCACTCTACCCAGGGTGATACCTTGAGACTCTGTCTCAAAAAAAAAAAAAAGAAAGAAAGAAAAGAAAGTAAAAGCCCTTAATATCTCACTCTTTTATGTACATCCAGATAAATATAAATGAAATAATTAGTAGGCTTAAAACTTTTAAAAAAATAAATAAAAAATCTAAGGAATTTGAAGAAATAAGATTACACTGTTACAATCTTTTTAGTTTTTTTCACCACTGCAGGATAATCTTGGTTTTTTGTTTTGTTCTGCTTTCTTTTTTTTGAGACTGAGTCTTAACTGTCACCTTGCCTAGAGGGCAGTAGCATCATCACAGCTTACTGCAACCTTAGACTCCAAGGCTCAAGCAATCCTCCTGCCTTAGCCTCCTGAGTAGCTAGTTCTATAGGCAAGCATCACCATACCCACCTAATTTTTCTATGTTAGTAAAGATGGGGTCTCACTTTTGCTCAGGCTGGTCTCCAACTACTAAATGTAAACAATCCTCCTGTCTTAGCCTCCCAGAGTGCTAGGAATACAGTTGTGAGCTACCACATCTAACCTAGAGGTATCATTTTTAATAAGACTTCTTTTTTTCTTTTTTTGGAGACAGGATCTCATTCTATTGCCCAGGCTGGAATAAAGTGGTATAATAATAGCTCACTGCAGTTTTAAACTCCTGAGTTCAAGTTGGCCTTGCCTCAGCCTCCTGAGTAGTTAGGACAATATGCTAGTACAACCATACAGGGCTAATTTTTAAAATTTTTTTATAGAGGCTGGGTGTGCAGTGGCTCACACCTGTAATCCTAGCACTCTGGGAGGCTGAGGTGGGTGGACTGCTTGAGATCATAAGTTTGAGAGCAGCCTGAGCAAAAGTAAGACCTTGTCTCTACTAAAAATAGAAAAATTGAGGCAAGAGGATCTCTTAAGCCCAAGTTGGAGATTGCTGCAAGCTATGACACCAGGGCACTCTACCCAGGGCAACAGCTTGAGACAGTCTCAAAAAAAATTTTTTTTTAGAGATAGCTGTCTTGCTATGTTGCCCAGGCTGGTCTCAAACTCCTAGCCACAAGGGATCTTCTCACTTCAGCCTTCCAAGTGCAGGGATTATAGCTATAAGGCTCCATGTCTAACCCAGATTTCTAATTTAAATGAAAAAATAAGTTTACTTTGTTCAAAATTATACAAGAAAAAAATAGAAGTCTTGCTATCAATGTTATTTCTTGTTAACTGAAAAAAAAATGGAAAGGCTAATGGTAGGAATATTACTGCAGTAAAAGTTACAGGGCATTAAAGGCTTAAATTAATTCTAAAATCTGCTAAACCCATTTGACACAATAAATCCATAAAGTCACTGTGTTAAAAAAAAAAAAAAAAAAGCCTACCCCACCTCCCACCCCCACTTTTCCAAACTGCTTCTCTTGGATCTCAGAGAGAAGTCTCTGGTCTCCACCAACTGAATGTCTGGCTACAATCCAACATTAGCTTAATGAAGTCCTGGCAACTTTAAGGCATTACAGTCTTTCCCTAAAAGAGAAAAAGAACCACAAGCAAAGTTGTACTAACAATTGAGCTCTTTACAAAAAGCAGTTTTGAACCGTTTTGGCTACGTGTTCATTTTAAACAATGATTGTGATTTCCAACATTTTACTGCATCATAATAACAGAACAATACCAAAAGGAAAATGTAGACGGACCTGAATCATTTAATGACAGAAATTAAATTATATATATTTTTTAAGAAGCTGGGTTAATTATTATAATGAGATTCTTTGGCCCATGCTGCACAATTCTTTAATCATAAACCCTCTCAACAAATTTTTGTCTATTATATTTATTAAAGATGAACATTTTGGTTCACCTTTTTGTTTTAAAACTAAAATCCTAAAAATATTGCTCATTGATATGAACTTAAAATGTTATATGATGAAGATTTACTATCTTATTAACTTATACCAAAGAAAAGTCTGACTAAATATATATAATATGTTACAAATTAACAACCTATATAGAAGATGAAGTCATTTCAGTTGCAATGCAAAACTTGGTAAAGGTGGCCTTATTCAACATTATCTCCAAAATTCATTAGTGAAACAACCACTTGTGACTATTCTCATTTCAGAAATACTTTTCCCTTGAAAAACTGCAGCAAAATTATAGTATACTATACTTATCTGCATCTGCTATCAAAAAAATTTTACAACCACTGGAGTAAAAAACATCTATAACCTATAAAAGACTTTAATTCACGATTAGAACCATGTTCCTTTTGGTATTGCCACCACATGCCATACAACTTTATTATTACATAATGGGTGAAATGAGATTCGAGGTACTCTTAGCAATCTTCATCAGTTCCCCTTCACTCACTACTGCTGAGTTGGGTGGCAAGCAAACAAAAGATATTTGCATACTTGATAGGTTGAGTGACATCTAACTGAAAGGAAGCTGCCAACCTTTGCTTGGCTTAGATAATAAGAATGTTATAAAATATTCATTTCATTGTATGCCTTTTCACAATTTGGATTTTTTTTGTCATGTATGTGCATTATTTTGAACTAAGTGTATTTTTTGTAAGTTACCAGTTTAAAACTACCTTATCTAAATCAAGCATTATTTAGGGGAGTTCAAAATTCAGTACTAGAATAGATTACAGAAGTAGAATTAATTAATTTAAATAAGAAAAGGTTTAAATCGACTTATATGAATAATAGAACAAAATACTAATCAAAAATAAGTTTCACAATTGGTAGATAAATTAAAAATTAAGGGAATTTCTAGTGCTAAAGTTAAAGATGTTAAACTATGTACTTTAGTTCACTTATTTTGACAACTGAGCATAGTATCATTTGTTATAAAAATTACCACGTAGTAATAAAAATGTAAATTTCTAAATTCTCCTTAAATGAGTATAATTATTATGTTCATTAATTCCAAAAAGACAGCAATGTATGACATTATTATCATCATCTACTAAAATCTAAGACCACTTCTATTAGTACTTTAAAAATAAGTCACTTTTCAGTCAAGGCATAGTTAAAATTTATCTTTGTATCATTCAATTTGAATATAATTCTGCAAAGAATACTACATCAAGCATTAACTGAATCCACTGGGCAGCTGAGGAAAGGCAGGATATCCTGTCTTTTTGAGCTGCATTAAAATATACTTTGAACCTACATAAGTAGGCAGGGTGTAAAAAGATACTACTACACATAAAGAAAAGCAGAAGGGTTACTAGTAATAGAGTGAACTAAAAGAAAAGTAACAGGATCTTGCTATGTTGCTCAGGCTGGAGTAAAGTGGCTATTCACAGTTGCAATCATAGCACAATGTAGCCTCAAACTCCTGGCTTCAAGCAATACTCCTGCCTCAACCTCATTACTAGCTAGGAATGCAGACCCATGCCACTGTGCTCAGCCTAACATTTTCACATACCTAATTGATTTAATAACACCTTCAGAACTGGGGGCTTAACACAATTAAGTGAACATCACACACATTTAATAAGAACCTAAAAAGCAGGACTCCTCCCATACTTAAACAAAACCCACTGTATACCGCAGGTGACAAAGTGAGGCTTTGTTTCCAATAAATAAATAAAATAAAAGGGCATCAGTCCACATTGATATAAATACAAACATCCAGACAGACAGAAAGAGGGGAGAAAAAGTTTTTCCTTATAGCAGAACGACAAGTGAGGAAGAAAGAAAAATCATTTGGCAAGAATCATGAGTGGATGCTGAAACTACTCTCTGTGATAAGCAAAAAGATATTCCATAGTTTCAAATATCTCTTCACAAGTTGCTTTTTAATTACAAGAGAAAAACAGTAACTTTACCTAGCAGATTATCACTTTACCAACGTGATCAAAGTTAATATTATTAGTAATAGGGGAAATCGACAGCAGTTCTCCCTGATATGAGGCACTACAAACTCAATCTCACTTCTGTGATATTCCTGCTAAAATTGCATTACCTGACTCTAATCAAGAGGAAACCTCAGGCTGACAGCTCAGTGGTTACGGCGCCAGCCACATGCACTAGGGCTGGTGGGTTCAAACTCAGCCAGAGCCTGCTAAAACAACAATGACAACAACAACAACAAAAATAGCCCGGCATTGTGATGGGTGCCTGTAGTCCCAGCTACTTGGGAGGCTGAGGCAAGAGAATCGCTTAAGCACAAGAGTTTGAGGTTGCTGTGAGCTGTGACGCCATAGCACTCTACCAAGGGCAACAAAGTGAAACTCTGTCTCAAACGAAAAAAAAAAGGAAACCTCAGACCCAAACTGAGGGACATTCTAAAAAATAACTGATCTATATTCTTCAAAAATGTCAAGGTCATAAAGACAAAGATGGAGGAACTGTCACAGATAAAAGGAAAATAAGGAGACATGAATAAATAAAATGCATTATCCTGGATTGGAAAATAGTCTCATTAAGAAATTTCAAAACAGGCTCAGCACCCATAGCTCAGTGAGTAGGGCACCAGCCACATACACAAAGGTTTGGTGGGGTCCGCTAAACAACAATGACAATTACAACCAAAAAAACGGCCAGGTGTTGTGGCGGGCCCCTGTAGTCCCAGGTACTTGGGAGGCTGAGGCAAGAGAATCACTTAAACCCAAGAGTTTGAGGTGATTTTAGCATGTGAATTTGGGTGCTATATAAACATTCAATGTATATAGCACCTCTCTATTGCTGTGAGCTCTGATACCACAGCATTCTACTGAAGGCGACAGTTTGAGACTCTGTCTCAAAAAAAAAAATTTTTTTTCAAAACAGAGAGGTGCTATATACACTAAATGTTTACATAGCACCCAAATTCACATGCTAAAATCTTCACCCTGAGCCAGGTGCAGTGGCACCCACCTGTACTTCCGATTACTCTGAAGCTGAAGCATGAGGATCATTTGGCCCCAAGAGTTCAAGTACATCCTGGGCAACACTGTGAGATCTCATGCACCAGGCTAGTGGGTTTGAACCCAGCCCAGGCCTGCTAAACAAACAAATAACAACAACAACAACAACAAAACAGCGGGGCACTGTGGCAGGCACCTATAATCCCAACTATTTGTGAAGCTGAGGCAAGAAAATCGCTTGAGCCCAAGAGTTTGAGGTTGCTGTGAGCTATGATTTCACATCGCTCTACAAACGGCAACAAAGTGAGACTGTCTCAATTTAAAAAAAAAAAAAATCCTCACACTCAGTGTGATGGCATTAGGAAGTAAAGCCTTTGGGAGATAATTAGGTCCTAAGGGTGAAGCCCACCTGAATGGGATCAGTGCCTCTATAAAAGAGAACCTAGAAAACTCATTTGCCTATTCCACAATGTGAGAAGATGGCCATCTATGAATTAGGAAGCAGGACCTCTAGACACTGAATCTGAAGGTGCCTGGAATTTAGACTTTCTAGAATCCACAAATACAGAAATAACTTTCTGTTGTTTATGAGCCACCTAGTCTATGCTACTCCACCCTAACAAAATAAAAAAACTGGGTGGTGCCTGTGGCTCAAAGGAGTAGGGCACCGGCCCCATATGCCAGAGGTGGTGGGTTCAAACCCAGCCTCAGCCAAAAACTGCAAAAAAAA
>NW_003852408.1:28627023-28629227 GCF_000181295.1 Otolemur garnettii
GCTACTTGGGAGGCAGAGGCAGGAGACTCACTTGAGCCCAGGAGTTGGAGGTTGCTGTGAGCTGTAATGCCACGGCACTCTGCCCAGGGGGACAGCTTGAGGCGCTGTCTCAAAAAAAAAATAAAGAAAGAAAGAAAATGAAGGAATATAAATGAATCATTATTTCTCTTTCCTACTTTCCACTTATGTGCTATCTCTGAAATAGATAACTCCTCTTATATAAGATCCACTTTAGAACATGTAAAATATAAAATACTTGAACTAAAATACCATTTAAATTAGGTTACCACCATGGAAACACATGAATTAGACATACAAATTATCTAACATAATGCTATGGTAGTAATTTAAGATCACCAATAGAAAACAAAGCAGTGGAAAAGAGTGTCTTTCAGAATGAATATATTCATGAAAAAATGAGTTTGATGTGCCTATCACTCTTCAAAGATACCATGCAAATTATGCAGATGCCTGGTCTGATACAGATATGGTAATAATTCCAGACCTCTTGCAGACAGATAAAAATATTAATTTATAGGAAATGTCAACATGGAAAACATTTTAGTTCTCTATAAAATATTTCAAGCTTCTGAAATATTATAAACCAACTTGCTCATAAAACATACTAAATACATTTCTCCAGAGAATTGTCAATAACCTTATGCAGCTTTTTCAGCGATCACATTTCAATTAACCCTAATTGACTAAACTCCAAAGGTTGTTTGGTGAGTATAGGTATGGAATAACTTAATAAGTTACATAAACCATGATGGAACATAATTTTTAAACTGGCAATAATTATTGTACCATGGAGTTTGAGGTCTTTTTAAAACTGAGAATTAGGGAACGGTCATCCAATTAAAGTAAAAATTTTTAAACAGAAACTGTATCTGAGAGAAAATATATCCTTTACCCAATGACAAAATTGACAGATTTTCCACTTGAAAATCTAAAAATGCTATTGCTAAAGTAACAATTGCCTTGTGTGTCCTCCTTGTACTTACTTCTTACTATTTCCTTTCCCTTAGAAGTACCCACAACCATGGATCTCTAGGAACACTGAAGGTCTAGGAAATTTAAGAAACAGGCTTTGTTCCTTCTATCTATTTGGTTCTATCTCATATTATCTACAAATCTTCAGATTTTGCTTCATACTTCATAAATATCAAAATAATCAATGTTCCCCACTTAAATTTTCTTTCAGCAAAACTTCTGAACAATTACATCATCCCTGAGAAATGAATGATATGCTTAACCTTTAAGTAGGCACAATAATAAGTGCAACTGCAAGACTAATGGAAAAATAAAGAAAGGAGAGTGATCAGAAAAAAATGTTAGTCAGTGAATATTAAGTAATTACTTCTCCACATTAAGGTAAATACATATAGAATTTTAATTGTTATACTAGATTACAAATAAACCTATACTACAATACTTCAATTAAGTACAGGCCAGTAAGATAAATATGAATTTAATAATTAACATTAAGCCTGCTTTCAACACTAATCAATATTAGAAGTCAGGATATTGGTCCCAAAAAGGTACAACAGGGTTTCTGGAGTTCTACTGAAGTATTGGGTGGCATATAAGTATTTACACTCTGTGAATTCGCTTAATAAAAATTTATCATGCTATGTACTTAGGGTTTATATATTTGCCATAAGAAGCCAACTATGAATAAAATTTGGTTCTCAAAAGCTAATCTCCCAATTCTTTGGACCCATTTTCTTCTCTCTCTCTCTTTTTCTTTTAAAGACAAAGTCTGGCTCTTTTGTTTTTGAGAACAATGGTGTGATGGCTCACTGCAACCTCCAACTCCCAGCTGAGTCCTCCTGACTCAGGCTTCCAAGTAGCTAGAACTACAGGCACATACCACCACATCCTGCTAATTTTTGTATTTTTTATAGACACAGGGTCTCGATATGTCGCCCAGGCTGGTCTCAAACTCCTGGCCTCAAACAGTCCTTCTACTTTGCTCTCCTAAAGTGCTAGGATTACAGATGTGAGCCACCAAGCCCAGCCAACTGTTTGTCTTTGAGTTTATAATTTTTTTTTTTGGAGACAAGAGTCTCATTATGTTGCCCTTGGAAGAGTGCTATGGCGTCACAGCTCACAGCAACCTCAAACTTAAGCAATTATTTTCCCTCAGCCTCCCAAATAGCTAGGACTACAGGCACCCACCACAACGCCCAGCTATTTTTTTT
>NW_003852408.1:28631900-28633967 GCF_000181295.1 Otolemur garnettii
GTTCTTTTGGCGGGTCCAGGCTAGGGATTCGAACCCGCCACCTTAGGTGTACATGGCTGGCGCCTTAGCCGGTTGAGCTATAGGTGCCGAGCCAATTCTTAGGATTTTGATGAATTTATTCACCCAGGTAACTCCTACCTTAATTAAAACATAAAACATTTTAAGGCCCACCATAGTGGCCTGTAATCTTAGCACTCTGGGGGGCTGAGGAGGGAAGATTGCTTGAGCTCTGGAGTTCAAGACCAGCCTCAGCAACAGTCTGACCCTGTCTCTCCTAAAAATAGAAAAAATTAGCCAAGCAGTGTGGCAGGCACCTACAGTCCCAGTTGCTTAGGAGGCTGCGGCAAAACTTGCTATGAGCTACGCTGACACCACAGCAGTCTTCCCCAGATAACAGGGCAAGACTCTGTCTCAAAAAAAAAAAAAAAAAAAAAGAAAAAAACACCATATAGCTACAATCAATTGATTTTTGACAAAGCAGACAAAAACATACAATGGGGAAAGGATACCCTAGGCCAGTGATTTTAAACAGGTGTGCCACAGCACTCGGTATACCATGAGAGGATCTTAGGTGTGCTACAAAAATCTTTAAAAACCATTAATTAGAGGTGCCCATACCCACTGGTGCCAGCCACATGCACCAGAGCTGGTGGTTTTGAACCCGACCCAGGCCTACCAAAAAAAAAAAAATAGCCAGGCTTTGTGGCAGGCACCTGTAGTCCTAGCTACTTGGGAGGCTGAGACAAGGGGATCACTTAAGCCCAGGAATATGAGGTTGCTGTGAGCTATGAAGCCACAACACTCTACCCAGGGTGACAAAGTGAGACTCTGTCTCCAAAAAAGAAAAAAGGATATTAATTAAATTATTTCCAAAAGAAGTTTAAAGCACAGTTAAGTATATTCTTTTTTACTTTTTTTTTTTTTTGAGACAGAGTCCCATCTCACTATGTTGCCCTTGGTAGAGTACTGTGGCATCACAGCTCACGGCTACAGCAAACTATTGGGCTTAAACAATTCTCTTGCCTCAGCCTCCCAAGTAGCTGGGACTGCAGGTGCCTGCCACAATGCCTGGCTATTCTTTGTTGCAGTTCTCATTATTCTTAGCTGGCCTGGGCAGAGTTCGAACCCACCAGCCTCAGTGCATGTGGCTGGTGCTGTAACCAATGTGCCACAAACACCGAGCCTTTTACTCTTTTTTTGTTTGTTTCTTTAACACAATTTAAGTGTGCAGCAGCAGTTTAACTATGGACTCAAGTATGCCAAGAAATAAAAAAGTTTGAAAAACACTGCCATAGTCAATAAATGGTACTGGGAAAACTGGATAGCCACGCACAATAAAATGAAACAGGATCCCTATTTTTTGCCATATACAAATATAAGACCTGAAACCATTAAAATTCTGGGGAAAAAATGTAGGAAAAATTCTTCGGACATCAGTCTAGACAAAGGATTTATGACTAAAACCCCAAAGGCAAATATAGCAACAACAAAAATAAATGGTATTTAATTAAATGTTTCTACACAGCAAAGGAAATAATCAACAGAATAAACGGACAACCTACAGAATGGGAGACAATATTTTCAAACTAGGCCAGGTGAGGAGGCTCATGCCAATAATCCTAGCACTTGGGAGGCTGAGGCAGGTGGATTGCTTGAGCTCACAGGTTCAAGACCAGCTTGAGCCAGAGTGAGATCTCATCTTGAAAAATAGCCAGGCTATAGTGCCTATAGTGCCTATAGTCCCAGCTACTCAGGAGGCTGAGGCAAGAAAATTGCTTGAGCCCAAGTGTTTGCGGTTGCTGTGAGCTATGATGCCACAGTACTCTACCAAGGGTGAAAAAGTGAGACTCTGTCTCAAAAAGAAAAAGAAAAGAAAAGAAAAAGGGTGGCACCTGTGGCTCAGTGGGCAGGGTGCTAGCCCCATATACCGAGGGTGGTAAGTTCAAATCCGGCCCTGGCCAAACTGCAATAAAAAAATAGCCAGGCGTTGTGGTGGGCACCTATAGTCCCAGCTACTCAGGAGGCTGAGGCAAGAGAATCACTTAAGCCCAAGAGTTTGAGGTTGCT
>NW_003852408.1:28634007-28635441 GCF_000181295.1 Otolemur garnettii
AAAAAAAAAAAAAAAAGAAAGAAAAGAAAAGAAAAGAAAAGATTTTCAAACTATACATCTTATAAAAAGGCTCTAATATCCAGAATCCACAAAGAACTCAAACACATCAACAAGAAAAAAACAAATAACCTCATTAACAAGTAGGCAGAAGATAAGAACAGAGTTTTTCTTTTGTTTGTTTGTTTGTTTTAGAGATAAGAGTCTCACTTTATCGCCCTTGGTAGAGTGCCATAGCGCCACAGCTCACAGCAACCTCCAGCTCTTGGGCTTAGACAATTCTCTTGCCTCAGCCTCCGGAATAGCTGAGACTACAGGTGCCCAGCACAACGCCCCACTATTTTTTATTGCAGTTTGGTCAGGGTTGGGTTTGAACCCACTACCCTCGGTATATGGGGCTGGCACCCTCCCCACTGAGCTACAAGCACCTCCAAGAACAGAGTTTTTTTCAAAATAAGATATATGTAAATGGCCAACAGACATGTGAAGAAATGCTCACCATCATTAATCATCAAAGAAATACAAATTAAAACTACAATGAGATATCCTTTTTTTTCAGTAAGCTTTCTTCACATGTAATTAGAAAAAAGCTAAATGAGAAATTTCCCTAAAAATAAAAGAAAATTTCTAACGTAACAACATAAAGAATATATATATTTTTTCAGACAAGAGTCTCATTTTGTTGCCCTTGGTTAAATGCTGTGGCATCATAGCTCACAGCAACCTAAACTCTTGGGCCCAAGAGGTCCTCTTGACTCAGCCTCTTAAGGAGCTGGGACTAAGGGTGCCCACCACAATGCCCAGCTATTTGTCTTGAACTCCTAAGCTTAAGCAATCCACCTACCTCGTCCTCTCAGAGTGCTAGGATTACAGGCATGAGCCACTATGCCTATAAGCATGCCAGGAAGCATTTTTAATTTAAAATATCTATAATTTAATTACAATTAAATATCTATAATTCAAATTAATCATTTTCTCTATAGATATCCAGTCATAAAATATTGGAACTAGGGCCAGGTGCTGTGTCTATAATTCTCACACTTTGGGAGGCCAAGACCCCTGGAGGATTACTTAAGGTCAGGAGTTTAAAACCAACCTATGCAACATAGCTATTATAGATTCCACCTCTACAAAAATAAAAAAAAAAATTGCCAGGCTCTGTGGCATGTGCCTGTAATCTAAGCTATTCAGGAGGCTGAGGCAAAAGGGTTGCTTGAGCTTAGGAGTTTGAGGCTGCAATGAGCTATGATCAGATCATTCTACTCTAATCCGGGTGACAGAGTGAGAATTTTTCTCAAAAAAGAAAAATATATATTAAAACCAGGAATTATTTTCTCTTTTTTTTTGAGACAGAGCCTCAAGCTGTCTCCCTGGGTAGAGTGCTGTAGCATCACAGCTCACAGCAACCTCCAACTCCTGGGCTCAAGCGAGTCTCCT
>NW_003852408.1:28635535-28641331 GCF_000181295.1 Otolemur garnettii
GGGCTGGATTCGAACCTGCCACCTTAGGTGTATGTGGCTGGCGCCTTAGCCACTTGAGCCACAGGTGCCGAGCCCATTTTCTCTTATTACTGTGATCTGCTTAAGTGAGATTATAGTCCAAAAGTTCTAAAAGTTCTGTGAGATGTGTTAACTTCTGTACAATATATGTTATATTTCACATTTTAACATTTCTAGTACTGGGATTAGCAATTACTACAGTTTCATAATTTAACTGACAGTGTTTTCTCTTAGTGGTACCTTTTAAGTAATGTCTTAGGTTCAGTAAAACATGGTATTTTTGAGGGAAGTTACTTATCGACCCTCCTCCCAACTTTATTATACTAAAGGTTTAAGCTATCAATAAAAAGTTTTTTGCTTACGAAAACTATAAGGCATTTACACCAAACAAATATATTGATGTTGCAGCTATAAAATCCAAAAAATTTCAAGCACACAGTATCTCTGATGAACTAAGTAACATATAATACAAAACATACTAGCTAATAAGTAATTAAAATGGGGCTTCTTTTCCTCCATCTTCTTCTTTTTAAGAGTTAGAGTATCTTGGCTCGGCACCTGTACCTCAAGCAGCTAAAGTGCCAGCCACATACACCAGAGCTGGTGGGTTCGAATCCAGCCTGGGCCTGCTAAACAATGACAACTACAACCACAAAACGGCCAGGTGTTGTGGTGGGCGCCTGTAGTCCCAGCTACTTGGGAGCCTGAGGCAAGAGAATCGCCTAACCCCAACAGCTGGAGGTTGCTGTCAGCTGTGATGCTACAGCACTCTACCAAGAATAATAAAGTGAGACTCTGTCTCTAAAAAAAAATAAAAAAAAAAAAATTTAGAGTCTCCCACTGTTGTCCAGGCTGGAATACAGTGGTGGATTAAAGCTTACTGCAGCCTTGAGCTCCTGGGTTCAAACAATTCTCTCTCCTCAGATTCCTGAGTAGGTAGGACTATAGGTGTGTGCTACCACAAGTAGCTAATTTTTTTTTTCTAGAGACAAGAGTCTTACTTCGTAGCCCTCGGTAGAGTGCTATGGTGTCGCAGCTCACAGCAATCTCAATTCCTGGGTTTAGATGATTCTCTTGCCTCAGCCTCCTGAATAGCTGGGACTACAGGTGCCCGCCACAACACCTGGCTATTTTTGTTGTTGTTGTTGCAGTTTGGCCCAGGCTGGGTTCGAACCCGTCACCCTCAGTATAGGGGGCCGGGGCCCTACCCACTGAGCCAGAAGCGCCACTGAAGCAGCTAATTTTTTAGTTTTTTGTAAAATTGGTGTCTCACTATGTTCCCTAAACTAGTCTCAAAATCCTGGCTCCAAGAAATCCTCCCACCCTGGCTTTTTTTTTTTTAAAGACAGAGTTGAAGGGCACCTCCATGTGATCAATTCTCCCTTACAAGATGAAAAGGCCTTACGAGAAAATATGGCTAAGAATAGAGACTTACGGCTCAGACCCCCATAGCTCAGTGAGTAGGGCGCCAGCCACATACACCAAGGCTGGCGGGTTCGAGCCCAGCCCAGGCCAATAAATAGCTGGATGGTGTGGTAGGTGTCTGTAGTCCCAGCTACTTGGGAAGCTGAGGCAAGAGAATCGCTTGGGCCTAGGAGTTTGAGATTGCTGTGAGCTGTGACTCCACACCACTCTACCCAGGGTGACAGCTTGAGACTCTGTCTCAAAAAAAGAAAAAGAAAATGATGACAACAGCAACCAGAAAATAGCCAGGCATTGTGGTGGGTGCCTGTAGTCCCAGCTACTTGGGAGGCTGAAGCAAGAGAATAACTTAAGCCCAAGAGTTTGAGGTTGCTGTGAGCTATGACGCCACAGGGCTCTACTGAGGATGACAAAGTGAGACTCTGTCCCAATAAATAAATAAATAAATAGTAGAGACTTTCAGAAATCAAGAACATCCTGCCTTGAAATAATACAATTCTACCACTTTATAGATTTGGGGTGATTTATTTAACCTCTTTGTGCTTCGGTATCCTCATTGATAAAAAAGAAATGCATTTCAGCACCATAGATATAAGAATCAGATGAAATACAATAAAGCATTTAGCATGAAATCTATCACAAAGAGATATTAAATAAGTAATTATTATTGGATACCATTAAATAAAGCACTATTCTGTTAGTCTATTTACCCAACTCTAAACTAGGAAAATACTTACCTTTCAGCTTTATGAGAATTAGAGAAAAATGTATATAAAAACATCGCATCACACCTGACACTGAATAGCTCATAAAGGTGGGAGTTACTGTTGTTAAATAGTAGCTATTTCACTTTCTTACTCCCAGTAGCATCTAATATAGTTCTCCGTATACAAGTATTTATTTATAAATGTCAGATTTTTTTAAGTCTTTTATAGAAGAGATTCCTCTAAGTAAATGAAATATTCAGAAGCTACATAAATTCACTGCTCCTCTAACACAATTCTCAAGACAATTACTGAGGACATGACTCAGCAGAATCTCACAGGAATCTCTCAACACCTTAACTAGATGCCATCTTCTAAACTACAAAATAATTAATGACCTAAATAAATAAATGGGCTTGAAAAGATTTCAGGAGCCAGCAGAGTACATTCTTTCAGTAATTTTAGTATTCCTATCTATTAACTTCCTTCTGCTATAGTCATTTATATCATCGTTCACAACTCTCATCTTTTTCTCTTTTTTTTTTGACAGAGTCTCACTATGTCACCCTTGGTAGAGTAGCATCACAGCTCACAGCAACGCAAACAAAAAGGCTTAAGGGATTCTCTTACCACAGCCCCCCAAGTTGGTGGGGCCAAAGGCCCCTGCCACAACGCCTGGCTATTTTTTGTTGCAGTTGTCATTGCTGTTTAGCAGGCCCAGGCTAGGGTCTAACCCACCAGCTTTGGTGTATGTGGCCAACGTCCTACTCACTAAGCCATGAGCACCCAAGCCAAGAACTCGATTCCTAAATATAATCCTTGTCTTTAAGTAACAGCCGTAAGATTTTCCAACAACAAAACTATTGTTTTACAATGTCTGAAGTCACAAACCTAGAAGAGGTTACAGCCACAGAATCATATGCTTCTTTGAAGCCTACCTAAAGATCAACAAGGTTAGACCAAGTTGGGACAGTCTGAGTGAAGACTGATAGACAATATGAAAGATAATGAAGTAAAATACTTTTTCTCCCTCTTCTCCCAGACTCCCCCCAACTCTGTCCCATTATCATTTGCTACTATTTTTGTTACTTTACCTATACCATACCCTGTGAAATATGACAACTAAAATGGACTATGAGGATGACAAAAGAATTCCAATTTATGTTATGTATTTCCATACATTAACTGCAGAAAATAGATTCTAACTTAAAGTTTTTTGAATATACTGAATGTACTTGCTCAGACATTTTAAGCCATTGATATTAGCCACCTATTTACCTAGTTCAATGCTCCATCAACTTTTTTTTTTTTTTTTTGAGACAGAATCTCACTATGTTGCCCTCGGTAGAGTGTTGTAGCATCACAGCTCACAGCAACCTCTAACTCTTAGGCTTAAGCGATTCTCTTGCCTCAGCCTCCAAGTAGCTGGGACTACAGGTACCCACTACAACACCTAGCTATTTTTCTGTTGTAGCTGTCATTGTTGCTTAGCTGGCCCAGGCTGGGTTCGAACCTGCCAACATTGGTGTATGTGGTTGGTGCTGTAACCTCTATGCTATGGGCACTGAGCTCTCCATCAACTTTTTAAAGCTAGAAACTCAAACAACCAAGGCTCTTAGAAATAAGAAAGGCAGCCAGAGTGATGACTCATGCCTGTAATCCTAGCACTCTAGGAGACCAAGACGGGTGGACTGTTTGAGTTCAGGAGTTCTAGATCAGCCTGAGCAAGAGAGAGATTCCATCTCTACCAAAAGTAGAACAAACTAGATAGGCATCATGGCAGGTACCTGTAGTCTCAGCTTCTGGGGAGGCTGAGGCAAGAGGATCAATCACCTGAACCCAAGAGATTGAGGTTGTTGTGAACTATGATATGTCTGTCTCTAGATAGATAGATAGACAGACAGACAGAAAGTAAGGTTCTAAATGAAAACCAAAACATCTGGGTCCCAATGCTCAGGCATTTTAAGCAATTGCAAAGAGTCGCCTACTGAACAAGCATAAAATACATTACAACATGTCAGAAGTATATTTTACACATTTCAAATTAGCTGCCTGTAAATGATGCTTTCAACCCAAATGAGACAATCTATTTGGAATTCTGCAATGAATGAGAAGACATCAGGCTAGATAAGAGGCAGCAGTGCCCAGCAGTTGAGTGTAGACTGCCTTCATCTACATATTTTCCAAATGTCACTTATTAGCTGTGTTGGCTTGGGCAAGTTTATTAACTTCCCTGTGTCTTAAATTCCTCATTTACAAATAGACATAACCATAGTATCTACTTCATATTATTAGTAGTATCAGTTAATATATGTATAACACTAAGAATAATTCCAGATGGATTAAATTATTTTAGCATTTTTACCAAAATATAGAATTTTTGGTAATTGTAGACATAGTAAAGGCTTTTTTAAATAACACAAAACCAGATGCTATAAAAGAAAAAATTAAAAGTTCTACTGGCATAATATCATTCATAGCATATATAAATAACATCTCTAAATCAATAACAAAAAGAAACAGAACATTAGGGCTCTGTGCCCGTAGCACAGTGGTTATGGCAACCAGCCACATGCACCAAGGCTGGTGGGTTCAAACCTAGCCCAGGGCAGCTAAACAATGAGAACTGTAACCAAAAGAAAAAATAGCTGGGCATTGTGGTGGGCATCTGTAATCCCAGCTACTTGGGACGCAGAGGCAAGAGAATCACTTAAGCCCAAGAATTTGAGGTTGCTATGAGCTGTGATGCCATGGCATTCTACCCAGGGTGACACTTGAGACTCTGTCTCAAAAAAAAAAATAAAAAGAAACAAAACATTAGAAAAATTAATCTGATATATGAACAGGCAATTCAGAGATACAAAGTTAGAAGACTCGTTTCCTGAATTCATGACTTACTATAAAACTACAGTAATCAAAACAGTATGGAAGGCATAGGGACAGACATACAGACTATTGGAGTAGAACTGAGTCCAGAAATAAAATCCACACAACTTTGACCAAATGATCTTTAATAAAAGTGGTTAACTGCTAACTCCATTGAATGAGGGAAAAAAAGACTCTTCAACAAATGGTGAGCTTCAACAACTGGATTTCCATATGTAAAAGAATAAAGGATTCCTCACACCATATATTAAAAATTAACTCAAAATGGCTTAATATAAGAGCTAAAACCGTAAAACTTTTAGGAGAAAACATGAGAGTGAATCTTTATGGTCTTGGATTTGACAATGGCTTCTTAGATCTGACACCAAAAATATCAACAATAACAAAACAGATCAATTAATTGGACTTCGTCAAAATTGAAAGCTTTTGTATATCAAAGAACATTATCAAGACAGTAAGAAAGGGAGCAGTGTGAAGAAGAGGAGGCGAGAATGACCCCCAGACCGACCAAAGCTCACGCGTTGCTGCATCCCCGCTCACAGTGCCTATGTCCTGCCGCCTTTGCCATCATGTCCAAGACAAAGGCTGAAGGGGATGCTAAAGGAGATAAAGCCAAGGCAAAGGACGAACCACAGAGAAGATCCACAAGGTTGTCTGCTAAACCTGCTCCTCCCAAAGCCAGAGCCCAAGCCTAAAAAGGCCCTTGGGCTCGGCGCCTATAGCTCAACCGGCTAAGGCGCCAGCCACATACACCTAAGGTGGCGGG
>NW_003852408.1:28643100-28655631 GCF_000181295.1 Otolemur garnettii
TGAGGCAAAAGGATCACTTGAGCCCACTGCTGTGAGCTATGATGACCCCACAGCACTCTAGCCAGACAGAATGAGACTCTGCCAAAATAAAATAAGATGAAACATCTGATATAAAGTTAATGTCCAGAATATATAAGGTACTCCACAACTCAATAACAAAAAGACAAACAACCCAAGTAAAAAACAAAGGACTGGAATTGACATTTTTCGAAAGATACACAAATTGCCAGAAAGCACATGAAAAGGTACTTAACATTATTCATCACTTAGGGAAATGCAAATCAAAACCAGAATGAAATACCATTTGACACTCATAAGGATGGCTATTATTTAAAACAAACAAACAAACAAACAGAAAATAACTAGTGTTGGTAAGGATATATAGAAATGGGAACCTCCTTACAGCTGGTGGGAATGTAGAATGGTTCAGCCACTATGAAAAACACTTTGGCAGTTAGTTCCTCAAAAGGCTAAACACAGAATTACCATAAGATCCAACAACGATATTCCTAGGTATATACCCAAAGGAATTAAAAGCAGATCCTCCAATGTTGACCGCAACATTATTTACAATAGCCAAAAGATGGAAACAACTCCAGTGTCCATCAATAAATCAACAGATAAATAAAATGTGGTATATACATATGGTAGTATATTATTCATTTTTTCTTTCTTTTTTTTTAAGAAGATAGTAATTCTTAGATATTTGCAAACTATTTTTTTATTTTAATTTAGTTGGAGGGGGCGGGGCTAGGTTTGAACCCACCAACTCAGGGATATGGGGCTGGCACCCTACTCTTTTTAGCCACAGGCACCACACTCTTTTTTTTTTTTTTTTGAAAGAGAGCCTTACTTTGTCACCTTCAGTACAGTACCCTAGTATAATAGTTCACAACAACCTCTTGGACTCAACTGATTCTCTCGCCCCAGCCAAGATAGTAGCTGGGACTATAGGCACCTATCACAACGCCCAGCTACTTTTAGAGATGGGGTCTGGCTCTTACTCAGGCTGGTCTCAAACCCATGAGCTCAGGCAATCAATCCACCTGCCTTGGCCTCCCAAAGTGCTAGGATTACCGGCATGAGCCACCTCACCCAGCCCATATTATTCACTCTTAAAAAGAAATAAAGGCCAGGGGCAGTAGTTCATGCCTGGAGTTCAAGACCCGCCTGAGCATGAGACCTCATCTCTAAAAATAGCCAGGCACTGTGGGGGGCACCTATAGTTCCAGCTACTTGGGAGGCTAAGCCCAGAGAAGTGCTTGAGCCCAGGAGTTTAAAACTGCTATAAGCTATGACATCACAGCAGTCTAACAAGGGTGACAAAGTAAGACTCTGTATTGGGAAAAAAAGGGGGGGAGGAGATAAAGTTCTGATACATGCTACAACATGGATAAATCTTAAAATCATTATGCTAAGCAAAATGACAGCCATAAGAACAAATATTGTTTGATTCCACTTAAATGAAATATCTAGAGTATGCAAATTCATAGAGGCAAAAAGTGAATTAGAGGTTACTAAGATCTGGGAAAAGGAGGATATGGGGAGTTTAATGGTTACTAAGTTTCATTTTGGATAATTAAAAAGATTTTGGTGATAGGTGCACCACCCTATAAAAGCAATAGCATTGAATTGTACACTAGAAAATGTTTAAAATGGCAAATCACGGCTCGATGCCTGTGGCTCAAGCGGCTAAGGCGCCAGCCACATACACCTAAGGTGGCGGGTTCGAATCCCCAGGCCGGGCCCGCCAAACAACAATGATGGCTGCAACCAAAAAATAGCCAGGCGTTGTGGCGGGCGCTTGTAGTCCCAGCTACTTGGGAGGCGGAGGCAGGAGACTCGCTTGAGCCCAGGAGTTGGAGGTTGCTATGAGCATGATGCCATGGCACTCTACCCAGGGGGATAGCTTGAGGCTCCATCTCAAAAAATAAATAAATAAATAAAAAAAATTAAAAAAAAAAAAAAAAAATAAAATGGCAAATCTTACCACAATTTTCAGAAGTCTATTAACATACCAAAACCATTGAATCGCACACATTTATTTATTTATAGACTTTAGAGACAGGGTCTTGCTGTATCACTTAGGCTGTATTTTTCAATCTTTTTTATCTCATGGCACACTTATGTCATGTTGATGAAAACAAAGAATAAAAAATATATATACTTACGATGTTTTGAACTTTTTTTTTTTCAGAGACAGAGTCTCACTTTGTTTCCTTGGTAGAGTGCCATTGCATCACAGCTCACAGAAAACTCCAGCTCTTGGGCTTAGGCAATTCTCTTGCCTCAGCCTCCCTCCCTGTAGCTGGGACTACAGGCACCAGCCACAACGCCCGTCTATTTATTTATTGTTGTTGTTGTTGTTGCAGTTTGGCTGGGACCGGGTTTGAACCCTCCACCCTCGGTATATGGGGCTGATGCCCTACTCACTGAGTCACAGGCACCCACCCTGCTTTGAACTTCCTTAGAAAATAATTTAATGGCTTGGTGCCTGTAGCTCAACAGCTAGGGCTCTGGCCACATACACTGGGGCTAGCAGGTTCGAACTCAGCCCAGGCCTGCCAAACAACAATGACAACTACAACAAAAAAAATAGACGAGCGTTGTGGTAGGCACCTATAGTCCCAACAACGGGAGGCTGAGGCAAGAGGATTGCTTAAGCCCAAGAGTTTGAGGTTGATGTGAGCTGTGACACCACAGCACTCAGAAAAAAAAAAAAGGAAATAATTTAATGATCTTTAAAAATTTTTGCAACCCACCAATATGCTATCACAGCACACTGGATGAAAATCGCTGGGGTAGATCATGGCTCACTGCAGCCTTAACCTCCTGGGCTAACGTTACCCTTCTGCCTCAGCCTCCAGTGTAGCTGGGACTACAGATGTGTGCTACACAACCAACTAATTTTTATTTTTTGTAGAGATGGTTCCTTTCTTTGTTGCTCAGGCTGGTCTTGAACTCTTGGCCTCAAGTGATCCTCCCACCTGGGTCTTCTAAAGTGCTGGGATTACAGGCCTGAGCCACCAGCCACCATGCCTGGACTTAAACTGCACTCTTTAGATTGCTGAATTGTATGAAATGTGAATTATATCTCAATAAAACTGTTAAAAAACCCAACTTTACTAACCTAAAATTAGAATGTCATTAATTAGATCATGCTGATTCAGAATATATAACTGAATCAAAAGCTACACTGAAACTTACCTTGGCATTATTTATTTTAAAATTAGAATGAGAGATAAGATTATAGAAATCTAACCTTCTTAACTAAACTTCTAACTATTTAAAGTCTACTTTAAGGTCCTTTCAAATCCTAAAACTCTACAATTCCAATTATTTTAAAATCACTCCATATATTTGGTGCAGATTATGCTTATATTTTCATTAAAGTATATCCCTATAAGAGCTTTTTTTTTAACAATTTCATTGTGCTGATTCAACATAAATAATCAAGATATTAACTGTATTTGCAGAAAATTCAATTACATTTCTTTTTTTTGAGACAGAGCCTCAAGCTGTCACCCTGAGTAGAGCGCCGTGGCGTCACAGCTCACAGCAACCTCCAACTCCTGGGCTCAAGCGAGTCCCCTGCCTCCACCCCCCAAGCAGCTGGAACCACAGGCGCCCACCACAATGCCTGGCTACCTTTTGGTTGCAGTCGTCATTGTCACCTGGCAGGCCCGGGCTGGACCCGAACCTGCCAGCTCAGGTACATGTGGCTGGCGCCCCAGCCATCTGAGCCACAAGCGCCGAGCCTCTTTTTTTCTTACATTTCTTTAAAAGTAGTACTTTCAAGATTTTAGAATGCCCCACAGTTTTCTCTAACCCAAGCTAAATTCTCAGTACTGTGTACTTACGCCGGGGGCAGTGGCGCATGCTTGTAATCTTAACACTCTGGGAAGCCAAGGTGGGTAGATTGCCTGAGCTCATGGGTTCAAGATCAGCCTGAGCAAGACTTCATCTCTAAAAATAGCCAAGCGTTGTGGCAGGCACCTGTAGTCCCCACTACTCAGGAGGCTAAGGCAAGATAATCACTGGAACCCAAGAGTTTGAGGTTGCCTCCCAGAGTGCTAGGATTACAGAGGTGATCCCAGCTGGGACTACAGGCGCCCACCACAATGCCTAGCTATTCTTATTTATTTATTTATTTTTAGAGACAGAGTCTCACTTTGTCACCCTCGATAGAGTGCCGTAGCATCACAGCTCACAGCAACCTCCAACTCTTGGGCTTAGGTGAATCTCTTGCCTCAGCCTCCCAAGTAGCTGGGACTACAGGCGCCCCCCACAATGCCCAGCTATTTTTTTGTTGTTGTTGAAGTTTGGCCGGGGGCCAGGTTCAAACCTGGCACCCTTGGTATATGCAGCCAGGGTCCTCTCACTGAGCCACTGGTGTCGCCTGCCTGGCTATTTTTAGAGACAGGGTCTTGCTCTGGCTCAGGCTGGTCTCAAACCAGTAAGCTCAGGCAATCCACCTGCCTTGGCCTCCTAGAATGTTAGGATTACAGGTTTGAGCCACTGCGCCTGGCCTCACCTTTATCTATACTTCATTAAGAATTCTCATCCAAATTTACTATAAGGAAAACTACTTTCTACTAATAAGTGATTTTTCTTTTTGGCAGAGGTAGGAGAAAATTAAAATGGACAAGAAAAAAATATAGGTTAAGGCCAGGTGTGGTGACTCACACCTGTAATCTGAGCACTTTGGGAAGCCAAGGCTGGACTGCTTAAAGCCAGGAGCTTGAGATCAGACTGGGCAACAGAACAAGAGCTTGTCTTCACAGAAAAAAAAATCAAAAAGTAGCTAGGTGTGGGACACATCTATCGTCCCATCTACATGGAAGGATGTGAAGCAGGAGGATCACCTGCACCTAGGAGTTTAAAATTACAGCGACCTGTGATCATACTGCTGCACTCCAACCTGGGTGACAGAGTCCACCTCTAAATAAATAAAAACACCGGCTACACCTATAATCCTAGCACTTTGGGAGGCCGAGGTGGGTGGACTGCTTGAGTTCACAAGTTGAGACTAGCCTGAGCCAGAGTGAAACCCTGTCTCAAAAAAAAAAAAGCTGGTGGGTTGTGGTGGGCACCTGTAGTCCTAGCTACTTAGGAAGCTGAGGCAAGAGGATTGCTTAAGCCTAAGAGTTTTGTTGTTTTTGTTTTGAGACAGAGTGTCAAGCTGTCACCCTGGGTAGTGTGCTGTGGTGTCAGCTCACAGCAACCTCACACTCTTGGGTTTAAGCAATTCTCTTGCCTCAGCCTCCAGAGTAGCTGGGACTACAGGTGACTGCCACAATACCCGGTTATATTTTTGTTGCAGTTGCCATTGTTGTTTTAGCTTGCCTAGGCTGGGTTCGAACCCTCCAGCCTCAGTGTATGTGGTTGGCGCCCTACCCACTGAACTACAGGTGCCACTGAGCCTAAGAGTTTTTGAGGTTGCTGTGAGCCATGGATACCACAGCACTCTACCTAGGGTGACAAAGTAAGACTCTGTCTCAAAAAAAACACAGGCTAAATTAATATACAATACTTGATGAGCAAAGACTTTTTCCTTAAATAACAATCACCTTCAGGTTCATGAAAAGACAAGGAAAACAACTGCAAATTATATTTTATTTATTATTATTATTTTTTGAGACAAAGTCTCACTCTGTCACCCTGGATAAAGTGTCAATGTATCATCACAGCAATCTCAAATTCTTAGGCTCAAGAGGTCCTCCTGCCTTAGCCTCATAAGTGGCTGGGAATACAAGCACCTGCCAGGATATCCACCTACCTGTTCTTTTTTTTTTTTTTTGAGACAGAGCCTTAAGCTGTCCCCCTGGGTAGAGTGCCGTGGCATCACAGCTCACAGCAGCCTCCAACTCCTGGGCTCAAGCGAGTCTCCTGCCTCCGCCTCCCAAGTAGCTGGGACCACAGGCGCCCGCCACAACGCCCAGCCATTTTTTGGTTGCAGCCGTCATTGTTGTTTGGCGGGTCCGGGCTGGGGATTCGAACCCACCACCTTAGGTGTACGTGGCTGGCGCCCTAGCCGGTTGAGCCACAGGCGCCAAGCCCACCTACCTTTTCTATTTTCAGTAGAGATGGGGGTCTCACTCCTGCTCAGGCTGGTCTCAAGCTCCTGAGCTCAAGTAATCTACTTCCCATAGCCTCTCAGAGTGCTAGGATTACAGGGGTGAGCCACTGTGCCTGATCAAAAACTGCAAATTTTGAAAAAGAAAAATGTTTTGAGTAACTGCTTAACACATAAAATAAATGCTTGGTCCCAATGTTAACTGAATGAAAGGTACAGAACAAGTTACAATTAGCACAAAAAGTAAAATTAATAAAGTTGTAGACCTTGAGAGTTAGAAGGAAACTTAGGTTCAGTAGTTCTCCATATAATATTTACGGAGGTTGGGGAATAGAGGGTGTTTAAATGCAGATTCCCTGAGATTACAGTAAACTATGATCACACCACTGCCACTCCAATCTGGGCAACAGAGCAAGACCCTGCCTCTAAAAATGCAAATTCCCAGACTCAGTGTCCAGAGACTCAGGTTCAGTAGGTCTAGGGAGGTGCCCAGGAATCTGCATTTCAAACATGACAGTCCAACCATATTTGCTCAGAATCACACAGAATATGGGTCTCATTAACTTAGGACAGGAGTTTTCCCACCGTAACACTTAAACCATGTACTGGTTTAAGGAAGTGGTACAAAGAAATACATCATTTGAATCAGTAAGTATTCCTAGAATATGTCCTGGCTCTAATTCCTTTTGTTATTCATTCAATAATTTTTTTTTTTATTCATTCATAGTGAGACAGAGTCTTACTATGTTGCCCTTGGTAGAGTGTCATGGCGTCACAGTTCATAGTAACCTCAAACTCCTGGGCTTAAGTGATTCTCTTGCCTCAGCCTCCCAAGTAGCTGGGACTACAAGCGCCCACCCCAACGCCTGGCTACTTTTTGGCTATAGTTGTCATTGGTGTTTGGCAGGCCTGGGCTGGGTTCGAACCTACCAGATCCGGTGTATGTGGCTGGCACCCTAGCCGCTGAGCTACAGACTAAGAGCCTTAAGAAGAATTTCTTTTTTTCTTTTTTTTTTTTTAAAGACAGAGTCTTACTTTATCGCCCTCGGTAGAGTGCTGTGCTGTCACAGTTCACAGTAACCTCCAACTCCTCGGCTTAGGCGATTCTCTTGCCTCAGCCTCCCGAGTAGCTGGGACTAGAGGAAGCTGCCACAACGCCCAGCTATTTTTTTGTTGCAGTTTGGCGGGGGCTGGGCTTGAACCCGCCACCCTTGGCATATGGGACGGGCGTTCTACTCACTGAGCCACAGGCGCCGCCCTCAATAAGTATTTCTTAAACTTCTACGGACATAGCAATATGATTACGAAACAATGTAACATATGAATGCTATCCTCTGGAAGCAATTATGAATTGAAAACACAAGGAAAATACAAAAAACTGGCTTGGCACCTGTGGCTCAAGCAGCTAAGGTGCCAGCCACATATACCTGAGCTGGCAAGTTTGAATCCAGCCTGGGCCCTGATGGCTGCAACAAAAAATAGCCAGGCGTTGTGGCAGGCATCTGTAATCCCAGCTACTTGGGAGGCAGAGGCAGGAGAATTGCTTAAGCCCAGAAGTTAGAGGTTGCTGAGCTGTGATGCTACAGCGCTCTACCCAGGGTACAGTTTGAGGCTGTCTCAAAAAAAAAAAAAAGAAAGAAAATACAAAAAACTGATATTCAACAGCAGACAATATATGAGTAGGTACAGTTTATTCTCTATGTAGAATAAACATCTCTCTCCCCTCTTTTTATAAACTCATCAGCATCAGTAATACTACCAACACATCATCCCATGGTCCTTATAGAGAGACCAAGGTTTATATAACTTTAATGGAAAACCCTAATTAAAAGCTTGGCCCCACCCAAATGGTAATAGAAGACCTGCTTCTAGACCATCTTCCTGATTATATATGTATGTGGTAGACGGAGAGTTTCAATTCTTCCTGCTTCTGAAATAGTACCATATAACTATATATTATATTAGCTTCATTTTAGGCAAAGTATACTTTGATACCTATTGTCTTTAGGCTTGGCCATACGACTGGGAGCAGAATCTGGAAATGTGCTAGTGGGGTTGGGCATGCTCTCTTCTTTTTGTGCCAAGACTATGACACGAACCTCCTCCAGATAGATGTTACCCCTCCCTCTAGCCTGGGTCTCCAAAGGAGACATAAAGAGCAGAATAAATGCATATTGTTGCATGCCACTAAAATTTTGTGGTTGCCAATTATTAGGAAGCAAGAGATTAACCAATCACTATTTAATAAATCCAAATAATCAGGACAGATAATACAAAGTAGTGGTCCTCAAACTTGTCTGAGTGAGATGCTCTTGGGTTTTAAATTTAAAAATATATATATATGTATATATATATATCTATATACACACACACACATACACATATAAATATATATGTCCCAGAGAAATCCAGATCCATTCAATATATCTAGGCTGCTAAGCCAAAACTTTACATTTTATCAAGAACCACAGGTAATTCTGTTGCAGTGCCTACACTTTGAGAAACATTAAAATGAAGATTACTAAATTTCTAGGTACTCAGCCATATTAACTAACTGCTCAAAAACTCACAAAATAGATGAATCTCACTTTTTTCTTTTTTTTTTTGAGATAGAGTCTCACTTTGTTGCCCTCAGTAGAGTGCCATGGCGTCAGAGATCACAGCAACCTTCAACTCTTGGGCTCAAGCAATTCCCTTGGGGGCTTAAGCCTCCCAAGTAGCTAGAACTACAAGTGAACACCACAACGCCCAACTATTTTTTGTTGTTGTTGCAGTTGTTATTATTGCTTAGCTGGCCTGGGCTGGGTTTGAAGCCACGAGCCTACGGGCACGTGGCTGGAGCCATAACCACTGTGCTACAGGCACCAAGCCTGAATCTCACTTTAGACAATGTTATGTGTTCCTGAAGAGATGTATGCAAAACCACAATCTAGTCAAGTTAAATATTTCAAACACATATAGAAGCTTGACCTTTAAATACCTGCATTGTAATCTCTTATTAAAATTAAGAGTCTGTATATAAACTAAGCAAGTAAAAATTCTATTTTATAAACTAAGCAAAGTAA
Organism: Otolemur garnettii; assembly: GCF_000181295.1. Lineage (NCBI taxonomy): Eukaryota > Metazoa > Chordata > Mammalia > Primates > Galagidae > Otolemur > Otolemur garnettii. Next base: position 28,652,242 of record NW_003852408.1, read on the forward strand.
AAAATTCTATTTTTTTTGCATACTAACAGTTCTTAGAATTAAGAACTCCAAGACCTATATATTTTTTTGTTTTGTTTTTTTTTGTTTTTTGGCCAGGGCTGGGTTTTGAACGCGCCACCTCCGGCATATGGGGCCGGCGCCCTACTCCTTTGGGCCACAGGCGCCGCCCTCCAAGACCTATATGAGATAAGTAGAAAGACAGATTGAAAAGAAATTATTTTATTCATGATCCTAAAAAGGGATGTGCTACCAATTAGTATTCTGGCATTTTTTTTCCTGTTCAACTGCATTATTTGCACCTGTCTAGTTACATCACTGCATGTACATATCCCAAATCCATACAAGCCATCTCTAGTCACCTCAAAATTAATGAAGCTGCACTAGTTACTCCAATATTAGGCAAAGTTTCACACATTCAGAATCATGATATTTGCATAACCAATGCTGTACTAACATCCTGTGTCTCTGCTTCTTTTCAAAGGCTAATCTGGTGAAGGCATTACTCTATTTCATGTACCCAATTACATTCAGAAGTTGTTGCTGCTGTTCCTATCATTACTGTGCCAGCTATAATCCTGACACCATAATTTACTGGCTGTGTGGTAAATTATTCAAATAACTTTGAATAATTTCTATGTCTGTACTTCACTCTCCCTCTCTGTAAACATGGAATAATAATAATTTATAGAATTGTCAAGAAGATCAAACAAGAAAATATATGTAAAGTTATTTGAATAGTTGCTGGTCCACAATAAGGGCTCAATAAAATACTAGCTATTATTGTTATAGCTCTGAAATCCAGCTTCACAAATTTTGTCATCTGTGCTATGAAATATTAAAAAGACTAAAACTACTTTGAAGCAATGATTCTTTTAATCTATCCCTTTTAAGGGACATTATTCAAGAATTTTCTTAATATTTACTAAATAGAAATTAAGTTTATTTTTAAAATCAATGTTTTTTACTTACTTTAATCAGTTCTAAACACAAAATTACGAGTATGTCATTATAAATAAGACTACATTCTAAAAAGATCAAGAATAATGAAAAACACTGAAAAGTCTAAGTTCTAAGATTTACGTTCACGTAATAACTGGTTAAACTTAAGGCCTTTTACTCTCTTCATATACAGGAACCACATGGCTTACAGCTAGAGAATTTAAATAGCTAACACCAATTAAAGGAAATTTAGAGAAAAATCACCCATTTTTACTCTGAAAGGAACTACAATGATTAAAATAATAGTTTCAAAATAAACTCAAAAGTTCAAATTATTTTAACACAATTATACAGATTCATCATAAATGACAGGCACTAATCAACAATACCAAAAGGACAAAAGGGAACTTCAAATTTTCTTTCAATATTTTCCCAGGGAAGAATTTTAAATGAGAATAAGTAACCTCTGTGTCTAACATAATAACGAAAAATTTATTGAATGTGAAAATTATACATTTACTTAACAAAAATGACTAGGCAATGTCATTTTGCTTTTTACTCATTTTTGAAAGCATAATCCAGTTGTCCATCCTAAACCAAATTTAAGAATCATATGTACAATTCACTCCTGAAAATTCATAATCACATATCACCAAAAGACTGCTTGAAGAAATAACCGCAAACAGATTATGCAGTTTTTTTCCCCAAGGTGCTTAGGAGATAAGAGGAAAATAAAATATCCAAAGGAAAGGATGACAATCATTTAGGTTTCAGTACAATGTCAAAGAACTTTCAGGAGTGGAATCTCCTAGAAGTCTTATGTCAGGTCAAAGTTCTCTCAATGACAGGAAAGCCAATAAATGCCAGACAACTAATAGCAAAGTTATCAAAATAATTCTATACCCAACAGTACTGTAATTCCAGAAGCATACAAAATACTAGTGTCTGGGTTGAAAAGATGGAGATGTAATTACTGAAATACTTGCGAACAATACTAGTAAGATAAATAAACAGTATTATACAATGTATCAATAATCTCAGTTCTGGCTTCTCAATATTTATTCTATTCATTCCGTAACATTATTGAATAATGGAAGTAACATGGATTCCCAACGAGTGGTCTAAATCTAAAATTAAGGTTCCAGTGTGTGTTCTCCAGTTGATGTTCTTTTTACTATAAATCAAATCCGCTTATTTATATTAAAACAAAATCGACAGCTCTGTTTCCAGAGATCTTATAATAGACACTGTTCACTGGTGATTAAAATATTATTTTTAATCCTTGCATTACCTCACAGCTAAAAATGTCAAGATACCACACCCAATATGTCTTTTTTTTCCCATGGAGGGGGGTGGGGAAGGGACTCTGGGAGTGGGGATAGGAAACTCCACAAAAACATTAAAGGTGATTTCCCTGGAAGGAGTGGGAAAGGCGCGCAGGCACCCGGTGGCGGCTCCCCTCCACAATGCTCTAAGGGGGACCGGTCGCGTAGGGCGAGCACAGGCCTCGGCCTCTGCGGGCTCCCTCCCACGCCACCCGCAGGGAAGTGGCCGGGACGCGCCACCCCTGGCTACTCACCGGCCGCAGTGCTGACCAGCAGGACGGTCCACAGTAGCCAGGGCACCCGCCAGGGCCGCTGCAGCGAGGAAGTCATCCCTGGGCCAGCCAAGAAGCAGGAAGGCAAAGAAAAGAAATATGGAAAGTAGATACGGGCGGAGAAACACGGCCAGGAGGCTCGTCTTCTCTCTCGTGGACTTATCCTGCCCGTATCACAAGGCAGTTTGAAAGGACAAATGGCAGATGAGAGGACCTAGCTGCAGAGCTTATATTCCGCGGCCGAAATTCCCTTCATTTCTCTCCCTCGCGGCTGGAAGGGTTCATTCGTCTAGGATCGGGTGCCTCGGCCCTCCAGACTGAAGGCATGTCCGTGGGGAGAAGCAGGGAGCCAAGAAGAAATCCCCCGCCCCAAGTTATTTCCCTCGTAGTTTCACGATATCAAAAAAATATCCAGGTCTGGGAGAAAACATATCCAGGATGTAGGCAGCGGGCGGGGATCCGACAGGGTCAGGGAACTAGTTCCCGACTGCCGAGAAGGGCGAAGCCGGGCGGGCTGGAGCGCCCGGCGGAGCGAGTCGCATCGCCCGCGGCTCCGGGGAGGCAGGATCCCTTAACTTTCGCTTCGGTGCTTCCTTCACTCCGATTTCCAGAACAAATCCTCTTCCTCGAGTGGATCGAAAAAGGTGCCTGCCTCCATGGACAAACCCGCAGCCTCCACGCTTTCGCGGAATAATCGCGCGTGGGTCGAGCAGACCGGGCGGAGAGCTAGGGGCGGTGGGAAGCGGGGGAGGGATCGGCCGGCAGGGCCCGGAGCTCCCCCAGACAGCAGGCGGAAAAGGGGGTGCGGAAGGCTGCCCCGTCTAGCCCTCCTGGTGCGCTCCTTTTTCTCTCTC
>NW_003852408.1:28655651-28659550 GCF_000181295.1 Otolemur garnettii
CGCGCGCTCTTTTATTCCAGCCGCTCGATCTTGCCTGAGGTAAATTCCACCATGAATACTTCGTCCTCACCCGTCAGTGGATCCTGGGAGCGAATCACGACCCCCCGAACAAGCCGCCGCCGCCACCGCCTCGTTTTCCCGCAGCTCTGGGCTCCGGGCGGAGCTCCGGCGTCGCGGGCCGAGGGCGGGGGGCGGCGGGAGGGCGGATGTAGGTGGCCCGGGAGGGGGGCGGGCAGTGGGGCAGAGAGACACCCTGCACCCCACCGGGAAGCACTTCCAGTGGCTCCGAGCAGACCAGACACAAAGGGGGGAGTCGCTGCAGCTGCCTGTCTGCGGCGCTCCCGGTCACCGGACTGGCCCCGCCTCTGCCGCCGCCTCCGCCTCCGCCTCCTCCTCAGTCTCCGGCTCTTCCAGGCCCTGTCTGCCTTCGGCCTGTGGTGCAGCGCGGGCGGCGACAGCGGCGGCTGCGAGACGAAGCCCACACTGCGCCTGCGCGCTCCGGCCCTGCCCGGCCCCGCCCCTCGTTCCTGGGCTGGCTGGGGACTCCGAGGCCCTCGCGCGGCGTGTCTCTCTCTTGAACCGCCGAGTCCAGGGTGGGGCTGGCTGTCCGCGGCAAGCAGCAGTACCTTTTCTCCTTTACACACACACACACACACACACACACACACACGTCTTCCATATGTGGTTGGCTTGAGGTGTGTGTGTGTGAGCGTGTGTCCGCACGCGTGTGTTTTGAGGGCAGCTACGTCTTTTGTCCAGAGTTCGGCATACTCTTCCGAGCTCTGTGATTTAGCTCCACTGAATCGTTGCTGTCTCCTCTACACTCTTGGAGGAAAGCCTGGAGGGACAGAACTGCTCCCCCCCTACCCCCCGTTGTTGCTCGGGGCCGGAGCCTCCCTCTCCGTAGCCCAAAGAATCCGGATGGACCCGCCTTTCCAGACCCGCAGACCTTGGCTTCCTCAGACTTCCTCACTGACTCAAAACAAAAGCTGGAATTGAAAGACCATTTGATTTGTTTTCTCTAATCAACCTCCTGCTTTCCTTCGGGCGCCCATTACTACATCCCTTCTTAGCTGACAGGAATTTCGAACATTTGCAAGGATGAGAACCCGGGGCGGGGGTGGGGGTGGGGATTTGGCAAACCGTCCGGCCGTGGGTGCACGTAAGTCTGTGCAGCGCGGTTTCCACTTCCCGGAAAGGGCCTGTATTCACAAAGGCCCGGGGCTTGGGGGGCTAGTAGGGCACGAGAAAGGGAAACTGACATAAGGAGTGGTTGCCTCTCCAGCGGAGGAGTCTTCCGCACCCAAGAAATTAAGAAGGTTCTGTTGCTATAGCAGTTTTCTAGAATCTGTTTAGTCCGTCTTTTCCATTTGCAAATCTGGTTTTTACCCAAGAAACCAGGCTTGGGCAGGGGTTTTCTCCCTCCGTCCTACAGCACTTACACACCCCTGCAGGATCAGCCGACTTGGGTGGGATTCGGCTGGGGGAGACGCGAGAAGGTGACGCGCGTGGCGCCATGATCGGAAGTCTGGGTTTAATTCTTAGCTGCGAGGTGGAAAATTTACGTGGGAGGGAGATCTTAAGATGTGAAGAGGCCCCTTCCCTTCTCCCATTAGGCCAAAGGGTTATTCTGAAGGCTGGTTTTGCTGGTCTTTCATTGTGGCTAATGGTAGTGCCAGAAATATGTTCACAAATACACTCCTGAAGTCACACTTTGCTTACTTTATTCAAGTCTCTTTTTATCTCTTTATCTGAACTTGATGTAAATAAATCTCCACATTCCTTAAACTGGTTTCTGTTACCATACGAAACATCTTCTATAATTAGGGGTTATGGTAATGCCAATGCAAGATTCTAAAACACTTTTTTAGTTGAAATATTTTTAAACTATTTACCCTTAAGGTAGAGAAAACATTTTTCTGTATAGTAAAATCCCTTAAAAAATAATCATATGCTTTGATTCATTAGCTTTATTACTACATTATGTTTTGCCTAAATAGCTTATAATAAGAAACGGGTATTGTTATACCATTTGCCTACAAGAAATGAGATGTATAATCCTAGCCCTCTGGGAGGCTGAGGTGGGTGGATTGCCCGAGCTCAGGAGCCAGACCCCCTTTCTAAAATAGCCAGGCATAGTGGCAGGCGCCTGTAGTCCCACTTACTTGGGAGGCTGAGCAAGACAATCACATGAGCCCAAGAGTTTGAGGTCGCTGTGAGTTATGGTACCACAGGACTCAACCCCAGGGCAACAAAGTGAGACTCAGTCTCAAAAGAAAAAAACAAAAAGAAAGAAAAGAAATGAAATGTAGTTTAACACCAAAGAAAAATAGAATTTTAGGATTGGGGCCTGTTGCTCAGCAGCTAGGGCCCCAGCCACATACACTGGAGGTTGCAGGTTCAAATCCAGCCCAGGCCTGCCAAGCAACAATGCCAACTACAACCAAAAACAGCTGGACATTGCGGTGGGCACCTATAGTCCCAGCTACTTGGGATGCTGAGGCAAGAGAATCGCTTAAGCCCAAGAGTTAGAGGTTGCTGTGAGCTGTGATGCCATATGGAACTCTACAGAGGGTGACGTACTGAGACTCTTTCTCAAAAGAAAAAATAGAATTTTAGTATATTAGAGGTGCAGAAAGTTTGTCAGTTGGTAGTATACTGTTTTTCTTCCTCAAATGAGATCAAGCCCTTAATTATTCAGTTTCTAATTGCTCAAAATATTTTCTAAGAAACATTAAGTACCCTTATACAGTAGTCTTCCCCCACCTTCTGAGGTTTCGATTATGTGAGGTCAATGAAGCTCTGAAAATATTAAGTAAAAAAATCCAGATATAAACAATTAATAGGTTTTAAATTGTGCATTGTTCTAAGTAGCATTATAAAATCTCATGCTGTCCTACTCTGTCCAGCCTGGACGTGAATCATCCCTTTGTCCAGTGTATATACTATACTGCTCTTTAGTCAGTAACTATCTCTGTTATCACATGGACTGTTGCATTATCTCCTTGCTTGTGTTCAAGTAACCCTTACTTTACTTAATAATGACACCAAAAGCAAGAGTACTGATATTGGCAAATTAGACATGCCAAAGAGAAGCCAGAAAGTGTTTCCTTTAAGTGAAAAAGTGAGAGTTCTTGACTTAATAAGGAAGGGAAAAATCACATGCTAAGGTTGCTAATCTCTGCTTAAGAACAAATCTATCTTTGAAATTGTGAAGAAGGAAAAATAAATTTGCCCTAGTTTTGCCTCAAGCTGCAAAAGTGATAGAAACAATGCATGCGAAGTGCCTAATTAAGATGGAAAAATTTGTGGTGGAAGACATAACAGAAACATTATCCATGGTTTCAGGTATCCACTGGAAGGATACCTTCCCTTATCCCCCACAGGTAAGGGAAGACTACTGTCATGTTATAAACGTATGATGAATTGTATAGAAATTCGGAAAAAGTCTTAGGAAAGTCGCATAAACAATACATACTACTGACTTGGGAATGATAATTGGTAGACAAAGAGATATGCAACCCTCTTCCCTTTTCAGTTCCCCCTTGTAGTATCTCAGTAGTGACATGGCTGTTCATTCACGATGAGAAAGAACATCAAAGGAGAATTAGGATTTGGCAAGGAATCTGACCACTACACAAGATAGAGGACATAAGTCAATCTAAGGTGAAAACAAAGGATTCATAGGGCAGTTGAGATTTGGCATCTGTAATAATCAGGCTGAACTATATTGTAATAACATCCCCCAAATCTTAGCAGCTTATTGCAACAATTGTTTGTTTCTCCTACATGTTGGAGGGGGAGGGTGTTTGTTTGTTTGTTTTAGAGACAGTCTCATTTTGTTGCCCTCGGTAGAGTGCTGTGGAGGCACAGCTCACAGCAACCTCTAACTCCTGGGC
>NW_003852408.1:28660649-28661976 GCF_000181295.1 Otolemur garnettii
AAAGAAAGAAAAAGGTCTCCCTTGAGTCAAAAGCAACCCCCAGAGAGAGACCCAACTGAGAGCTGTCAGCAACCAACATTTCCAGCAGTTGAGAGAAAGAATGTTTCAGACGTAAAAGGTAGGTCTGGGGAGGTCAACACAATATCCATTGTATGGACTCTGTACATTGTAGTTACTGAGGTCTTCAGATCCCTGGAGACTTCACAGAGCCCCATGCTTCACAGAGACTCATGCTTTCAAGATTGCCACAGTAGCGATCATAAAATTTAATTGCTAGTTTTGCAGTGTCTTGAAATAGCCACTAAAATGCTTCCACCCAGAAGCAATGTGCTTCACTTCCACTCACATTTTATTGGCTGACAAAGTCATATGGCCAAATGCAACTTTAAGAGAGCAGGAAATGTAATCCTACCATGTTACTAAAAAGAGAACCTGAATATTTGTGAACAGCTCTAATAACTGATGTGGTGTCCAAGAGTAAAATAATCCTTAGTACTCTAGTCACAAAAAGCCCAACAAGTAGGAGGGTGTCCTAACATATGAGAACAACTCTCAGGGTAAGGAACCCAGAAAAGACAGAGAGAAACCAACACACAAATCCAGGTTGACAGACCATTAGCATCTATAAGACTGACAGACCTTCCTTCACTGTGTATTATGGTCCCTCATGGATTATATCTTTCCTTTGAGTTTGAGGACTGGCAAATGCAAAGCAAGGCCCTGCTTTTTGAAAGGAACAGGAGTCACTAAGCAGATTGTTAGAATAAGAAATGAAATAAAGGGCTTGGTGCCATAGCACAATGGTTACGGTGCCAGCTACATACACCAAAGTTGGCGAGTTTGAACCCAGCCTGGGCCAGCTAACCAATAATGACAACTGCAACAAAAAACAGTAGGGCGTTGTAGTTGGCGCCTGTAGTCCTAGCTACTTGGGAGGCTGAGGCAAGAGAATCACTTGAGCCCAAGAGTTTGAGGTTGCTGTGAGCTGTGACGACCACAGCCTCTACGGAGGGTGACATAATAAGACTCTGTCTCAAAAAAAAAGAAGAATTGAAATAAGGACAAAGGCCAACTCCTTGTTATAGGAATGAGGATACCTAGGAGTTACCTAGTTTCAGAAAGACTGCATACTTATAAGAACAAACTTTATGGGCTCGGCCCCTGTGGCTCAAATGGCTAAGGAGCCAGCCACATACACCTAAGGTAATGGGTTTGAATCCAGCCTGGGCCCGCCAAACAACAATGATGGCTGCAACCAAAAAATAGCCAGGCATTGTGGCAGGCACCTGTGGTCCCAGCTACTTGGGAGGCAGAGGCAGGAGACTCG
>NW_003852408.1:28662513-28666084 GCF_000181295.1 Otolemur garnettii
TGATTAAAAATAAATGCACTGAAGATAAAATTTTTGGCGGGCCCCCGGGCTGGATTTGAACCCGCCACCTTAGGTGTATGTGGCTGGCGCCTTAGCCACTTGAGCCACAGGCGCCGAGCCAGAAACACCTTTCTTAAAGGAGAAATCTCATCAGTCAGCTTGTGAATAATGTGAGGAAGAGGAATTCAAAAAAGAGAAGACCATCATCTCTTGACACCAGGGAAAGGCTAAATGGGAAGATGAATTTTTTTTTTTTTTTTTTTTGAGACAGAGCCTCAAGCTTTCACCCTAGATATAGTGCCATGGCATTCCAGCTCACAGCAACCTCCAACTCCTGGGTTTTAAGTGATTCTCTTGCCTCAGCCTTCCAAGTAGCTGGGACTACAGGCACCTGCCATAGTGCCTAGCTATTTTTTTTGGTTGTAACAGTCATTGTTGTTTGGCAGGCTTGGGTTGGATTCAAACCCACCAGCTCTGGTGTATGTGGCTGGCACTCTAGCCATCTGAGCCATGGGTACCAAGCTGGGAAGATGAATCTTATGATGCAAAATGAAAAAAAAAAATCAACAAAGGATTACACAGTTTGCAGCAGAGGAAATGAGAAAGGTAGAAGGAGAGAAACCATTTTCTACTGTGATACGTGCAATAGGAAGCCTGGACTTCATCTTGGAGATTGCTTTAAGAAGTATCACACTCAAAAAAATTATAAACAAGACTGGGCTCAGTGGCTTACATCTGTAATCATAGCACTCTGGGAGGCTGAGGTGGGTGGATTGCCTGAGTTCATCAGTTCAAGACCAGCCTGTGCCACAGCAAGACCTTGTCTCTAAAAATAGCCAGGCATTGTGGTAGGTGCCTGTAGTCCCAGCTACTTAGGAGGCTGACATGAGAATCGCTTGAGCCCAAGAGTTTGAGGTTGCTGTGAGCTGTGAAGCCATAGCACTCTACTAAAGGCGACAAACTGAGTCTCTGTCTCAAAACAAAATTATAAACAAAAAAGACTAAACAAAGAAACTTTAATTGCTTTATGTAACCTAAAATAGATAATAAAATCATCAGGTGAATTCATATTTATTTTTTTCTCTTTTAAAACTGTAGGATAATTACAAGTAATCCACCAATTCTTCCCTGCCCAAAATAAATAAAAGCTGGGGAGTATGCAGGGGGCAGAAAAATTGGATTAGAAGGGGGTAAAACTGGCTCGGCTCCTATAGCTCAACCGGCTAAGGCGCCAGCCACGTACACCTAAGGTGGCGGGTTCGAATCCCCAGCCCGGACCCGCCAAACAACGACGGCTGCAACCAAAAAATAGCCAGGCGCTGTGGCGGGCGCCTGTGGTCCCAGCTACTTGGGACGCGGAGGCAGGAGACTCGCTTGAGCCCAGGAGTTGGAGGTTGCTGTGAGCTGTAATGCCAGGGCACTCTACCCAGGGGGACAGCTTGAGGCTCTGTCTCAAAAAAAAAAAAAAAAAAAAGAAGGGGGTAAAACTGCTTAGACACTTTAGGATTTAATCTTAAGGCTTAAATGGAGAAATGGGACATGGCATAGTCTCCTTTTCAAAGATCAAGGTATCTTGTGAGGAAAGAAGAAAACCCAGTTAAGGATAGAGAAAATGTAATTGGAGTCTATGGCCCTACTACCATGAATGTGTCTGATCTTGAGGCTAAGCAAAGTCAGGCCTGGTTAGTACTTGGATGGGAGAAAATGAAATTGGAGGCTAGGCACAGTGGCTCATGCCTGTAATCCTAGCACTCCGGAAGGTCGAGGTGGGTAATTGCCTGAGCTCACAGGTTTGAGACCAGCCTGAGCAAGAGCGAGACCTCATTTCTAAAAATAGCCAGGCATTTTGGTGGGCACCTGTGGTGCCAGTTACTTGGGAGGCTGAGGCAAGAGAATCACTTAAGCCCAAGAGTTTGAGCTTGCTGTGATCTAGGATGCCATGGCACTCTACCAAGGGTGGAAAAGTGAGACTCTGTCTCCCCCCACCAAAAAAAAATGAAATTGGAGATTGACCTCCCTGGCATAATCCTTTGTACCTGAGAGATACGTTTAGTCTATCTCTAAAACAAGCAAACCTTTTTGGGGGTGGGAAGATAGAGTCTCACCCTATCATCTTGGGTAGAGTCCTTGGTATCATAGCTTATAGCAACCTCAAACTTCTGGGCTCAAGCAATCCTTTTGCCTCAGCTGGGACTGCAGGTACCTACAACAGCACCCACATAGTTTTTCTATTTTTGCTTTTGTTAAAGCTGGTTTCCAACTCCTGAGCTCAGGTGATCCACCTGCCTCAGCCTCCCAAAGTGCTAGGATTGCAGGTGTGAGCCACCATGCCCAATGACAAGCAAAACTTAAAAAAATAATAAATAAAAATTTTCTTTTTCTTTTTTTTTTTCTCCTTTTTTTCAGAAACAGTCTTGCATTAGCACCATCATAGTTTGCTATTAGCAACCTAGAACTCTTGGGCTTAAGAGCTCATCCTGCTTCAGCCTGCGGAGTAGCTAAGACTACAAGTATATGTCAGGTGTGCACCACCACTCCAGGCCATTTTTTGGTTTGTTTTTTATATAAATAGCAACTCTCTATGTTGCCCACAGTGGTCTCAAATTCCTGCTGTAAGCAATCCTCGTTCCTCAGTCTCCCAAAATGCTGGGATTACAGGCATAACCTACCACACCAGGACAGAGCTTTGCTTTTAAAACCTAGTTCCATTGTCTCATCTCTTTCCTTCCTTTTTCATCTAACTTATGGAATTCTAATTAGCCTAACTTCTAGGATAAAAAATTTTAAAAGTTAATAAACTTTCTTTTCAAGAGCAGAATAAAATCTTCTGAGCCTCCTATCTTGAACAACTGACAGCAAGAAAACCCAGCTTCTCTGCAAACATTTGAAAAATTCCAGAGGAGGACTTCTATTTTCTACAGATTTACTTGATTTGCTCTGAACTTCTCTAATGACATTTTATAAGAGCTTTTCCTTGTTGATATAAAACACTGAGTTCTGCTTTCCTCGAAAAGTAGATCTAGGACTCTTCAATTATTCTCCAAGCTATTCTATATGTAGTTAAAATTTTTACTAAGGCTTACAGCTTAATAAAAAGAAATATAACATAGTGATGGAAATCCTAAAACAGGATAACAGATATTACCCCTCTCTGAAGTCCTTGAGCCACACATATACCTGTCCAGTAGAATCCCCTTCAAAAGGACTATTCCTTAGCCTATGGCCACCAACCATGTTGCTGGGATCCAGTTACATTAGCTGCCCCCCATCCATCCATCCATCCATTTACTCGTTGCTTTATTTAAACAACAAATGTTTATTGAACTATGTACTGGTCAATGTTCTAGGTACTAGAGATACAGAAAAGAACAAAAGAAACAAGTTCCTTCCTCTCATCCTCTCATGGTACTTACTCGTGTTCAATTTCTATTGATTATTTTCTAAGGCGCCAGCCACATACACCTAAGGTGGTGGGTTCAAATCCAGCCTGGGCCCGCCAAACAACAATGATGGCTGCAACCAAAAAAATAGCTGGGCGTTGTGGTGGGCGCCTGTGGTCCCAGCTACTTGG
>NW_003852408.1:28666186-28667790 GCF_000181295.1 Otolemur garnettii
CCCCGGGGGCTCAGCTTGAGGCTCTATCTCAAAAAAAAAAAAAAAAAACAAGATTATTTTACAGTTTCTGAGTCAGGAGTATTGGTACAGTTTATCTGGGCTCTCTGCTCAGGGTCTCACAGGTTGCAATCAAGATGTTAGCCAGAGGTGGTGCCTGTAGCTCAAGCAGCTAATGTACTAGCCACATACACCAGAGCTGGTGGGTTCGAATCCGGCCTAGGCCTGCCAAACAATGACAACTACAACCAAAAAAATTGCTGGGCATTGTGGTGGACGCCTGTAGTCCCAGCTACTTGGAAGGCTAAGGCAAGAGAATTGCTTAAGCCCAGGAGTTTGAGGTTGCTATGAGCTATGTGACGCCATGGCCCTCTACCCAGGGCAATAGCTTGAGCCCTAACAAAAAAAAAAAAAAATGCGGTGCCTGTGGCTCAGTGAGTAGGGTGCCAGGCCCCATATACTGAGGGTGGTGGGTTCAAACCCAGCCCTGGCCAAACTGCAACAAAAAATAGCAGGCGTTGTGACAGGCGCCTATAGTCCCAGCTACTTGGGAGGTATTGCCTGTGCCCAAAAGCTGGAGGTTGCTGTGAGCTGCCATGCTACGGCACTCTACCAAGGGTGATAAAGTGAGACTCTGTCTATAAAATAAAAGAGATGTTAGCCAGACTATTCTCACCTAGAGGCTTTATGGGGAAGAATCTGTTTTCAAGCTCATTCAGGTATTGCCTGTCTTCTGAGACTGCTCTCAGCTCCTAGAGCCCCCATAGTTCCTTGCCACATAGCCTTGTTCCAGTCTGCTAAGATAGAGTCTTTTGTAACATAATCATGAGAGTGGCATGCCATCACCTTTGCCATATTCTATTGGTTAGGAGCAAGTCACAGTTCTACCCACACTGAAGAGGAAGGAATTATATAAGGATGTAGATGATTGGCAGTAGCCTGAGGGTGCACTCACCATATTATCTTTTAGCAAGAAAAGATGATATGAGAGGTCAGTTTACTAGAGTATAGGAGATGAAGTTGAAGATTTATGCCATGTGTCACATCATACACCACTAGTAGGCCATAATAAGGGTGTTGGTCATTTGCCTATTTGCTCTCAGTTCCATTTCCTCCTCTTCTCTTCTTTGTCGGGGGCTGACCCTGGCAAACTAAATTTCCCAGACTTCCTTACCCACTGGCTTCCAATTTAGGTTCCGCCAATGAGAGGCACAAGATTAAGCCCAGGCTCCTTAGAATGGCACAAAGCTTTGTCCCGTTCATTCCTTTTTTCAGCAAAATTTTATTATCTCCTGTGCTCCAGAAACTGTACTAGGCTGTGTTGGATGCCATGATGAAAACAGCAAAGTTCTGCTGCCACAGAGCGCCATGATATGAAAAAATTTACAGTTCTTAAAACACACATGCCTTTGTGCCTTTGCACTTGCTGTTTTATCTCCCAAGAATGTCCTTTACCCCTCTGTTTGTCTCATTAATTCTTGCTTATCATTCAACATACAGCTTAGACAATACTACCTCTAAGAAGATTCCCTGGCCCCAAACTCCAGATATGAATTATTCCCTCTTTGCATTACTTCTTTTCTTTTCTTTCTTTTTTTTTTTTTTTT
>NW_003852408.1:28668584-28671754 GCF_000181295.1 Otolemur garnettii
ATTGTTGTTTGGTGGCCTGGGCTGAATTTGAACCCGCCACCTTAGGTGTATGTGGCTGGTGCCTTAGCCACTTAAGCCACAGGTGCTGAGCCTTAAGTTTCATTCTATACCAAAATCATCTTTTCAAGTTAGGATCACTGTTATAGAATTTTATTATATTTTTATTAATATAATAAAGTTTCAAGTTAGGATCACTGTTATTTAATTTATATTATTGGGTCTGGGAGCAGTATCTCAGGTCTGTAATCCCAACACTTGGGAAGCCAAGGCAGGCAGATTGCCAGAGATCACAGGCTTGAGACCAGCCTGAGCTAGAGTGAGACCTTGCCTTTAAAAATAGCCAGTCACTGTGGCGGGTGCCTTTAGTCCCAGCTACTCAGATGGCTGAGGCAAGAGAATCGCTTGAGCCCAGGAGTCTGAGGTTGCTGTGAGCTATGATGCCATAGCATTCTATCGGGGGCAACAAAATGAGACTCTGCCTCAAAAAAAAAAAAAGGAAAGAAAGAATTATATTATTAGTTAGACAGTATCATTTCCCTGGACTTAAATTTTGAGAAATGGAGGTTAATATGGCAAATATTCACTAATACAGATTAAGCTGGGGAAAAGGGCACCTGAGTCAATGAGTAAAAGAGGCCTAACTTGTAGGATATAAATATTTGATGTAAATAAACATAATATGTCAAAATAACAATGAGTTACACATAATAATGGGTCTATAAAAATGAATGAAATATTGACCGATTTTGAGAAAAATATTTCTTAAAATTTTGTTCATGCTTTTGGCTGACTTGACTTGTTAGAGAAATTTCCTTCTCCTTTTTTTTAACTGAGTCAAAAACATATATAAAAAATAAAATATTTTCTGTTTTTCAGTCATATTTGAAAACAAGCTAAATATGTGTCTCTGTTCTGAATCAGTATGTTATGAATATATATATCCATACACATATATTTCTGCATATGTATATACATAATTCTTTCTCTAGTTACAGGAAATATTTCTTTTATAATTTTGATTTTAACCATTATCCTCCACTCTTTACTCTTCCATCCATTACCTAGACATTGGATATCTTTCCAATATTGTAAATAATCCATCTAAATTTCTAGCCAGTACTGTCCAGAGGGTTCTTGCTCAGAGATCTCTTAGCATCAGGGTACTATATACCACTCACAACTTCTGCACATCAAGGACAAAGTATACCTGAAGATTCATCTGTATACTTCCGACAGTGAGGGCACTTTATGACAAAGATTCTTCACAAATATCACCACCTTCTAAATTGATTAGGAATATCCCTTTAATTACATTTGCAGTCATCTCTCGTGGTTCCTGGGCCAGTAAAGTTGCCTCAGAAGCCATCATCAGTTCAGCCAACTGAGAGGTACTGGAAGTCTCCTCAGCTTGTAGCATCTCTATTATCTCAAAAAGCAGGCCAGGTTCCATCACAATGATAACCTTGTACTTGGCTGCATTTTTGCTAGGGATGCTTCAAGAAATGAATCCCACATTGCTCATACACTCTCCACTGCATCTTCCAACCCAAGCTTCTTCCAGATAGAACTTTGACTAATCCACTCAGAACGAAAAACACTCCTGGGCTCTTTAATATAAGGCATGGGCTGGAACACCCCTTCAGCCAAGTGAGGAAGAATGGGAACCAAAGAACGAACTACTACGTCTGAAATTTCCACTAATGCAGTCTGATAAGAGTGTTGTTTGGGATCATTTTCCCTTCACAATAAAGCCTGTCTTTGATTACGCTGAAGTAAAAGTTAGAGAATTCTCTGGTATAAAATGCTTGTAATAGGCCAGGTGCTGTGGCTCATGCCTGTAATCCTAGCACTTTGGGAGGCCGAGGCAGGTGGATTGCTTGAGCTCAGGAGTTTGAGACCAGCCTGAGCAAAAGTGAGACCCCATCTCTACTAAAAATAGAAAACTGGAGGCAAGAGGATCACTTGAACCTGAGTTGGAGGTTGCTGTGAGCTATGATACCACAGCACTCTACCCAGGATGACAACTTGAGACTCTGTCTCTAAATAAATAAAATAAAATAAAAGCTCATAATAGCTGGACAACTTTTCCAAAATCATATTGTCTGTATGATTCTGTGACCTTGTTTACTAAATCCTGCAATAGTGTAGCATATACTGTTCTATGACATACATATTTTTAGCATGGATGGAGTCCATCTCTGGGTTGAAATCAGACATATTTCCCAAAAGAAAGTGGAATGTATTCTTTCTCTCTTTTTTTTTTTTTGAGACAGAATCTCACTCTGTCATCCTGGGTAGAATACCATGATCATCATAGCATACGGCAACCTAAAACTCTTGGGTTCAAGCAATCCTCTTGCCTCAGCCTCCTGAGTAGCTGAAACTATAGGCATCTGCCATAGGCCTGGCTACTTTTACTTTTTTTTTTTTTTTAATAGAGACAGGGTCTTGTTCATGGTCTCCAACTCCTGAGCTCAGGCAATCCACCTACCTTGGCCTCCCAGATGCTAGGATTTCTTCATATATAACTTCAACTCAGTCCTTGAAAATATTATTTCATATTTTACATGAATCTAAAATAGGCTCAATGCCTGTAGCACAGTGGTTACAGCCCCGACCATGTGCACTGAGGCTGGCGTGTTCGAATCCAACTTTGGCCAGCTAGACAACAATGACAACCGAAACAACAACAAAAAAATAGCAGGGTGTTGTGGTGGGCACCTGTAGTCCCAGCTACTGGGGAGGCTGAGGCAAGAGAATTGCTTAAGCCCAAGAGTTTGAGGTTGCTGTGAACTGTGATGCTATAGCACTCTAACAAGGACGACATAGACTCTGTCTCAAAAAAAAAAGAAAAAAAGCCTAAAATAATTTGCTTTAAGATTCTTTAAGATTTATGCTTTTATAGGATAAATGATTTTTTTTTTTTTTTGTGAGACAGTCTCACCTTGTCATCCTTGGTAGAGTGCCTTGGTGTCTTATTTGCTCACAGCAACCTCAAACTCTTGGGTTCCAATGACTCTCTTCCCTCAGCCTCCTAAGTAGCTGGGATTACAGGTTCCTGCCACAATGCCCAGCTATTTTTAGAGGCAGGGTCTTGCTCTGGCTCAGACAATCTACCCACCTTGTCCTCCCAAGTTCTGGGATTATAGGTGTGAGCCACTACACCCTGC
>NW_003852408.1:28672084-28676211 GCF_000181295.1 Otolemur garnettii
TAGAGTGCCATGGACTCAGCCTAACAACCAGAAGCTCCTGGGTTCAAGTGGTCCTTGTGCCTCAGTCTTCTGAGTAGCTGGTCCTATAGGTGCTCACTACAAAGCCCACCTAATTTTTCTGATTTTTTTTTTTCCGTAGAGACAGGGGTCTCATTCTTGCTCAGCTTGGTCTCAAACTCCTAAGCTTAAGGTATTCTCATTCTTTGGCCTCTCCTAGTGCTAGAATTACAGGTGAGAGCCACCATACCTGGCCATGAATTCAAATTTTCAACAAATATTACTCCAAGAATAACTATGAAATTCTAGATTTCTATCCTAAAGAAATATTCAAAAAGGCAGACAGAAATATCTATCACAGCATTATCTATAGGACTAAAAAATTGGAAATTATTTAAATTCTAGCAATAAAGGAAGAGTTGAGTAAATTACGACAAATAGAATGAAATATTTTCGAGCTATTGAAATGTATTTACAAAAAATAATGGCAAGGGGAATGCCCATGGTATACTGTTAAATTGGAAAATCAGAATGTTAAATGTAAATGTTATATTATCTCAACTGTGTGTATAAATATATACTTAGAAAATTCTAAAAGAATACACATCAGAACAAAGTCTGTATGGTGGAAATATGGGTGATTTTTGTGTTCTTTTTTTAAATTCAGATTAATAGGAGGGTACAAACAATTAGGTTTGTACTTTTTTAAGTACTTTTGTGTATGTTTGTGTACTTTTTAAAATTCAGATTAATAGGAGGGTACAAACAATTAGGTTACACTGTTTGCATTTATTAGGTAAAGTCCAAGTTGTACTTGGATTGGCCTTCACCCAGGAGGTGTGCCATATATACCCCTACATCATGCCCATTAGGTGAGAGCTTACCATCTTCCCTCCCTTCTTGCCTTCCCCACCCCACTTGAGTTTTATTGTGTTTTTCTCTCCTGGGGGCCTGTATTTGGTCATCTACTAGTTTCATATTAGTATTGAGTGCATTGGATACTTGCTTTTACATTCTTTTTTTTTCTTTTCTTTTCTTTTTTTTTTGAGACAGAGTCTTACTATGTTGCTCTCTGTAGAGTGCAGCGGCTTCATAGCTCATAGCATCCTCAAACTCTTGGGCTCAAGACATTCTCTTGCCTTAGCCTCCCAAGTAGCTGGAACTACAGGCACCTGCCAGAATGCCTGGTTATTTTTAGAGATGGTTATTTTTGCTCTTGCTCAGACTAGTCTCAAACCTTGGAGCTGAGGCAAGAGCTTGGCCTGAGCTCGGCCTCTCAGAGTGCTAGGATTATAAGCATGAACCACCATGCCTGGCCAGCTGATAATCCTTATTTTATTTTGAAAAATGAAAATATGCATTTACCAAAAAGCAGGTACTCAAGCGTGCATAGCAAAGAGGTGAACTTAGGTCTAACTCAGTCCAGTATTCATATCCTTAATCTTTTTGTTTTTTTTGCAGTTTTTGGCTGGGGCTGGGTTTGAATCCACCACTCTCAGTATATGGGGCTGGTGCCCTACTCACTGAGCCACAAGCCCCACCCCACTTGGCTATTTTTTAAGAGACCAGGTCTCACTCTGGCTTAGGCTGATCTCGAAACTGTGAGCTCAGGCAATCCAGCCGCCTCAGCCTCCCAGAGTGCTTAGGCCTACAGGAGTGAGCCATTGAGCCCAGGCAATATAATTATTTTTAAATTTGAAGCTTATATTTCTCTCTATAGAAAAAAAGAGCGAAAAGTACCTTGGGTTTTTTTGAGACTAAATTTAGGCAAAGATTTAATCTTAAATTTGCTATCCGATTTGATTTCCTACTACAATAGGGGTTTTATTTATTTATTTATTTATTTGAGACAGAGTCTCACTATGTCACCCTTGGTGGAGTACCATAGTGTCACAGCTCACAGCAACCTCTAACTCTTGGGCTTAAGCAATTCTCCTGCCTCAGCCTCCCAAGGAACTCCCAAGCTGGGACTATAGGAGCCCACCATGATGCCCAGATTTATTTTTTTTTTTTTTGCAGTTGTCAGTGTTGTTTTAGCTGGCCCAAGCCAGGTTTGAACCCACCAGCTTCAGTGTATGTGGCCAGCGCCCAACACACTGAGCTTCAGGCACTGCCCTATTAGTCAACTCTTGATTGTCAGAAGTATGATGTGCTATTTTCAAATCTGCTCTAAAAATGTTATGTAATTATTTATTGAACTAATGGGGTTTTTTTTGGTTTTTTAGACAGAGTCTCGCTCTGTCATCCTGGATAGAGTGCCATAGCATCATAATAGTTCACAGCAATTTCAGACTCTTGGGGTCAAGAGATCCTCTTACCTTAGCCTCCCAAGTAGCTGGGACCACAGATGCTCACCACAGTGCCCAGCTTATTTTTCTGTTTTTAGTAGAGATCTCACTCTTGCTCAGGCTGGCCTTAAACTCCTGAGCTCAAAGGATGGTCCTTCCTCAGCCTCCCAAAGTTCTTAGATTACAGGCATGAGCCACTGTGCCCAGCTAGGGGTATATAGCTTTGTACAAATGCTGTATCAATACAGTGTTAATCTTTAAAAGCTCTATATTTCGGCATGGTCAACATAAACAGTCATGTAATGTTGAAGAAGTGATAAGAGCATAAAGTAGTTTTCTAATTATTTCATAATTATTTAATGTGTGAAAATATTATTTCCACAAAAAGATTCATAATATCAGAGAACAGTGACTAAATCAGATGCTACTACCTATCCAGAAAATGCTCCATAGTAGCGATACCCTGCCAACTGAAGACACAAAAAAAGCAAATATTTGATCCTGTAGAGGCTTATTTGTATCTTAAAAATTAGAAAAAATTCACAATAAATAAACATATATAAATATATATGTATATATATTATATTTGTGTATGTATATACTTTTTTTTTTTCTGAGACACTGTCCCCCTCTGTTGTCCAGGCTAGAGTTCAATGGTGTCAGCCTGGCTCACAGCAACCCGAAATTCCTCGTTCTAGTAATCTTCCTGCCTCAGCCTCCCAAGTACCTGGGACTATAGGCGTTTGCCACAACCCCCAGCAAATTTTTTCTATTTTTAGTAGAGACAGGGGCTCACTCTTACTCAAGCTGATCTGGAACTACTGAGCTCAAGTGATCCTCCCACCTGCCTCCCAGAGTGCTAGGATTACAAGTGTGAGCCACCTCACCCAGACTAGTAAATAAAATATTTATTGTCGGTGCACTAGGCTGATGGCATGGCACTCTAGCCTGGGCATCAGACATTCTGTCTCCAAAAAAAAGAAAAAATATATTTACTGTACCTTCTATAATCATTTTATATTTTGCAATACTTTCTCCAGTTATTAAGCATGTCTATATTTTTCTTACTTAGAGGCTAATGCTGTTGCATAAGCCTTTGAAATATACTAAAGTCAGGCTTGGCGCCCATAGCACAGTGCTTACAGCGCCGGACACATACACCTAGGCTGGCGGGTTCGAATCCAGCCCAGGTCAGCTAAACAACAATGACAAGTGCAACAAAAATAGCAAGGCATTGTGGTGGGCTCCTGTAGTCCCATTTTCTTGGGAAGCTGAGGCAAGAGAATCTCTTAAGCCCAAGAATTTGAAGTTGCTGTGAGCTGTGACACCATCTCATTCTACTGAGGGCAGCATAGTGAGACTCTGTCTCAAAAAAAAAAAAGAAGGAAAGAAATGCACTGAAGTCAGAAAACAAGGCCTTCTGATGGCCTTGCATTTTAGTTTTTCTGGCTTTCTATTTATATTTTTTTGGCCCTTCATAGTGACCTCCAAATAACTGCACTGGACAATCTGCTTTTAGAAATTATACAAATAATTCCAAGAGTAATATTTGTGTAATAATAAAGCTACTGTAATACACAACCTTCACCCTGTATCAGATAAATACATATTCATCCTTCGTAAAGGTTCCTGAAACACAGAAATACCCATATTAAAACCTACTTTCTACTTTCTTAATCTAGAATTTCCCTAGTTAAAATTGATTAGATATTGAGAACTGAAATGTGATTATATTTTCCAAACACAAAATTAATCATGCTTTAAAATTTGAACCACATGTACTTGAATGCATTCTTTTTCTCTTAAAATAAAAGACTGGTTTTAAAACCCTTACTGTGGCTC
>NW_003852408.1:28678607-28683749 GCF_000181295.1 Otolemur garnettii
ATATATATTAATATATATTACAGATAATCTTTCCATATACCAAAAATAAATGCCTTTAGGAAAAAGGCACCAAACAAAAACTATTACTAGAATGGTTTCACAGCTAAGGATTACTTATATGCATTTGTTTGCCAAATTTTTATGTAGAACATCTCTAAGAAATCTTATTTGTGTCAGAGTAAAGGGAATTTTTCCCTTCCTCTCTAAAAGTTCAAGTCTGCCTAAATGAACTGACAATAGATGAACAGGAGAAAGGGCAAACGAATTTAATAATGTGCCAGTGTGCACAGGGGCCATACAAAATATGAGACTCAAAGAAGGTCCAGATGGCTGACGCTTAAATAGCATTCTCTTTATAGGGAAGAGGGAGATGGTGGAAATGTAGGCAATTCTGAGGGGTAGTCAATGATTTTTAGGAGACTTGATTGGGACCAAAGAACAGGCAGGAGTTTGTTAATGATTCTCTTTGGAAACTAAATGGGCCCTGAATAATAGACAATAGCATGTGATAAAGTCTGTCCAGATATGGTGACATTCCTCAATCCCCTTTCTGTGATAATGAGTTTAATCTTCTGTGATTAGTGAAATTTCAGGGAGAGGATGAAAGGTAACTGTGTTCCTTCTGGAGGAACTTCAGATAAGTGAACTTTATGGATCAAGAGTTCCACAATGTCCTTGGGGCTGGGGGGAACAGGAGAAAGTCAGAAAGTCCTTGTTTCTGAGGCCACTTCTGAGGCCTTTTAATTTCCTTTAGCTCAAAGCGTTCAGCACACCAAAGTGACCTAATTTGGGGTAAAGTTTTCTGAGACCTAACATTTGCTATTATCTCACTTTCCTACTTCCCTCATAAGGGTTGTTTTGTTTTTGTTTTCTTTTCCTCCTTGCACAAAACTTTAGAAAAATGGAGAAGTAAGCTAGGTATGGTGACCTGTAAGCCTAGCACTATGAATTAGAGACCAGCCTTGGATAACATGGTGAGATTCTGTCTCTACACACACACACACACACACACATACACACAAGCCACGCATGGTGGTAGGCACCTGAGGTTCTAGCTACTTGGAAGGCTGAAGCAGGAATATCACTGCAGGAATTCAAGGCTAAGGTTGCAGTGAGCTATGATTGCACCACTGCACTCCAGCCTGGGTGACAGAGTGATACCCTGTCTCTTAAAAAAAAAAAAAGAAAGAAAGAGAGTGAGAGCGAGAGAAGAACATGGGGAAGTAGAAGAAAATTTGGTGGGGTGTCTGACTGGAGTGATTGGGCTAAGTACAAATTTCTAGGCACGGGTACAGTGCCATGGGGTCACAGCTCACATTAACTAGTTAAAGGGCTAGTGATCAATATCACATTTCCAGTTGTCCCCTATAACTAGAAGTATAACTAAGGACAGTCCTACAGGGTGCAGCCGAACTCTTTACCTTGATGAACAAAGGTCTTCACAATCTTTCCAATCTTATCCCCCTCTTTTACCAATTAAAGTCCAGAAACACTGACCCTCTTATAGTTCTCTGAATATACCAGGCCTTTCCCCAAATTTGTTTTTTTTTTAGACAGAGTCTTACTTTGTCACCCTCTGTAGAGGCCGTGGAGTCACAGCTCACAGCAACCTCAAACTATTGGGCTTAAGCGATTCTCTTGCCTCAGCCTCCCAAGTAGCTGGGACTACAGGCACCCGCCACAATGCCTGGCTATTTTTTGGTTATGGTTGTCATTGTTGTTTGATAGGCCCTGGCTGGATTTGAACCCGTGAGCTCTGGTGTATGTGGCTGGCACCCTAGCCACTGAGCTACAAGCGCCAAGCCCCTTTAACCAAATTTATCTCTTTCTAATTAAAGAAAAGGAGAGAGGTTGGCTCTATCAATTTCTACAGGCTATTTTCTTCACCTTCCAGGCTATCTCTTACTCTTTTTTTTTTTTTTAAATCCAGCATAGTTTTCACTTTTCAGGTTAAGCATTCTCCAATTCCCCAGTCAGCATTACTTGCTTTGTCCTCCTTATTCCCAAGCAGATGTTCACATTCTGGGATAGTGTAACATTCCAGATTTCGAAGGAAGAGGATTATGGGTGATTTTTAATTTTTCTTGGCTATACATTTCTATGTATTTAACTTCCTATGATGTGTTTTTTCATCAGAAAAATAAATATTATTTCAAAATAGCAGCTCAGGACAAGGAAAATAAGAAGTAAGTAGTCTTCGGTATCTGGAACAAATACAATACTCACAGTAAAGAAATGGACAAAAAAACAAGCAAAAAAAAAATTATGCAAACTCTGTTATCAGAAACCAAATTACTTCACAGATCACACTTTATTAACAGCTTCGTATTCTAATTTATTGAAACCTTCTAGATATGTTAATAGTCTATTTAGTACTCTGGCTTATTATAGGTTAGGTTTGCCACTCTTTCTTTTAATCATATTATATCATTCTAATAAGCCTCTTCAAGTCTTTGGTGGACTAGAAAGGGTGTAAATAAACTGATCTAGGCACTAGAATTTTGATTGTTCCTGGTGGGTTCCACCAGATTCACATATTTACCTGGAAGAGGAATATTGCTTTAGAGCAAGACCTTATGAAAACAGGAAAATTGACTAACCCAGTGGTTAAACCTGCAATATAAAAGAGCTCTTATTTGCAGTAAACACAAACACATCTGCATGCAACAAACCCTGAATGATAAGCAGAAGCTTCTGATATTTACTTCCATTTTCCCTTCATTATAGAAAATGGCTAAGTTGCGTTTTCCATGTTATTTTCTCTTCTTTTGTAGTTCAATGCTGCTCTTGTCCCTAGGATAGGTTGGGAAGCAAAATGGTTTGAGATTATTACCTTTATTATTATTTGCAAAAACAGTGATTCTTTGTAAACCTGCAACTTCTGAATGATCAATTCAAATAAAGACTCTATCAACTGTATTTTTGAGAAGACTTGGGCAGTACTCTGCAAAAGGTCCCAATGTTACTTGGTCTAGGAAAGTGGTCTTCCTTTTGTTTGTTTTGCCCTGTAAGCTCTGCTCTCTAGACAGCACCTCCCACTCAGCTGTCTTCAAGTTTGATGAAGTCGGCATTTTCTGTACTATTGTAACTCGTAGGAGATATAATTTGTTTTTGTTTTTGTTTTGTTTTGTTTTTGAGACAGACTCTCACTATGTCACCCTGGGTAGAGTGCTGTGCCATCTCAGCTCACAGCAACCTCCAACTCCTGGGCTCAAGTGAGTCTCCTGCCTCTGCCTCCCAAGTAGCTGGGACTACAGGCGTCCACCACAACACCTGGCTATTTTTAGGTTGCAGCCGTCGTTGTTTGGCGGGCCTGGGCTGGATTTGAACCCGTCACCTTAGATGTATGTGGCTGGCGCCTTAGAGTCACAGGCACTGAGCCAAAGGATGAATTATATTTTACATGAATCACATATCAATAAAGCTGTTCTAAAAAATAACTGAACAGCATTTCATCAGTAACAATTAAATTACTAAACTTTAAACTTTCACTTATTTTGCAGGATACTTTGTAAGAACAGTACTACAGTGAGAAAAGTAGCAAATTCTTAAAGAAAAAAATCACCAAGTTCTTACACATATGTATTAACCTCAGAAGCAGGACAAAAATCAAGATGATGAAATTGGCCAATTTCCCATGGGCCTTCACCTGAGGTTATCAGGATAGCGGTAAACATTTGGTTTGTTGAAAACAGTGCTTGAAATCTTTATCTGTTTTAGGGTATATGATGGGGAAAAATAACTCTTAACCTGTAAACTTTAGGTTTAAAGTATATACTAGAATTTGTAAACTGCTTAGATTACCAGTCATTTTGCTACTTACCTTAAAACTCTTTTAGGGACATATTAAATAAAGGACAGAGCTGTGATAAGAGGAGAATTTATTATAATAACAGTGCACCTTCACCCTTGCTGAGGTACTATGTATAATCTATTTAATGGTGGGCTTGTTTTAATTTTTCTCTAAGAACTGCCAGGCGGTAACATTATCCCTCAATTCCATGCAACAATTACAGCAACCAGGATGATGAAACTGATAACCAATGGTAAAAAACCCATTGGAGTGCCAAAGCTGGTTTCTATATCACAGAGGATTTCAGTGCTAGGGATAGAGAAAGAAAAATTAACACAGAATAGAAAACAAATGACAAGAAAGCAATGAGCAGTGAATGAAATCTCACTAAGATATACTTAGAAATGTGTTTTTTTATTTATTTTGAGTACTAGAGCCTTATCAGACTTATGATTTGTGAATGTTTTTTCCTGTTCTGTGGGTTCTGTTCTTTATCTTGATAATGTTGGAGAAGTTGGAGGTCAGCCTGGGCAACATAGTTAGACCATCTCAAGAAAAAAAAAAAAAATCACACATCTGATCCAAGTGGGGGTCAGGGACAAAAAACAAGAAGTTGAAAATCGCAAGATCCAAATGGCAGTATTGATTTGATGTTTAGAATCCTGCCCAACTTCTTACCTCCTACATAATGTAAAATAAGTCTCACTGTCAGGCTATATCTGTGAAGTGAAAAATACAATGGTTAGAACTACCTCTGCATTTTGTGGATTAAATGAGATAATATATACAAAGTGGTTAGAATAGTGCATGACACAAGTGGGCATTTTAACTCTGCCTTTTCTAAGAATATGTCATACCCTTATCATGTGTCAGGACAAGACCTTTATAAATATGAGGTCTAGTCCAGTAGGTCTAGTCTGGTAGGTCTAAACCATATTACTAAACCTCGTTCACATATAAGTACATTTCTTTCATCTTTTCTTTTTTGAGACAGAGTCTCACTTAGTCATCCTAGGTAGAGTGTCGTGGTGTCATAGCTCACAGCAACCTCAAACAGTTGGGTTGGGTTCAAGCCATTCCCTTGCCTCAGCCTCCCAAGTTGCTGGGACTACAGGTGCCCACCAAAATGCCCAGCTAATTTTAGAGATGAGATCTCACTCTGACTCAGGCTGATCTGGAACCTTTGAGCTAAGGCAATCCCACCTGCCTCGGTCTCCCAGAGTGCTAGGATTACAGGAGTAAGCCTCCACACCCTGCATGGCACATATCTTATAATTAAAGAAATTCCCAAAGCAGGTCCCAGAAGAAGCTTTACCTCTGATTATATATTTAAAAATAATTTTAGGCTC
>NW_003852408.1:28684626-28686788 GCF_000181295.1 Otolemur garnettii
GAGGCAGGAGACTTGCTTGAGCCCAGGAGTTGGAGGTTGCTGTGAGTTATGATGCCACAGCATTCTACCCAGGGTGACAGCTTAAGGCTCTGTCTCAATAAATAAATAAATAAATAAATAAAAATTGACATGCAATTGCTTCTTGTCCTTTTGGCTAACATCAAGTGTAAAAATATTCGACATGAAAATAGTTGTTTTTATTTGGCTTATTTACCCAACAGTTGCTTTACTGATTTTCTTTTTTTCTTTTTTTTTGAGACAGAGCCTCAAGCTGTCCCCCTGGGTAGAGTACCATGGCATCACAGCAACCTCTTTACTGATTTTCAAGGGGAAAAAATGGTCAGTAAAGATAGCATTCTTAGTTTCTCTAACAAAAATGAAGTATGGAATACTGAGAATCATTCAGCCTGTCAGTCCTCCCCTGCAGAAAACAGACATGATAAAACACATGTACTTCACAGAGTTACTGTGAGAGGTAATTAATGTCTTTAAACAGCTTTGAAATTCCCATATGTAAGACACTTAATATGATTTTTATCTAGGGATACATAGGTAAGGCATATATGGGAAGATAATGCTTTTCTAGAAGCTAAAATAGGCTCTTGCTTGTGTAACCTGAATTTCTAGTAAGGCAAGAATGTAATTTAGCAGCAGGAATACTCTTACACAATTTTTTAAATACATGTTTCAAAAGCAAATAATCATCTTTTTATGATTGCATCTTCACATAATATTTATATAGTACCAACTATAGATAAACAAAGTGCTCAAGTCAATACAAATATAACACCTCAGACACTTAAGCATGGCTGGGTGCAGTGGTCATGTAGGTAAGACTAGCCCTCTGGGAGGCTAAGGCAGGAGGATCATTTGAGATGAAGAGTTTGACACCAGCCTGAGCAAAAGCAAGACACCATCTCTACAAAAAATAGAAAAGAAAAGCCAGGTATGGTAGTACACACTTACAGTCCCAGCTACTTGGGAGGCTGAATCAGGAAGAGCAATTGAGCCTAGAAGTTTGAAATTGCTGTGAGCTACCATCATGCCATTGCACTCTACCCAGGGTAACAGATAAAGAACTCTGTCTCAAAATAAACAAAACAAAACCAAAAAAAAAAAAAAAAAAAACTTTAGTGTGGCCATGCTACTGTTTTTTAAGTCTTTCTTGCATTTTCTGTAAACAAAACACATGTGACTTGAGTTTTTTTTTTTAGAGACAGAGTCTCACCTTGTCGCCCTCAGTAGAGTGCCGTGGAGTCACACAGCTCACAGCAACCTCCAACTCCTGGGCTCAGGTGATTCTCTTGCTTCAGCCTACCAAGGAGCTGGGACTACAGGCACTTGCCTCAATGCCCGGCTATTTTTTATTGCAGTTTGGCCAGGGCAGGGTTTGAACCAGCCACCTTCGGCATATGCAGCCGGCACCCTACTCACTGAGCCACAGGCACCGTCCAATTTTTTTTTTTTTTGAGACAGAGTGTCACTATGTTGCCCTCGGGAGAGTGCAATGGCATCACAGCTCACAGCAACCTCAAACTCCTGGGCCCAAGCGATTCTCTTGCCTCAGCCTCCCAAGTAGCTGGGACTACAGGTGCCTGACACAATGCCCAGCCATTTTTTAGCCCAGGCTGTATTCAAACCTGCCAGCTCCAGTGTATGTGGCTGATGTCCTAGCCTCCTGAGCTACAGGCGCCGAGCCATGACTTAAGTTTTTTTTAACACAAGATTTCAGAAGTATATGACTGAGAAAGTGAAAATCACCTATAATATCATCCCCCAGAAATATTTTTTATTTTTTCCTTTAATTAATGTGTATATATAATAAGTAATAAATGTTATATAACCTATATATTATACTAATATATAGATTTACATATGTGTATTTATGCATACATACATACCCTCTAAAAAGCTTACATCAATTTGCACAATTACATATATTTATTTAAATAATTATTATTTATAGATACAGGGCTATAGCATGCATAGTATTCTGCAGGGCTTGGAGTAAAGCAAGAGAGGAAAAAGACTCTGAGGTAAGATTTATGAAGGTATAGACCCTGAATTTGTACCATCCTGATTGTGAGTGCCTCCTTACATATCCTACCCTAGGCCTAGGCCTTGCTATGTCCTAATATCAGTCCTGCCTGGAACTTGCTTTT
>NW_003852408.1:28687857-28689004 GCF_000181295.1 Otolemur garnettii
AATGACCTCATTTGAATTTAATAACCTTTAGAAAAAAAAAAAAGATTCATCCTTTTGAAGTACACAATTCAGGCGCAGTGCCTATAGCTTAGCAGCTAGGATGCCAGCCTCATACACTTTGGAGCTGGCGGGTTTGAATTCAGCCCGGGCCTGCCAAACAATAGTGGCAATTACAACCAAAAATAGCCTAGCTTTGTGGGGGTCACCTGTAATCCCAGCTGCTTGGGAGGCTGAGGCAAGAGAATCACTTAAGCCCAGGAGTTGGAGATTGCTGTGAGCTGTGATGATGCCTCAGCACTCTATCCAGGGTGACAGCTTGGGCTCTGTCTAAAAAAAAAAACGAAACCATTGCCCTATTCAGAGTCATACACGCTGAATGTGGTGGCTCATACTTGTTATCCCAGCACTTTGAGAAGCCAAGACAGGTGGATCGCCTGAGCTCAGAAATTCAAGACCAGCCTGAGCAAAAGTGAGACCCCCATCTCTAAAAAATAGCTGGGTGGGGTGGTGCCTGTGGCTCAAAGGAGTGGGATGCTGGCCCCATATACTGGAGGTGGTGGGTTCAAACCTGGCCCCAGCCAAAAACTGTAAAAAAAAAAAAAAAAAGAAAAAAAAATAGCTGGGTGTTGTAGTTGGTGCCTGTAGTCCCAACTACATTGGAGGCTCAGGTAAGAGAATGCTTGAGTCCAAGAGTTTGAGGTTGCTGTGAGCTATAAGGATGCTACAGCACTCTACACATGGCAACAAAGTGAGACTCTATCTGAAACAAAACAAAACAAAACAAAAATCCTGAGGGTCAGATTTCGCCAATCAGCAATTCCCTAAGAACCAAAGCAGCTCTCTTACACTGAGGAATTTTTATGTTCTAGGCATTATTTTATGTTCTAGGCATTTGTATATATAACTCATTTAACACAGCAACTTTTCTATCAATCCCATTGGCCAGAACTAAATCACATGGGGATTTTATGGCCAAAGAAGGAGAAAATAGGTATTTGGACTCTGAAAGGTAGATATTTTAACTAACAAACTCTATCACAGAAAGCAGCCTTGTGTTTGATGTGTGCCTGAGTCTTCAGTTAAATCTGAAGTTAATTGTAAAGGAATCTGAGGGAGAAAAGGTCCAGCTTATCGCTTAAGTGACTGA
>NW_003852408.1:28689562-28690854 GCF_000181295.1 Otolemur garnettii
AAAAAAAAAAATAACAACAATCATTTATTTTGCTCACAAATCTTTAATTGGGGGAGGGTTCTATAGGGATGGCTCATCTATGCTCTAGGATGTCTAAAGACTCAGCTGATAAGACTTAATGGCTGAGGGTGACTTCGCGGCTGAGACTGGGATTATCTATAGCCCTTCTCATAAACATGTCTGGTGGTTGATGCTGCCTGTCAGACTGGACTTTACTTGATGCTGTCATGTGATTTTTCCGTGTAGTTACTTGGACTTTCTCACATCATGATGGCTAGGTTTTAAAAGTGAGCATCCCAGGGCAGTGCCTGTGGCTCAGTGGGTAGGGCACCGGCCCCATATACTGAGGGTGGTGGGTTCAAACCCGGCCCTGGCCAAACTGCAACAAAAAAATAGCTGGGTGTTGTAGCCTGTAGTCCCAGCTACTCAGGAGACTGTGGTAAGAGAATCGCCTAAACCCAGGAGTTGGAGGTTGCTGTGAACTGTGATGCCACAGCATTCTACTGAAGGCGCAATAGTAGGACTCTGTCTCAAAATAAATAAATAAATAAATAAAAGTGAGCATCCCAAGAGGCCAAGTCAGAAGCACAGTGTTTTTATAATCTATCCTTGTAATTCATTTAGAGTCATGATGCAGTCACAAAGACCTTCTCAAGTTTAAGGAGAGGAGACATAGACTCCACCACTTAAGGGAAGTTTCAGAAAACTGGGATCATGTTTGAAAAACGCCAAAACTTGATGTCTATGTATATATAGCCTTGAAGTCCCTGTTTTGACCCTCTATTAATGTTTCAGTACAGAGAATGGCGTCTGAACTGTGGTAGCCACTAACTTGCGATGATGAGCTTACATTGGTAGCTCGGTACAAACAGCTTGGCAAGGTTTCATAACCTTGGCATATCAGTGTTGCACAGCTTTGTTCTTGTCAAGGTGTGGCAGTCATTTTTGTTTCATGGTTTGTGTGCTGTCACTAGAATGTCAGAGCTTGAATTAGAGCAATGAATAAACATTAAATTTCTTATTAAACTTGGCAAGAGTGGAAGTGAAATCAGAGACATGTTAGTCCACGTTTATGGGAATAATACTATGAAGAAAAGGGCAGTGTACAAATGAATTAAATGTTTTTTCTGAGGGGAGATAAAGTGTCTCTAATGAAGAGAGGTCAGGGCAGCCGTGATGAGCAGAGCTGATGAAAATATTGCAAAAATTTGTCAAATTCTGGGTGGCGCCTGTGGCTCAAAGAGTAGGGCGCTGGCCCCATATGCTGGAGGTGGTGGGTTCAAACCCAGCCC
>NW_003852408.1:28690992-28693788 GCF_000181295.1 Otolemur garnettii
TTGTCAAATTCTGTGTCAGAATTCTTGGGTTACTGAAAGAAGCATAGTAGACTAAGTAAACATCAATAGAGAAACAGGAAAATCTTTTTCTTTTCTTTCTTTTTTTTTTTTTTGAGGAGGAGTGTCACTCTATTGTGACAGCAACCTCAAACTTCTGGTCTCAAGAGATCCTTTACCTCTGGAAAGTGCCAGAATACAATGAAGTAATAGCCACAAAGTTTGAGGGAACATAACTGTGACCCATAAATCCTAGACCCAGCTAACCTGTACTTCATGTGCAGTGTAACAGAAAGTATTGTCATATATTCTTCACTCATTCAAGGACCCCCCAAATATACTATTTATGTATACTCTGTAGAAAAATATAACTCAGAGAAGTATCCTAGCGGACCTCCATATTATTTAACTTGAAGAAACTTTGAATTCAAAGAGTGATGTTAAGATAAAATAAAAAGGGCCCGGTGTAGTGGCACTTGGCTGTAATCCTAGCACTCTGAGAGGAAGAGGTGGGTGGATTGCTTGAGCTCAGGAGTTTGAGACTAGCCTGAGCAAGACCCCATCACTGCTAAAAATAGAAAAAGTAGGCAGGCATTGTGGCAGGCACCTATAGTCCCAGCTCCTTGGGAGGCTGAGGCAAGGAGAACACCTGAGCCCAAGAGTTTGAGGCTGCTGTGAGCTATGACACCATGGCACTCTAGCAAGGGCACAGACTGAGACTTTGTCTCAAAAATAAACAGATAGATAGAAGTGAATGATGATTAAATAATTTAATTCAATCCAAACGAGTTATAATTAAAAAATTCAAATAAGTTTCCATACATATTTACTCAAAGGTTTTTTGAAAAAAAAAAAAGAAAAGAAAGATAGGATTTTTTGCTCCCTGTTTTTAAGTGAAGCTCCCTCTTGACAAAAACACCTACTCATATACTGTTATGCCCACCCAGTAGTTCCCCAGAGACCACACAGCCAGACAAGCTGAATTTGCAAAGGAGTCCTTTATTGAAGAGCCAGCCAGCAACTGCTTCAGTGTCCCAGTGAAGGGTTTTTGAGAGTAGCCCCAAGTGCTTAAGGGATTGGGTTTTTAAGGCTTGGTCTTCATCCTGGTTGGCACACAGGCTGTCCAGGTGAATCCGGGTAGAGTAATAAGCAAGCATTGTATAGAAGCAGAATTTTGTGGTTAGTTAGTCATATGTCGTACATCTTTGTTTTAATATTTCCCCCTGTACAACTTAGTTTCATTATTTCCCCCCATACATCTTAGTTTCAGTATTCCCCCACTCCCCCGTATTGTTTAAAAGTCAGCCCGGGAACAGTTGGTACCTCCTGGTCTGTTTCCCAGGGAGTTAGCCAAGCAAGAAACTTGGAGTGAACTAGAAGCAAGAAATTAATTAGCACTTTCCCATCTATCTTGGGAGTGAACCAGACTTATTTCATTTTTTTTTTTTGAAAGCTTACAGTCCAGAAATTAGCCCAGGAGTTAACTGGTATTTTTCCATTATAGCCTAGGCCTGACACTTTTCTGCCTTGGCTGAGGCCCACTAGGCCTAAAAATACTTGAAAATGTTTAACCATAAATCAGAGGTGGGAAGAAATCAGCCCTCACAGTTTGGACTATGCATTACAGCTGCATCATCAACTGCCTTTTGTGACTCAAGCCAAGTAATAGGCAAAGGGTGAACCTCAATGTCTGTGCGGTAATCAACTTGATAGGAAATCAAGGGAATTCAAACACAACCATCCAGCATTACTTGATTTAGGCCTTTTTATTCAGAACACAATAATTTTTCACAATCTTTGCCTTGAAATTTAGTTCTTAGACATATCCCTTTCCTGTGGATTCTTTTTCTTTTATTTCAGATTAATAGGAGGGTACAATTAGCTTACAATGTTTGCATTTGTTAGGTAAAGTCCTTGTTGTAGATGTGTAATATACCCTTATGTTATGCCCATTAGGTGGGAGCACACCCTCTCTCCTTCCTTCTCCCTCCCTCTCCTTCCCCCAAATTGAAGTGAATTGAGTTTTTCTCTTTATATGGGCATGTATTAGTTCATCTACTGGCATCATATTAGTATTGAGTACATTAGATACTTGCTTTTCTAGTCTTGTGATACTTTACTAAGAAGAATGTGTTTCAACTCCAACCTGGCTAATGCAAAAGATGTAAAGTCTCTTTTTTATGGCTGAATAGTATTCCATGGTATACATATAACAGTTTGTTAATTTCTTCCTGGGTTGGTGGGCTTTTAGGTTGTTTCCACATCTTTGCGATTATAAACGGAGCAGCAATAAATAATCTAATATAAATGTCCTTACGATAAAATGATTTTTTCTTCTGGGTAGATGCCTAGTAATGGGATTGCAGGATCAAGTGAAAGATCTATTTTGAGTTCTTTGAGGATTCCCCATACTTCCTTCCAAAGAGGCTGTATTAGTTTGCAGTCCCTCCAGCAGTGCAAAATGTTCCCCTCTCTCCACATCCATACCACCATCTGTAGCTTTGGGATTTTATGATGTGGATCATTCTTATTGGGGTTAGATGATATCTCAAGGTGGTTTTGATTTGCATTTCTCTGATGATGAGCATTTTTTCCTATCTTTATTGGCTATTTGTCTGTCTTCTTCAGAGAAGATTCTGTTCATGTCTGTTGCCCAGTGTCCTGTGGATTCTTTAAAAGTTTCTCATCATGAGCGGTGCCTGTGGCTTACTGGGTAGGGTGCTGGCCCTGTATGCCAAAGGTGGTAGGTTCAAACCTGGCCCCAGCCAAACTGCAACAAAAAAATAGCCAGGCGTTGTG
>NW_003852408.1:28695286-28698552 GCF_000181295.1 Otolemur garnettii
ATTCTCTTGCCTCCGTCTCCCTAGTACCTGGGACTACAGGTGCCTGTCACAGCACCCGCCTATTTTTTTGTTGCAGTTGTCATTGTTGTTTAGCTGGCCTTGGCCAAGTACAAACCTGCCAGCTTGGGTGTATGTGGCCAGTGCCCTACCCACTGAGCTATGGGTGCTGCCTCAATGTCAGTTTCTTATCATATATTGAAAAAGTATCAGATATTTTCTGAGATTTAAGCCATATCTTCCCTGAAATAAGCAAAGGTATCTTATACCTTTATCTTTCTTTCTCTATTTTCCAGGAACCCAGAATTCATATGCTGTCCTTCACCCTGCTATCAATCAGTAAGATGTCTACCCAATGGGTACAGTGCACAGGTATATGGCACACTACTTGAGGGTGCAAAACAACTACTAATCAGACTTTAACCTTGCAAAAGCAAACTATGGAATCCAACTGTTTATACCCCCACATACATAACATGAATAACCTCTGGGAAAAAAAATCAGTAAGATGAGCCAATAAACTAATGTATATTAACATATCACTGTTGTCCCTAATGTGTTATCCTTAACTGGGGTAGTTCCATTTCAAAAGAAATATTTTATCATTAAATAAAGTTCATGTTACTCCCTCTACCAGGAAAATTTTTGTATGTGTTCACCTGGCAAAATTCTATTTATCCTTCAAGTCCCACTTCTTTTGCAACCTTCTCAGTGAAACCTTCTAGACCTTCCTGAGAGAGTTGCCATTCCCTCCTATGGATCTCCATCACCCTTTGCACACTCTGTTATCCTGTCACTTTAAAGATTAGAATATATATGTTATGATGGGAAAATAATATATATGGAACATTTGCCCAGTACTCCTGGGAATAAAGGGAGTACGGGGTTAGGAGGTGAGAACCTGAGAAGCCTAGATGCAGGTAGAACTGTTCGTAGTAAACAAGGGCAGGAGTTTGTAGTAAAGTTTACTCCAGAGACAGGAGTGAGATAAAGGAGATACTTTTATTTATTCATTCATTTTGAGACAGAGTCTTACTTCGTCACTCTCGGTAGAGTGCAGTGGCGTCCTAGGTTTGAGCAACCTCAAACTCTTGGGCTCAAGTGATCCTCTTGCCTCAGCATCCCAAGTAGTTGGGACTACAGGTGCCCACCACAACTATTTTTTAGAAATGAGGTCTCACTCTAGCTCAGGCTGGTCTCAAACTTGTGAGCTCAGGCCATCCACCTGCCTTGGCTTCCCAGAATGCTAGGACTACAGGTGTGAGCCACCCCACCCGGTCCTACATTATCATTTTAAAAGAAATCCAAAAAATAAAATAGGCTTGGCGCCTGTACCTCAAGCAGCTAGAGTGCCAGCCACATACACCAGAGCTGGTGGGTTTGAATCCAGCCTGGGCCTGCCAAACAACAATGACAACTACGTCCAAAAAATAGCTGAGCATTGTGGTGGGCGTGTCTATAGGCTGAGACAGAAGGATCGCTTGAATTCAGAAGTTTGAAGAAGTGGATGGCTCAAGGGTAGGGTGCTGGCCCCATATGCCGGAGCTGGCAAGTTCAAACCCAGCCCCCGCCAAAAAATGAAAAAAAAAAAAAAAATAAGAAGTTTGAAGAAGCAATGAGATACAATGATGCAAAGCAACAGAGTGAGATTCTGACTCAAAAAAAAAAAAAAAAAAGAGAAGTAAGTTCTCCCAAGTCCCAACCCCAGAAATAATACTAGTAATCACTAAAATTTGTAGAATATCATATGCAGCTCAGTAAATAAACTGCAACTAGGAACTTGAGTGAACTCCAACAAAGTAATTGTGGCCATCCCCCAACTGGGACTAATCAATTATAGGGAGTGAGGTGAATGTATGAGGTTAGTCATCATACACAGATGTGCATATTTCCACTATAACCAAGTGAACAGAGGGGTCTGGAATATCCATAAAATTTACAGAGAGGACAATGAAGCTTTGGTCACCGCTGCAGAGACTAAATCCAGTATTAACCCTGGATCGCTTCTACATTATCTCTCTGTTTTATCACAAAGTTTCTCTATACATGGGATTAAAATAAGTTACAGATCAGAGCTCAGGAGGAAGCCAGCTATCTTAGTCTGTTGGTGCTGCTATAACAAAATACCTGAGACTGAGTAATTTACAAACAACAGAAGTTCATTTCTCACAATTCTACAGGCTGGAAAGTCCAAGATCAAGGAGCTAGCAGTTTAAGTGTCCAATGAGAGCCCAGTCTTCACTTCCGAAAGAGTGCCTTGTTGCTGCATCTTCTGGAGGGGATGACACTGTTTGCTCACTTGACAGAAGAGACAGAAGGGCAAGAGGACTGCCAGCTTTGTGAAAGCTGTTTCATAAGGACCTTCATTCCATTCAGCAGGGAGAAGCCCTCATGAACCCCTTATAGGTTCTAACTCTTATACTATCACATTTCAACATACGAATTTTGGGGGACTGAGTTAGATCATAACACCAGGATTCCACTTTGAGCTCTGCTACTACTTTGCTTTGTAACATTAAACACTGCTTGATCTTTTGGACCTTTGTCCCTCATCTGTAAAGATAAAGACTGATCTCTATCCTACCATTCTCACCATCCACAGTTCCACTATCATCTGTCCCCTGCAATAGCTCCTCTGTTCTCCAAGTCATCCTACCCTATGCTGTGTCTCCTAATTCCTGGTCATGCTGCACAGTTCTTGAGGGGAAAGGTGCTCTGTTGTGGCAGCATGAGTGCATAATTTGGCTAGTTTAATGAAGAAGAACACGTAAATAGGTGAGTTTGGAAAGGGAGAAAAGAAATGTGATGTGCTTAATGAATTAGACTTCTTGGTTCACCTTTTATCTATTTATGTATTTTTGAGACAGAGTCTCACTCAATCACATTGGTGCCAGTGGTGTTATAGCTCACAGCAACCTCAAACTCTTGAGCTCAAGAGATCCTCTTGCTTCAGCCTCCCAAGTAACTGCCCACCACAATGCCCAGCTATTTTGTTTTTTAAAGACAGGGTCTTACTCTTGCTCAGGCTGGTCTCAGACTCCTAAACTCAGTCAATCCACCCACCTCAGCCTCCCAGAATGCAAGGATTACTGGCATGAGCCACCCTGCCTGGCCTTCTTAGTTCACATTGACATGATTTTTTTGTCTGATAAAAATGGTGCTGGAGGCATTGTGTGTATATTACTTTCAGAGAAAAATTAGGTTTTTTGTCAGGTGGGATCCCTCTTTTGATTTTCCTCTTATTTTTTAGGAAGAATGAATTTTTTTTT
>NW_003852408.1:28698833-28700763 GCF_000181295.1 Otolemur garnettii
GAGACAGTCTCACTTTATTGCCTTTGATAGAGTCTCACTTTATTGCCCTACTCACTGAGCCACAGGTGCCACCCAAGAATGAAATTTTTTAAATCCCACAATTTTTTACACTGCTCCAACATTCCATCTTCAGCCCATGAAATGCTCTTAGGCCTTGTTTCCCTTGGGGGATAGACAATTTTTGGGGTTTTTTTTTTTGAGAGAGTCTCACTTTGTTGCCGCTGGTAGAGTGCCGTAGCATCATAGCTCACAGCAACCTCAAACTTTTGGGCTCAAGCAATCCTCCTACTCAGTTTTTCATTGTTAGTAGAGACAAGGTCTCACTCTTGATCAGGCAGGTCTTGAACTCCTGAGCGCAAGGGGTCCACCCACCTCAGCCTTCCAGAGTGCCAGGATTACAGGCATGAGCCACCGCACCAGACCAGACTAGACAAATCTTTGTGGACTCAGCTAACAGATCTGTAAAGGATAGATAACCCTTGTTCTGTGTATTCAATGTGGTCAAAGTAAGAACCACATAAAATAGAATCAAAGATTACTAGAGCTGTGAGTGCCCTTAGACACCATTTAGTCTCAGCCTGCATTTGACAGATAATGAAAGTGAGGCTCAGAGAGGTTAGGACATGTTGAAGTGTTAGGACATGGAAGGTTAGGACATGGAAGTGGATGAGGAGGTCTAGAACACAGATTTGGTACTTTCCCCCTTCTACTTATTGCCTCACCTTATATGCAAAAGGCTTCAAAAATACATAACATCTCAGTTAAGGCTGTTTTCATTGCAAGCAGAAGGAACTTTCCCAGGACATAATTTATTATAAAGATACAGAGATAGGAAGTAGTCAGGCTTCTGGAAGAATTGGAACCAGGAACTGGAAAGGTATCTGAAATTATGACAGCTACATCATGCTCTCTTGGTGCCTCTCTGGACCTATGAGATTTCTCATCTTTTTTTTTTTTTTCCAAAATATTAATGAGTACAAATGTTTTTGATGTAGCTTGAATCAGGGCTACAAAAGTACCTAGCACCCCAATAGGTAGGTTTTTGCTCCTCCTCTCTCCCTCTCTGCCCTGCTTGATTTCCAATGACTTTACTTCCCTCTGTACACTATGTGCCCATGGGTTAGTACCAGTTTATTAAAGAGTACATGTTGTATTGGTTTTTACATTCTTGAGATATTTTGCTTAGGATAATGGTCTCTAATTCCTTCCAAATTTCTGTAAAAGGAATTAATTTATCCTTTTCATGGCTAAGTAGTACTCTATGGCACTGTATATACATATACATTTTGTTAATCCACTCATAAATTGATAGGTACTTGAGTTGATTCCACATCTTTGCAATTATGAATGGTACTGCAATAAACATTCAAGTGCAGGCAGGGTGTGGTGGCTCATGGCTGTAATCCTAGCCCTCTGGGAGGCCAAGGTGGGTGGATTGCCTGAGCTCACAGGTTGGAGACTAGCCTGAGCAAGAAGGAGACACCATCTCTGCAAATAGCTGGGCGTTGTGGTAGGCGCCTATAGTCCCAGCTACTCGGGAGGCTGAAACGAGAGAATTGCTTGATCCCAGGAGTTTGAGGTTGCTGTGAGTTATGATGCCACAGTACTCTACTGAGGGTGACAAAGTGAGACTCTGTCTGAAAAAGAAAAAAAAATTCAAGTGCAGTGTTTTTTATAAAGTGATTTCTTTTCCTTTGGATAGATATCCAGTAATGGGATTCCTGGATTGAATAGTAGGTCTACTTTTAGTTCTTTGAGAAATCTCCACACTGTTTTCTATGGGGTTGTACTTATTTGTAGTCCCACCAAAAGCGCACTCATCTGTTTAATTTTCTTCTGTTTCTGTAGCTTCCTTTGCCTCTTTGGCTTTTATTGGCAAATGGACACCAGATACATTTTAAGTTACACAACATTCTGCTACAGGCCCTTG
>NW_003852408.1:28701527-28704374 GCF_000181295.1 Otolemur garnettii
TTTTTTTTTTTTTTTTTGAAACAGAGTCTTACTTTATGCTTTGGTAGAGTGGTATCATAGCTCATAGCAACCTCAAACTCTTGGGCTCAGGCAATCCTTTTGCCTCAGCTTCCCAAGTAGCTGAGACTATAGGTGCCTACCACACAGCCCAGCTATTTTTAGACACAGGGACTTACTCCGGCTCAGGATGATCTTGAACTCCTGAGCTCGAGGAATCCACCTGTCTTGGCCTCCCAGAGTGCTAGGATTACAGGTGTGAGCCATGGTGCCCAGCCCACGCCCTTACTTCTTATACCAACTGCCAATTCAATGGTTTCCCCAAGCCACCCGAGATTTGATAATTCTCTAGAAAAGCTCACTGAAAACTGTTATTCTCACAGTCACTGTTTATGACAGAGACTGGTTTCTCCCTATGGAGTCATGGACAGCATTATCTCCATCCAATCACTGTGTGTGACAATACAGACAACATACTGCCAATGAGAGACGCTCACCTGACTCTTTTTTATTGGGGCTCAATTACATACCGCTTTGTGGCTGACCTTTAGGTCAGGCTAATACTTTTCATCTCCAGTTCCTTCAGAGGTCAGAATTGAAACAGTGTGGCCCAAAGCCCTCATCCTAAATAACACTGTTAGACTGTCTGGTGGCCAAGACCCAAGCAAATAAAGACGTTACTATTGGGAAGGACCTTTCAGGAGCTTGGAGATCTCCTCCTGGTAGCTGAGGCAACAGCCAGACCCTCTCTAGGTAAAGTTAATCCTTTATTAACAGGCCTACTTCAATTTGTGCAAAGGGAAAACAATGTCTCAAAGGAATAGGACATTTCCCTGAGAGAAATGAAGCCCCAAAGGGATATTCCTTTGTATATTATATAGGTAAATAATTGCAACTTCTGTAATTCAAATAGTTTAACACAATAAAATTTAATTTCTCTTGTTCACAGTCCAATGTGGGTTGAAGGATAGGGGGAGAGGAAGGAGGAAATAAAGTAAGTAGGAGAAGAGGGGAGGAGAAGGAGGTGGCAGCACGAGGGGGAGGGGCCTCTTTACATAATCATTCAAGGATGCAGGCTTTTTCCATCTTGTGTCTTCACCATTTTCTTTGTCCTTTTCTTTGTGCTCTCCATTAAGCAAGAAAAGGGATGGCAAAAGAGCGAGAATTGTGCTTGAGAAGTTTTTATGGACCTAGAAGTGGTGCCCACCATTCCCGCTCACTTTCCATGGGCAGACAGGACTGTCACATAGCCACATCTAATTGCATTGGAGGCTGGAAAACGGACTTTCACTGTAGGCCAGGAAGAAGAAAAAATACAGTCATTGGTGAGCACCAACAGTGTTTGCTACATAGGTAGTATAAGTAAGCATGTGACACCAACATTAGCTAAGTCAGAATTCACTTTTCATTCTTTGGAATTCCTTCAGCATCTACATACTCCTTTTATAATAACTTATTATGATATTATATATTGCCTTAGATTTATTTCTTCTGCTTCCATTTTTATATCATAAGCAGAGATAATTCTTTAGTTGCTTTGGCATTTACCATAATGTAGGCTATAAGATAGGCTATACATAGACTTAAAGATCATGCTAATTGGGCTTGGCACCCATAGCTTAGTGGGTAGGGCGCCAGCCAGATATACTGAGGCTGGCAGGTTCGGACCTGGCCCAGGCCAGCTAAAACAACAATGACAGCTGCACCACCAACAACAAAAATAGCCAGGCGTTGTGGCAGGCGCCTGTAGAACCATCTACTTGGGAGGTTGAGGCAAGAGAATTGTTTAAGCCCTAGAGTTTTTGGTTGATGTGAGCTATGATGCCACGGCACTCTACCCAGGGTAACAGCTTGAGATTCTGTCTAAAAAAACCAAAACAAACAAAACAAAAAAAACTCAGGCTCAAATGATTCTCTTGCCTCAGCCAGCCTCCCAAGTAGCTGGGACTACAGGCACCCACCACAATGCCGGGCTATTTTCAGATATGCAGTCTGGCTCTGGCTTAGGCTGGTCACTAACCTGTGAACTCAAGCAATCTGCCTGCCTTCCTCGGCCTCCCAGAGTACTAGGATTACAGGCGTGAGCCATCGCACCCAGCTCAAGGATTTTTTTTTTTTCTTTTTGAGACAGAGCCTCAAGCTGTGCCCCTGGGTAGAGTACCATGACATCACAGCTCACAGCAACATCCAACTCCCGGGCTCAATCGAGTCTCCTGCCTCCGCCTCCCAAGTAGCTGAGACCACAGGCGCCCACCACAATGCCCGGGTATTTTTTGGTTGGGCCATCATTGTTGTTTGGCGGGCCCAGGCTGGATTCGAACCCACCACCTTAGGCATACGTGGCTGGCGCCTTAGCCACTTGAGCCAAAGGCGCCGAGCCAAGGATGTTTTTAATAGCAAAAAAGTAGAAAGCAAGTGTGTGTTAACAATATACCAGTGAATTATGCAGAAGCTCACTCACACACTCTGACAAAAAGATAAGTACAGCAAAGTATTAATAGCAATTACCATTGCATAATGAAGTTATGGATAATTTTTTGTTTTCTATCTGAATTTTCCTACATGAATCCAGGTTACCAGGGTAAATTTTTTAACAAGTAAAAGAATTAGGGTAATTAAAGGTAAATCATAATGCATTATAATAACAGCACAATCAGGTCAGAAAAATGTTCTTTTAAAAAATGACATTTTGGACTCTGCACCCATAGCTCAAGTGGTTTGGGTGCCAGCCACATACATCAGGGCTGGTGGGTTTGAACCTGGCAGGGGCCCGATAAACATCAATGACAACTACAACAAAAGAATAGCTGGGCATTGTGGCAGGCACCTATAGTCCCAGTTACTCAAGAG
>NW_003852408.1:28706985-28708458 GCF_000181295.1 Otolemur garnettii
TCATCTTGGGCTTAAGCAAGATGACACAGCCTCCCTAGTAGCTGGGACTATGGGTACCTGCCACAGTGCTTGGCTATTTTGTTGTTGTTGTTTAGCAGGCCCGGGCTGGGATGGAACCCACCAGCTCCACAGCATGTGGCCAGCACCCTAACCACTGAGTGACGGGTATCCAGCCTACAGATGGAGTCTTGTTCTACCTCAGGTTGGTCTCAAATACCTGAGCTCAGGCAATCCACCCATCTCGGCCTCTCAGACTGCTGGGATTACAGGCGTGAGCCATCGTGCCCAGCCTCCTTTCTACCTTCTTGAGAGTAGGCTAGACTTAGTGATTTGCTTCCAAAGAATAGCTTCCAGGAAGGGAGAAATTGTAACTTTACAATGAAGAAATTGGCCAAACCCTGCCTTAACCAAGTGATGAAGGTTAACATCACCAGTGATGTCACATGGATGTCACCTACCCCTGATAGGATGAAAAGGGCACCTCACCTCTGAAGCCTTCTTTCCAAAAACCTAAACAACTTCTTTCCTTAAACTCCAATTTAAGTGTGAGAAAAACATCAGATAATACTAATTTGAGAGATCCTACAAAATATCTGACCAGACATGATGATTAAATGTAGGGTGATATCTTGGATAGAATGTGAACAGTAAAAGGACATTAGGAAGAAACTAATAAAATATGAACAAAGGGCTGAGGCAGGTGGATTATTGAGCTCAGGAGTTCGAGACCAGGTGGAGCACAAGCAGGATCTCCATCTCTAAAATTATCTGGGTGTTGTGGTGGGCACCTGTAGTCCCAGCTACTTGGGAGGCTGAGGCAAGAGGATCGCTTGAGCCCAAGAGTTTGAGGTTGCTGTGAGCTATGATTCAACGGCACTCTACTGAGGGTGACAAAGTAAGACTCTGTCTCAAAAAAAAAAAAAATCTGAACAAACGGTGGAGTTTAGTTAATAGTGACAGAACAAGGTTGGTTCCTTAGTTGAAACAAATGCACCAAGGTAACATAATTATGTTAACAACAAAGAAAATTGCACAAGTGGTATATGGAACTTTCTGTACTATCTTTGCAACTTTTCTGTAAATCAAATATTATTTTAATATTATAAACTTTTTTTTTGCAGTTTTTGGCTGGGGCTGGGTTTGAACCCGCCACCTCTGGTATATGGGGCTGGTGCTACTCCTTTGAGCCACAGGTGCTGCCCATAAACATTTTTATTTTTATTTTATTATTATTATTATTTTTGAGACCGAGTCTCACTTTATCACCTTTGGTAGAGTGCTGTGGCATCACAGCTCACAGCAACCTCAAACTCTTGGATTTGAGTGATTCTCTTGCCTCAGACTCCCAAGGAGTTGGGACTACAGGCTCCCGCTACAACGCCTGGCTAGTTTTTTGTTGTAGTTGTTACTGTTGTTTGGCAGGCCCTAGCTGAGTTCAAACCCATCAGCCAGTTATATGTGGCCAGTGCCCTA
>NW_003852408.1:28708792-28711779 GCF_000181295.1 Otolemur garnettii
TGAGGCAAGAGAATCCCCTAAGCCCAAGAGCTGGAGGTTGCTGTGAGCTGTGATGCCACAGCACTCTACCAAGAGTGATAAAGTGAGACTGTTGAAAGGAAGCAAGGAAGGAAGGGAGGGAGGGAGGTAGGGAAGGAAGGAAGGAAATGAGAGAGGCTTGGCATTTATAGCTCAAGCCGCTAGGGTCCCAGCCACATACCCAGAGCTGGCGGGTTTGAATCCAGCCCAGGCCTGCCAAACAACAATGACAACTACAACCACAAAATAGCCAGGTGTTGTGGTAGGCACCTGTAGTCCCAGCTACTTGGGAGGCTGAGGCAAGAGAATTGCTTAAACCCAAGAGTTTGAGGTTGCTGTCAGCTGTGACACTATGGCACTCTAGCCAGGGCAGCAGCTTGAGACTCTATCTCAAAAAGGAAGAAAGAAAATGGGAGAAAAAGTAATTCATTGGAGGGCAGCTACAGGTTGTAAAATGCACTTTTCAATCAATTATTCCTTCTTAGAAGAGGCTATGAAGGTAAAGTGCCCTTTGGAAAGGATCCTTTAATTTTATAAGCAAGCAATCTTTAGGGCAAAACATATCAGCATGTTCACGGCAGAATTCCAGGCTAAGCATTTATGAGGAAATGTTCAGAATGTTCACATAAGCAAAATAGGGCCTGCCTGTCCTTGCCTGCAGCTTTATTCATCCATTCTGTTTTCTAATAGAAGCTGGGATTTGACATCTAAAGGAACATTTTCACTGATTTTTCATGGTAGACTGGGGCCTCCCAGAACCAGGGGGGGTCAACCTCCAAGCAGACCTCTGACTTTGGGGAGGGAAATGATTATGCAGACAGAGCTTTCTGCATTTTCTCTGTCTCCGCTTGACAGCACAAGCACAAAGTTTTGGAGATAAAAGGTTTTCATTAATACTAAACCAATGAAAGCCAAAGAGATTTTTTGGCTATGATTAGGTCATAAATACAATTTCTCTTTTCCTTTCTTTCTTTAAAAGCATGT
Source organism: Otolemur garnettii (assembly GCF_000181295.1). NCBI lineage: Eukaryota > Metazoa > Chordata > Mammalia > Primates > Galagidae > Otolemur > Otolemur garnettii. The sequence continues at coordinate 28,709,795 of NW_003852408.1, forward strand.
TTAAGGATTTTAAGTCAGGATTTTGACTCCCCTGGGCTATTTTCCAGTGTCTATACTCTAAGAGTGCAACAAAAATTCAGGTGTAGTTTTAATGGTTTCCAAGAATGAGTAACAGCAAATGCCTTTATCTCTGGCAGATTCTTTTCCAACTTCCAAGGAAGAGAGGGATATAGGGAAGCAATAGAAACTGTCTTTTTCTCCGATGCAACATCATTGTTCTCTATTTCATAGACATTTGCTTTCTTCACTCAGCATTCAAGGGGCTGCCTCTGCTGCTTGTCAGGGACTCACCACTCTCTCTCTACACATTGAGCTTGTCATTGCTAGTCCACTTCCTTCATTAATGTACTCTCTGATCACAATCTCCTTCCTCATTTGTTCACTTATTACTTCAAAAACTATTTATCGGGCTGGGCATGGCGGCTCACATCTATAACCTTAGCACTCTGGGACGCCAAGGCGGGTCAATTGCTTGAGCTCAGGATTTTGAGACCAGCCTGAGCAAGAGTGAGACCCCATCACTACCAAAATTAGAAAAACTAGCTGGGCATAGTGGCAGACGCCTGCAGTCTCAGCTACTTGGGAGGCTGAGGCAAGAGGATCACTTGAGCCTGGGAGCCTGAGGTTGCTGTGAGCTATGATGGCACCGCACTCAATCCCAGGGTAACTGAGTGAGACTCTGTCTCCAAACAAACAAACAAAAACAAAAACTATTTATTGAGCATGTCCTCTTATACTGAGTTAGGTTCAAGAAAGAGGGTGATGCACAAGACAAAATAGATCCTGCTATGGCAGCTTACAATCTACTATAAGGAGGCAGGAATGGGCAAATAAATAACTTGAGATACTGAAAAGTTCTGGGGAGGGATAATATTGGAAAGGGTGGCTGGGGAGAGCTTTTTTGAAGAAGTAATACAAAAATTCTGACCTGAATGATAAGGAATCAAACATGTGAACTGGAAGAAGAGTATTTCGGCCTGAGGGAACCAGAAGTCCTAAGGCCCAGAGGCAAGAATGAACTTAAAATGCTCCAGGATCAGAAACAAAATCTGTGGCTGCTAGGCTGTGATCAAAGAACAGAAAAAGCATTTGATAAAATCCAGCATCCTTTTCTAATTAGGCACTGGCGTCACATTTCTTAAACTGATCGAAACCACCTATGACAAACCCAAAGCTCATATTTTACAGAATGGAGTAAAACTAAAAGCTTTTCCACTTAGAACTGGAACCAGACAAGGTTGTCTCACTTTATCACCCTTGGTAGAGTGCTGTGGCCTCATAGCTCACAGCAACCTCAGACTTTTGACCTCAAGTGATTATCTTGGCTCTGCCGCCTGAGTAACTGGGACTACAGGTGACTGCCACATCACCCGGCTATTTCTAGAGACAAGGTCTCTCTCTGGTTCAGGCTGGTCTTGAACCTGTGAGCTCAAGCTATCCATCTGCCTTGGCCTCCCTGAGTGCTAGTGAGGCAAGAAAGTAAAAGCAAAACTAAAAGAATCTGTCCTAGCCACCCTGTGTAGGCCTCTGCCAAGCTGCAGGTGTTTCTGTTGTCTGTATGTTTCTTCCTTGAAATACGCGGGGCCTAGATTGTAACCTAGTAACTTCCTTGGATTTCTGTTGCCTTTGAGGGCAGGTGGTCCTACTGGTCTCAAGGACATGGGCAAATCTGACCTTCCCCCTTGAGCCCGGGACCCTGAGGATAACGTCATGTCTCGCTCTGTTTTATGACCCTCACATGCATTCCCACCCTGAAAAGTGGATAAAAGAGAGGCAAGAGATTGAGTCGGGGGTGGGAGGCTCGGTTTTGGGAAACACGCTGGTGTTCCAAGTACCCCAGGCCGAATAAACCCGCTTCCTCTAATCAACTGGTACCTGGAGTTGTCTGTCTGTGTCGGTTTCCTGCTACACTAGGATTACAGGTATGAGCCACTGCTCTGGCCAATAAATATGTGTTTTTTAAAGAGACAGTGTCTTGGCTCGGC
>NW_003852408.1:28713648-28715282 GCF_000181295.1 Otolemur garnettii
TACCCCTCACTGTTTACAAACCCTTTAAACTCCTTTACAAACTTTTCTGCTGCTTCTGAATTGGAACTGGCAGCCTCTCTGTGTAATAACAACACTATGGATGGATACCAGTCCTTTTCTTAAAGTTCTCCAACCACCCTCTACTGGCTTTAAACTTGTCCTTTTGAGCACTAGTATCAGGCACACCTTTCACTAAATCATCATGGAGGACCTTGGCTTTCTCACAAATTATTGTCTCAGAAATCATATCACCAGCCAGCTGTTTTTCATTAATTCCAACTAAGAGGAGTTTTTCCATCTTTTCCATACTTTCCATATTTTTCATACTTTTCCTATAGGTCAGCGTCATAACCCCTTTTGGCCACATCAGCTGCTTTTATAGCGTCTTTATTTTTCAAAATCGTACAACCAGTTTAGTTATCCCAAATACAGTAGTGAGATCAGCCACACGTGTACTGCTTTCATGCTTAGCAATAAGATCTTTCTTAACTTCAATTGTAGCTCGAACAGCTTTCCTCTTACTCTTATTTTCCTCCCTATACTTTTTAGGATCCATGGTGAATACACTTAGTTGTTATTATATATATTAAAAAAAAAACACAAAACAGGCACAAAAGCATAAAATCAGCAGTGAAAATCACACGAGATGCTTTCACTACAGATTCTGACGATGAACTGAACAACAAAGTGTGTGAGTGGCCGGACTGCTGGGGAAACATACACACAAAAACACATGAATGAGGTGGGTGGATCGGCCAAACTCAGGAGTTCAAGACCAGCAAGAGCAAGACCCCATCTCCAGGTGGGTGTCTGTGGTCCCAGCTACTCGGGAAGCTGAGGCAAGAGATCACTTGAGCCCAAGAGTTGTGGTTGCTGTGAGCTCTGACTCCATGGCACTCTACCAAGGGCAACAAAGTGAGACTCTGTCTCAAAAAATCCCCCAAACCAAACCAAACAAAACACACATGAACAACGTGCAGGGTGTTCAGATTCCAAAGCAGCGTTTGAATTTCAGGCAAAATTTGCTGGATGTTTTCCTTGGGATTCCAAGTCGTTCAAGTTCTGGGGCATACGAATTCTGGGGGGCAATACTGTAAATATTTGTTATCATTAACATGTGCTATTTATCTGTATCAGAGGCATAGAAGATGTCAGAATGCACCCCTGGGTTGCTCACAGCCCCTATCCTAAGTTGCTTACACTCACCCATATTGCTTCCTGTCCATTCAAGATGTTCCCGGATTCTGACCTCAGGACTTTTGCTCCCTCTTAGTGATGCTCTTAATCCTGACACCAGACTTGGCCTTGCTTCTTTGCTTTTTCTTCTAGCACTATTTGTACTCTCCCTCTGGCTATGGTGGGGCTGGCCACCCTGAATAACAGAGGAAAGAAAGATGCTGGGATACACACAGAGGTGCTCTTCCCTCTGAGGTATTATTTCCCTTTGTGGAATTTTGTAGGACTTTGGAGAGAAAGGTCACAAATACAAGGTAAAGGACTGGAAGAATACAGCAAACTTATGAAGCATATGAAAGGACAAGGCTTCCTTAAGATTGAGTTTTCAGGCTTGGCACCTGTAGCTCAACAGCTAGGGTGCCAGCCACATACATTGGGGCTGGCAGGTTCAAACCTAG
>NW_003852408.1:28717486-28718628 GCF_000181295.1 Otolemur garnettii
GGATTCGAACCCGCCACCCTAGGTGTATGTGGCTGGTGCCTCAGCCCCTTGAGCCACAGGTGCCGAGCCCAGTCCTTAGATTTCAGAGAGTGGGAAAATATCTTATTTGGGAAGAGGTAAGAAAATTCAATTCCAAGAACTGATGAGACAATGAGGAAAGCTCCAAGGAAGACTATGAGAAAGAGAAAAGCACATCTAGAACAAGTAGAGAATGAATAGCAAAATCTTAATATCTATTTGTGTTGGTGGCGCCTGTAGCTCAAGAGGCTAAGGGGCCAGCCACATACACCAGAGTTGGCGGATTTGAATCCGCCCGAGCCTGCCAAACAATGGCAACTATAATCAAAAAGTAGTTGCAGGTGTGAGCCATTGTGCCTGGCCCCGCTCCAATACTTCAAAAAGATGAAAGCCGAAGTTAGAATTCTGTCTTCATAACTCTTCTGTGACTCTATTTCTTCTGCTATAAAATGTGGATGAGACATTAATACCTTCAAAATCATGAGATGATTTCTTAGCCTAAAGTAAAAAAGGAATTGGGGGCTGAGGGAGGACCAAGTGCAGGGAACTAATGAATCTCAAATAGTCTGCTCACTCATACTTTCCACTTTGTTCCTTACTGGAAAAGCCTTGGTGATTACAGCAGTAAAACCACAAAACTTATAAAAATATAACAACTCCCTTCATTATCTCTGTAGGGAAAACACAGACAAACAAACAATAACAAATCAAATAGCCAATAGTAAAGCTTTAGATAAAACATATTATGGTTTTTACTTATACTTTCATTTATTTTACTTTTAAGAAAATGAAAATAACACAGGCACATGGTTTATTTTATTTCATTTTTTTGAGATAGAGTATCACTTTGTTGCCCTTGGTAGAGTGCTATGGCATCATAGCTCACAGCAACCTGTAGTCCCAGCACTTGGGAGGCTGAGGTGGGTGGACTGCCTGAGCTCACAGGTTTGAGACGAGCCTGAACCAGAGTGAGACCCTCATCTCTAAAAATAGCTAGGGATTGTGGTGGGTGCCTGTAGTCCCAGTTACGTGAGTGGTTGAGGCAAGAGAATCAGTTGAGCCCAAGAGTTTGAAGTTGCTGTGAGTTATGATGCCATGGCACTCTACCAAGGGCAACAAAGTAA
>NW_003852408.1:28719134-28722728 GCF_000181295.1 Otolemur garnettii
TTGTTGTTGTTGTTGTTTGCTGTTTTTGGCTGGGGCTAGGTTTGAACCCACTACCTCTAGTATATGGGGCCCGAGCCCTACTCCTTTGAGCCACAGACGCCGCCCAGATGGAAACTGTTAATAGCTTCTTATATATGGGCCCAGTGGGAGGAAAAATAATATATACATATCCTTTCAAACTTTTTACACAAATGGTTTCACACTGTTCTTCACTTTGCTTTTCCCACTAAGTAGTCTATTTAGGAGATCTTTTTGAACTTTAATGGCCAAATGTTTTGGACATATGAGTATTTATTTGCCCCATTTATGGGATAATGTAGTTGTTTCTGGTTTGTATTATAAACAATGGTACAATGAACATCCTTTTACCTCTATCTTTGTGACTTTTTTTTTTGAGACAGAGTCTCACTATGTCACCCTCAGTAGAGTATGGTGGCATCACAGCTCACAGCAACCTCCGACTCCTGGGTTTAGGCAGTTCTCTTGCCTCAGCCTCCCAGCTTTGTGACTTTTGTGACTATATTCATACATTAAACAGCAGTATCTGGCTCAGCACCCATAGCACAGTGGTTATGATGCCAACCACATACACCAAAGTTGGTGGGTTCGAACCTGGCCAAGGCCAGCTAACAAACAATGACAAATGCAACAAAAACGCCCAATAGCTGGGCGTTGTGGCAGATGCCTGTAGTCCCAGCTACTTGGAAGGCTGAGGAAAGAGAATTGCTTGAGCCCAAGAGTTTGAGGTTGCTGTGAGCTGTGACACCACCGCACTCTACTGAGGGTGACAAAATGAAACTCTGTCTAAAAAGAAATAAAAACAAAAAAAAACACAACCCAGCAGTATCATGTCTACATTTTTCCTTTTTTTTTTTTGAGACAGAGTCTTGTTCTGTCACGTGGGCTAAAGTGCAATGGGGTCATCATAGCTTACACAACCTCAAACTCCTGCCTCAGCCTTCCCAGTAGCTAGGAATACCAGCATGTACCACCATGCCAACTAATGTTTTGATTTTTTTGTATAGACCAGGTCTTGCAATGTTTCTCAGGCTGAATTCAACTTTTTAAAATAATATGGGTCTAATATTTTGTGGAGCAAATAAATTATTTTTGTACTCTAAAAGGCAAGTAGTCAATAATCTTTTTTTTCCTTTTTTTGTTTGAGACAGAGTCTCACTATATCACCCTCAGTAGAGTGCTATGGTATCACAGCTCATAGCAGCCTCAAACTCTTGGGCTTAAGCAATTCTCTTGCATCAGCCTCCCAAGTAACTGGGACTATAGGTGCCTGCCACAACACCCGGCTATTTTTTGGTTGCAGTTGTCATTGCTGTTTAGCAGGCCAGAGCGGGGCTCAAACCCACCAGCCTGTATGTGGCTGGCGCCCTACTCACTGAGCTATGGGTGCCGAGCTGGTAGTCAATAATCTTAGATCCCTAAGCTCATAATTCTGCTTCTCATTTTTGAAAATGCAGCTATTAGAAAGATTTCCTCTAAGAACTCTATTTTTGAGGAAACAACCCAAAATATTTATTAGGTTGAACCACCATGGAATTGTTTTCATTTTGAGATAGAGTCTTACTTGTCACCCTTGGTAGAGTGCTGTAGCATCATAGCTTACAGCAACCTCAAACTCTTGGGCTCAAGCAAGTCTCTTGCTTCAACCTCCCAAGTAACTAGGACTACAGGCGTCTGCCACAACACCCAGCTATTTTTAGAGCCAGGGTCTCACTCTTGCTCAGGCTGGTCTGGAATCCCTGAGCTCAGGTGATCCATCTGCCTCATCTTCCCAGAATGCTAGGATTACAGCCATAGAATTATTTTTATAGGTCAAAAACAGTCAAATATTGGCAATTTCACGTGGCTCAACCTAATATAATGGCTCATACATTATTAACGTTTATTCTTTCTCTGTAAAGTCCAAAAGGGATGTTCTTGATACATGGGCAGCTGTCTCCTATACATCTGATGATTCAGATGCCAAGTTTCTTCTACCTTGTAGCTTCTCTATCTTTAATATCTTACTTCCAAGGTCACTATGTCTCTCTGTGTTCAGCCACAACGGGGGATAAGGCATTCAGAAGTGTAGTGGGGGATTTTTGTGGAAAATGCTCCAAGTGATGGACATCACTGCCACCCGCTACCATCTCACTGCGTGGAGCTCGGTCACATGGCTACACCTAACGGCAAGGAAGGCTCAGCAAGATAGTCTAGATATGTGCCCAGAAATAAGAGAAAATGGGTCTGGTAAATGGCTGGCTGGTAGCCATCACAGAAGTTTCTCTAATCCTTCTCCCATTGACTTCTCCTCTGGAATACTTAACTCTTGGGTTTTCCTGTTTTAATAAATGGAATAAATTTTGAATAATAATACTTTACATTTATTCAGGAATTTTTGCATTAGCTATCTGTGTTTCCAAGAACTCTACAAGATACACAGAACATTATTAGTTCCATTTTATAGATGAAGAAGCTAAAGCTGAGAGGATTTGACTTGTCTCAAGACGTGAAATGGGTGGTGAAACCAGCTCATAATTAAGAGCAAGGAAACTTTACACAGTGCCTTTTGGCTTATGCAGCACTTTCATGTGCATTATTTTCTCTGACCAGCAGTGCAGGGCTCTTCCCATACTGACAGTCACTTTGTGGCCTCTCCATCATGCCCAGCTGGTTATTAACATGTTGCTGGCCTAGCAGATTGTAGGATATAAATAGACACATTTGTTGTCTGACCATTTCTTTTCTTGGAGTCAGGCACATTTACCCCTGCTAGGAACCCAGCCCTCCCTGCTTCTTGGCTCAGGGTAAGAGGCAGTTTTGAGATACTGAACACAAGCAATGACCTCCCCACACTTCTATGCACAGAAGGGCTCTCCAGGTGAGTACCAAATTGCTAGAGCTCAAAGGAGGGGGCAGTTGTGGGGTAAGGAGATGGGGTATAATGGGATGCAGCTGTACTTCTAACTATATTACGGGCCAAGGCAGTGATTTTCAACTGGTGTGCCACAGCACACTGGTGCACCACGAGAGGATCTTGGATGTGCCTCAAAAACTTTTAAAGTCATTAATTAAATTATTTTTGAAAGAAGTTCAAAGCACAGTAAGTATATGTATATTTTTTACTTTATTTTATATGAACATAATTCAAGTGTGCTGTGGAAGTTTAACTACAGGTTCAAGTGTGCTATGAGATAAAAAAGGTTGAAAAAAGTTGAAAAACACTGTGCCAAGGGGGTGAGTCTCTGCTGTTGCTATTTCTGCTGGGTTTTGAATATTTATTTTATTTATTCATTCATTCATTCAGAGACAGAGTTTTGCTATTTTGTTCAGCCTGGACTTGGACTTCTGGGCTCAAGCATCCTGCCTCAACCTCCATAGTAGCTGGGACTATAGGTGTGCCCACTGCACCCAGCTCTGTGCTATTTTCTACTTTCTTCAAATGTGTGGTATCTCATGGCTAGCAGAGAAAGGAAAAGGGATAATTTCTTTTGCATAAACTAAAATTCCATTTCACAGCATTTATCTTCATAATTTTCATAATTCTCATCTTCTGTTGAGAGCTCTATCTGCTGTTTCTCTTCATTTCCCATTCCT
>NW_003852408.1:28727101-28730374 GCF_000181295.1 Otolemur garnettii
AAAAAAAAAAAAAAAGAAAAAGAAAATAATACAAATTCTGGCCTAATCAGTACAGGTGGCTCATACCTGTACTTTTAGCATTCTAAGAGGCAGGAGGATCATTTGAAGCCAGGACTTCAAGAACAGCCTGAGCAAGAGCAGGACTGTGTCTTTGCCAAAAATAGAAAAAATTAGCTGAGTGTGATGGTAGGGAGGTAGGCTGATGCTACTACACTATAGCCTGGGCCAGCAGAGAAAGACTGTGTCTCAAAAAACAACTCAAATCCCCAAATCATAGGCTCTACCCTACACCTAAATCAGAAAGTTACTTTTCAACATGTTCCAGGTGTTTATAACCACTACTGAAGTTTTGAGAACCTTCTTTTACTGAAATCAAAAAAAGAAGAAAATAAATAAAATTATTTTATTATTTATTTTTTGGGTTCTACTCTGTAACTCTGATTGGATTCAAGTACCCCATCTGCTAGTTAGTAAGAGTGTCACTTTGGGCAAGATAACCGCTCTAAGCTTCAGGTGTTTGGTCATTATAAAAGCGGTTTAGTAATAGTTGTCAAAATTACTATGAGGAGGGCAGTGCCTGTGGCTTAGAGTGGGTAGGGTGCCGGCCCCGTATACTAAGGGTGGTGGGTTCAAACCCAGCCCTGGCCAAACTGCAACAAAAAATAGCCGGGTGGGCGTCTGTAGTCCCAGCTACTCGAGAGTCTGAGGCAACAGAATTGCCTAAGCCCAGGGAGACAGAGTGAGACCCTGTCTCTAAAAAAAGAAAAAAAATTTACAATGAGGAGGGAATCTAGTGACAGCAGGGCCTTTCATACTGTAAACTCAGCCACTGGTTTCCTATTTTCCTATTGATGCTGAGTGCGGAAGATCTCCATGCCAAGCTGCTCCCCTCAACTCCCACATGCCGGTCCTTTCCCCAAAATCACCTCCTCCAATCTCCTTTAGCATTATTCTTTCCAGGGTAACTTCTCATTCCTCAGATCTTTTTATTTTTTTAAATTTTATTTATTTATTTATTTATTTATTTATTTATTTTTTAGAGACTCACTTTGTCACCCTCGGTAGAGTGTCATGGTGTCACAACCCACAGCAACCTCAAACTCTTGGGCTTAAGGGATTTGCTTGCCTCAGCCTCCCATGTAGCTGGGACTACAGGCGCCCGCCACAATGCCCAACTATTTTTGGTTGTAGTTGTCATCGTTGTCTGGCAGACCTGGGCTGGATTCGAACCCTCCAGCTCCAGGGTACATGGCTAGCGCCCTAGCTGCTGAGCTATGGGCGCCAAGCCAATTTATTTATTTATTTTGAGGTAGTCTCACTTTATCACCCCTGGTAGAGTGCCGTGACGTCATAGCTCATAGCAACCTCAAACTATAGGCACCTGCCACAATGCATAGTTTTTTTTTGTTTTTTTTTTTTGAGAGACCAGGTCTGGCATTTGCTTAGGTTGATCTCCAACCTGTGAGTTCAGGCAATCCATCCGTCTCGGCCTCTCAGAGTGCTAGGATTACAGATGTGAGCCACAACGCCCGGCCTATTTATTTTTTGAGATAGTTTCATTTTGTCACCCTTGGTAGAGTGCATGGTGTCATGACTCATAGCAACTTCAAACTCTTAACCTTAAGCAATTATCTTGCCTCAGCCTCCGAAGTAGGTGGGACTACAGGTGCCCACCACAACCCCTGGCTATTTTTAGAGAAGAGGTCTTGCTCTTGCTCAGGCTGGTCACCAATCTATGAGCTCAGGCAATCCTTTGGCCTCAGCCTCCCAGAGTGCCCTCAGATCTTTTTTTTGGAGATAAGAGTCTCAAGCTGTTGCCCTGGGTAGAGTGCTGTGGTGTTACAGCTCACAGCAACCTCTAACTCTTAGGGCTTAAGTGATTCTCTTGCCTCAGGCTCCCAAGAAGCTGCGACTATAGGCACCCACCACAACATCTGGCTATTTTGTTGTTGTTGCAGTTATCACTGTTGTTTCAGCTGGCCTGGGCCAGGTTCAAATCCACCAACCTTGATGTATGTGGCCGGCACCCTACCCACTGAGCTACAGGCACTGCCGCCCTCAGATCTTTTTAAATGAGAAAGAGCTTTCAGAGACACCTCCACACTCCTCCTTATTAATGGAATCTTTCTTAAAGCACCCTGCATTTTTTATTACTTTAAAATAGTTTGTAATTACCTATTTAATTAATGCGTTTTGTCCATAAACTAGTGAGCTCCACAGAAGCTATCTTGTTCTCTCTCACAGCCTCAGTACCAACAGTGGTCTAGGATAATATGTATAGTAAGGATTAAATATTTATAAAAAACAGTAAAATCCTTTCTTTTTTTTTTAAGACAGAGCCTCAAGCTGTCCCCCTGGGTAGAGTGCCATGGCATAGCTCACAGCAACCTCCAACTCCTGGACTCAAGCGATTCTTCTGCCTCTGCCTCACAAATAGCTGGGACCACAGGCGCCCACCACCACGCCTGGCTATTTTTTTGGTTGCAGCCATCATTATTGTTTGGCCAGCTGGGCTTGATTCGAACCCGCCACCTTAGGTGTATGTGGCTGGCGCCTTAGCCACTTGAGCCACAGGCGCTGAGCCAGTAAAATCCTTTCTTGAACTTCAGTTCAGAACAGGAGAGCAACTTGTCCCAAATCACACAGATTAGCAGACTAATTTTGCAACCCAAGACCATCCCCAGCCAATAAGAATCTTCCTAAACTACTTCCTATGGTATCTCTTTTTTTTTTTCTTTTTAAAGACAGAGTCTCAGTCACCCTACGGTTGAGTGATATGGTATCATAGCTCACAGCAACCTTAAACTCTTGGGTTTGAGCAATCCTATTGCCTCAGGCTCTCGGGTAGCTGGGAGTACAAGTGCCACCACAACCTTTGGCTAGCTTTTCTACTTCTAGTAGAAATGGGGTCTCACTTTGCTCAGGTTGGTCTTGAACTCCTGAGCTTAGGCAATCCACCTACCTCACTCATGGCGGACACCAGGCCACCCCCACCCCCCATCTTCTCTAGGATATCCTGAGTGTCCCAAAGTTCAGAAAAGGAGGGAGTAGAACAGTGTGAAGGATTGGGGAAAAGGGATTTGATTTAGTCCCTCCTCTCTGGACTCTCACCCAGGCATACTGTAAGGTGAAGGATTAAGGCAATAATGATGTGGCAGGGCAGCTACAAGATCGAATCAGCAAAGGGACAGCTTAGATGGGTATCCATTATAAGGAGCTTGGGAGCAGAGGCCCTGCTGAGAAGCAATCTTCTTTTTTTTTTTTTTTTTTTTT
>NW_003852408.1:28730693-28732332 GCF_000181295.1 Otolemur garnettii
TTCTCTTCTGCCTCTGCTAGCCCAGACAGCAAGACCAACTCCCCTCCTACTCAGCCTACTGAACCTGAAGATGAGAATGACTTATGATGATCCACTTCCCATTTAAATGAATAAAATATATTTCCTCTTAGGATTTTTTGCTATTGTTGAGACAGAGTCCCGCCCTATGCCCCTGAGCTGAGTGCAGTGGCGTCATAGCTCACTGCAACCTCAAATGGGCTGTGGGCATCCCATTTCCTTAGCTTCCAGAAGCTGTTGGGATTACAGGCGCCCACTTGGTTTTTCCATTTTTTTCATGAGTTGGGGGTCTCATTCTCCCTCAGGCAAGTCTCGAACTCTTGAGCTTAAGCAATTCTCACTCCTCAGCCTCCCACAATGCTGGGATTACAAGGCGTGAGCCACACCGTGCCTGGTGGATTATTTTTGGCTGGGACCGGGCTTGGGGCTTGAACATGCAACCCTGGTTTATGGGGCCGGCACCCTACTCCTTGAGCCACAGGTGCTGCTGCCCTGAGACAGAGTTTTATGCTGCCCTGGGTAGAGTGCTGTAGCATCATAGCTCACAGCAACCTCCAACACTTAAGGCTCAAGCGATTCTCCTGTCTCAGCCTCCCCCGTAGCTGGGAATGCAAGCGCCTGCCACACCTGGCTGTTTTTTGTTTAGCAGGCTCTGGCCAGATTCAAACCTACCAACCCTGGTGCATGTGGCTGACGCCCTAACCGCTAAACTATGCGCACTGAGACCCTCTTATGGTTTTTTAGGACAAAAGAGACTGTCACCCAAACTGGAATGCAGTGGCATAATCACAGCTCACTGTAGCCTGGAGTTCCTGGGCTCCCATAATCTTCCTGTCTTAGCCTCCTGAGTAGCTGGGACTAAAGGGATGTGCCATCATATCCAGTTTAAAAAAAATTTTTGTAGAGATGGGGGGGGTCTCACTATGTTGCCTTAGGCTGTGATTTTGTTAGTGACATTTTCTCCCTAGCTTTACTGTAAGAAATACAGTATGTCTATATACAGCATATAAAAAATTACCTGGGTGTTGTAGTTCCAGCTACTTGAGAGGCTACTTGATCACTTGAGCCCAGGAATTTGAGGCTGCTGTAAGCTTGACTGACACTGTGGCCCTCTCGCATGGCAACAGAGTGAGACTCTGTCTCTTAAATAAATAAATAATTAACAAGTGTTATCTTTTGGCAACAGATCAGTTAAAGGTCACAGGATAAAGCAGATAAAAAAGAGTTTAGGAGTGCAAAAACCTGGGATTAAATTTTAGCTTTACCACTTAAGGCTTTAAGATTGAGTTAATGGGCTGAGCGAGGTGGCTCATGCCTGTGAGCTGAGCATTGTTGGAGGACAAGATGGGTGGCCTCAGGAGTTCGAGACCAGCCCAAGCAAAAAGTGAGACTCCCAATTTTACTAAAAATAGAAAAACTGAGGCAAGTTTGAACCCAAGAATTTGAGGTTGCTGTGAGCTATGATGCCTCGGCACTCTACCCAGGGTAACAGCTTAAGACTTGTCCCCAGGCTCGGTGCCTGTGGCTCAAGTGGCTAAGGCACCAGCTACATACGCCTAAGGTGGCAGGTTCGAATCCAGCCCGGCCCGCCAAACAATAATGGCTGCAACTGAAAAATAGC
>NW_003852408.1:28732898-28734397 GCF_000181295.1 Otolemur garnettii
TGGCCACATGCACCGAGGCTGATGGGTTCGAACCCAGCCCAGGCCGGCTCAACAATGACAATTGCAACAAAAAAATAGCTGGGCATTGTGACAGATGCCTGCAGTCCCAGATACTTGGGAGGCTGAGACAATGGAATCGCTTAAGCCAAAGAGTTTGAGGTTGCTGTGAGCTGTAACGCCATGGCACTGTACCGAGGGTGACATACTGAGACTGTCTCAAAAAAAAAAAAAAAAAGAAAAAGAAAAAATATTTTTACCTAAATAACACAACTCCCCCGTAATTTCTCCCTGGCTTATACACCAATTATGGATACTAAACAGTGGGCCCTATTAGTTACATGCCAGGAACCATTAGTGCTAGGCAAATAAAACACAGAAAGGTCTAAAACTGGAGTTGGGGATGTCAAGGAATGCAGAAGCAAACTTTTTAGGAATTACTTCATAAACATCTCTTAATTCTCATCGGTTCAGATAAAAAGTTCCTGAGAGTTTAAGCAATTTAACCTAGTACTTTGCTATCTTAAGTGTGGACCCTCATCTACCACCAACTGATGATGCTAAAAATGTAGACTCTTGGGCTCAAACCCAGATCGGCATCTTGTCAAAATCTCTAGACAATTCCTATGCATGCTAGCTAAGGTTTGAGACATTTATCCCTATGCTTGTTATTCTGCCTGGTATAACTGAGATTAGGAATAAGCCTGAGTCAAGTATTTAAAAATGGCCTCAGAGGGGCCCTGGCCCCATATATGGAGGGTAATGGGTTCAAATCTGACCCCAGACAAAAAAAAGCCAGTGTTGTGGTAGGTGCCTGTAGTCCCAGCTACTCTACTGCGGGTGACAAAGCCAGAAGGCAACAGATGTAGAAGTTTGAACCAGAATATAGAAATTTACATTTATAAGCAAAGGGGGGAGTGGAGAATCAGTAAGTTCAGCAGAGATTATTTAAATTAGGAACATAAAATTCACCTGAGCTTCCAATTTCATACTAAGGTCACAGAGTTCTTGATTAGGACAAATGATTACCACCAAGCAGACCAGAACTTAAACAGTTAAGATATGGGTCCGCATGAAAGCTCACAGGGATACATGATTTAACTGAGCTTTCCCCAGGTCCAAAGACTTAAAATCTTATCATGTAAAGCCTTTGATAGAGCCATTGACAGGTCTATAGGCCATTTTCCATGTGTCTGGGATACAACTGGGTGATGCAAAATGACTTATGTTCTCCAAAGAGCATGATAACTAGTTTTATTCATTATGTAATTTTGTCTAGGGAAGACTGCATAGTAGTAAATTATCTAAATTTGAAACTTCTTTACATTTCTGAAAGTTTGTATCATTTGCTTTCCTTTTTTTTTTTTTTGAGATAATTTCACTATGTCACCCTGGATAGAGTGCAGTGTTGTCATACCTCACAGCAACCTCAAACTCTTGGGATTAAGTGATTCTCTTGCTTCAGCCTCCCAAGTAGCTGGGACTACAGGCGCCCGCCACAA
>NW_003852408.1:28734651-28738033 GCF_000181295.1 Otolemur garnettii
TCATTTCCTTTCTACAAACCACAATTAAGAGGTAAAACTGGCTGGGCACCCAAATCTCAGTGGTTAGGGCGCCAGCCACATGCTCTGGGGCTGGTGAGTTCAAACCTGACCCAGGCCTGCTAAACAAACAAACAAAAAAATAGCTAGGCGTTATGGTGGATGCCTGTAGTCCCAGCTACTAGGGAGTCTGAAGTGAGAGAATCGCCTCAGCCCGAGAGTTTGAGGTTGTTGTAATGCCATGGCACTCTACCAAGGGTGACAAAGTGACTGTCTCAATAAAAAACAAACAAACAAACAAACAAAAAAAAACAGAGAGAAAGGTAAAACTTATTAGTACAAAGAAGGAAACAAAATTGGGGTTGCCTTGCATGTGGTCACATGAAAAGCAGAGGTGTAACTCAAACCTACTGTCATCCTAGCCTTTTCCATAAACAAAATGCTTTCATTTAACTGGACGTGAACATGTCTGATAGTCATAACATACACAAAGAGGTAAGAGATAACAGTCCTATAAAACTCATGATGTCATGACAATACGGTAGTCTATGGGGCTTCTGTTTGCATATGAAAGTCTTTCAGAAAGATTTCTCTTTGCTATTCTATGTTCTGATTTATACCTTATTCCTCCTAGTGACACTTCCCCCATTCTTAACCTTAAAATCATATTGTGAAATCTCTTAAGTCATTTTAGATTATTTTAAGAATAAACTGAGGTCTAGATTCAGAATTACTTTGATGTACCTTTTATAATTGCAAAAAAGTAAATAAAGTTAGGGATAGTTTCCCCCAACTTCTGAATAGATACCAAAAAGTTCTGCTCATCTGGGGTGGTGCCTGTGGCTCAAAGGAGTAGGGCACCAGCTCCATATGCTAGAAGTAGGAGGTTCAGGCCCAGCCCTGGCCAAAAACTGCAAAAAAGAAAAAAAAAAAAAAGTTTTGCTCATCTAAATTTAAATAAAGATTATTCAAATCTTTATTTATTTAAATAAATACAGAGGCAGAAAGATAGCAGAAAAGGGGAAAACAAAAAACAGTCCAGGCTCGGCGCCTGTGGCTCAAGTGGCAAAGCCGCCAGCCATATACACGTGAGGTGGTGGGTTCGAATCCAGCTAGGGTCCACCAAACAATGACGGCTGCAACCAAAAAATAGCCGTGTGTTGTGGCAGGTGCCTGTAGTCCCAGCTACTTGGGAGGCAGAGGCAGGAGACTCGCTTGAGCCCAGGAGTTGGAGGTTGCTGTGAGCTGTGATGCCATGGCACTCTACCCAGAGGGATAGCTTGAGGCTCTGTCTCAAAAAATAAAATAAAATAAAATAAAATATAAAGAGATCACAGAACTGCTTTAAAATACAAAGAAAATTTTATTTGTGTTATCAAAGACTCTAAGAAATGATGACATAATATGGTTAACAGAGTTGATGGTAAGACACAAATAGGTTCTTTTAAAAGTTATAGATAATTAATCACTTTGTTTCATTCAACCGTCCCTGGATTATGTATACCAGAGAGCATCTCTGGTATACTCCCAACTGAACCATAAGCATGATGTGTCCAGGTGATACAATTATGAATCCTTTCTTTAGTCCTGATTATCTTTCTTTTTTTTCTTTTTCTTCTTTTTCTCTGGACTCTGGAAATAACAAACAAGAATGCTATTCAAAGAGCTGTAATTACAGGGCTAAGAATTTTTCCCTACAAAATGCAAAACAATTTTCCTTGAAGACATACCTGGTACAAAGATTTTTAAAATATAAGACATAAAAACCACACCTGTAAAAGTGAGCTTTAACAAATCATATTCTAAGATTCTAGATTTGGGCAATGGCTTTTTATGGTGGGCACTGGGGGGCTGAGGCAAGAGCATCACTTGAACCCAAGAGTTTGAGGTTGCTATGAGCTAAAACACCATGGCACCCTACCAAGGGTGATCAAGTGAGACTCTGTCACAATAAAAAGAAAAGAAAAGAAAAGAAAAAAGCTGTGTAGTGGTTTACGCGTGTAATTCTAGTACCCTGGGAGGCCAAGGCGGGCGGATTACTTGAGCTCATTGAGTTTGAGACCAGCTTGAGCAAAAGAAAAACTAAAAACAGAAAAATGGAGGCAGGAGGATTGCTTGAGTCAGAGTAGGAGGTTGCCCTGAGGTATGATGCCATGGCACTCTACCCAGGGCAAAGGCTTGAGATTCTGTCTCAAAACAAACAAAAAACCTACTCATGGGCAATGCCTGTACCCAGCCCTGGCCAAAAACCGCAAAAACAAAACAGCAACAACAACAAAAACCTACTCATTTATGGCCAGGCATGGTGGCTCACACCTGTAATCCTAGCACTTTGAGAGGCTGAGTGGATTGATTGAGCATGCAGATTCAAGACCACCCTGAGCAAGACTCCGTCTCTAAAAATAGCTGGGCATTGTGGCTGGTGCCTATAGTCCCAGCTACTTGGGAGGCTAAGGCAAGAAATTCGCTTAAGTCCAAAAGTTTGAGGTTGCTATGAGCTATGGCACCAGGGTGAAAGTGAGACTCTGTCTCTAACAAACAAGAAAAGCCTACTCATTTCTGCTGCAAAGAATAGATTAAAAAATGAAGATCCTGCCCATGCCAAAAGAGAACTACTATTTACAAAGAGACATACAGGAATTGCTGTGCTGGTACATGGCTCTTCCTCAGAAAGTGGTTCTTCCTTAATGTGTTTCTTTTTGTCCTTTTTCTTCTTCTTCTTCATAGATGTCTCCTCCTCTTCTACCACTTCTTCTTCTTCCTCCTCTTCAACTAAAAAGGCGGCAAGCATAAAGGCATAATCAGTTAACACTGTATCAATCTCATTCCTTCCCAAAACATCATTTTTGAGTCCATTTTATCTGTCACTAACACCAGCTATCCATGTTTATTATGTTCATTTTATAACTTGAAAGGTCCTTCAAGGCCTACATTATCCAAAACCATTAACTTTACATGTGATATCAAGCTCAGAGAGAAATAATTGAATATTCTCACACAAAGAGGTACAGAAATCATGATTAAAAACAAAGACCATTTGCTCTCCAGCTTTTTCTGGGAAAAGAATCTATTATATCAGAAATGGTTAAGAACTTGTGGTCTGAAGTCAGATGACTAAGTATAATGCTTAGAATAGGGACTCAACAGGTTAACTATCATTAGAAATTAATTGACCAAATACTTAGTACCAACTATATAGGCTGGATCCTACTGTTAATAATTAGAGACTACAAGGCACAAAACAGATAAAAATGAAAAACCTCTGCTGTTATCAATCTTATTTATTTATTTTTAGTGAGAGTTGAACATAAAATGACACATTATATAACACACAATAATCCAAGCTAGGAAGAATAATCTTAGAAAGGGAGACTATATATGGACA
>NW_003852408.1:28739081-28746416 GCF_000181295.1 Otolemur garnettii
GGGCTGGGGATTCGAACCCACCACCTTAGGTGTATGTGGCTGGCGCCTTAGCCGCTTGAGCCACAGGCGCCGAGCCAAATAATTTGTTTTTTTCTCTATCCAAGGTAAAGAGTCTACATTTGTTGTAATTATATGTATTATTACGTATATCTTTTATTTATTTATTTTTTATTTTGAGACAGAGTCTCACCCTGTGCTCTGGGTAGAGTGCTGTCGCATCCTAGCTCACAGCAACCTCCAACTCTTAGGCAATCCTTTTTGCCTCAGCCTCCCAAGTGGCTGGGACTACAAGTATCCACCACAGTGGCAAGTTAGTTTTTCCGTTTTTAGTAGAGACAGGGTGTCACTCTTATGTGAGGTGATCGAGAACTCCTGAGCTCAGGTGATCCACTCACCTTGGCTTTCAGAGTACTAGGATTATAGGCATGATCCACTGCTCCTGGTCCTGTACTTGTATACCTTTACAGGGCACATGTGATGTTTTGTTACAGGCATACAATGTGAATTAATCAAATCAGGGTACTGGGGTATCCATCACCTCAGGCATTTTAAAAATAATGCAACATGGTCAGGCATGGTGGCCCATGCCTATATGTAATTCTAGCACTCTGGAAGGCTGAGACAAGAGGATCACTTAAGCTTAGAAGTTCTGAGCTTGGGCAAGAATGAGACCTCATCTCTACTAAAAATAGCAAAATTAGCTGGGTGTTGTAAAGGGTGCCTGTAATCCCAACTACTTGGGAGGTTTAGGCAAGAGGATCACTTAAACCCAAGGAGTGTGAGACTGCTGTGAGCTATGATGACACTATAGCACTTTAGCCTCTGAGTGCAATAGACTATTGCCTTTGAGGCAATACTCTACCTCAAAAATAAATAAAAATAGGGAACATTTGGTGACTGTGTGTTACCCTTGCACAGGGCCCATGCTAATGTTATTTATATTATTCCAACCTTAGCATATGTGCTGCACAACAAGCACTGCATTTGGTGACGGTACATGTTAGACCACTAAGCAACTTAGAAACTAAGGTAAAGCAACTATTGCTTTAATGTTTTACTTTCCTACAAAAGTAGGTGGCAGGTGTGTAATAAATGCAGGTATAACTAATAAATAGGGGCAGAGTACTTGTTAATTGGCTTTAGGACAGCAAAGCTCACTGGTAAGCACCTATTAAAATATTAGTAGTATGATGGCAGGCTACTCAGTATGCTACTCTTCTAGTCCACTCCATATAACAGAACAATGAAAAAAATCAATTCCACATTTATTCCTAGCAAGAAACAAGTTTTCAGCAACCAATTTAGAAACTATATTCCTTTTACTTCCTCCTATTTTAATTCTTGAAATAGTCCACGTGGTAGAAACTTTAGTTTTGATACTCTTAGGAAAGTATTTAATTCCACATATTCAAAGATAAGCTTCGCAAGTTTTCCTATGAAGTCTGATAATCTAACAATATCCAAACTATTTCCAGAGAACACAATGGAATATTAAAATACCATTAGCTTGCAATATGGGTTGTTTTACAAACTTAAATGGCAAGTATGTCTAAGACTTACAAAATCTATACTTTTTATGAAGTAACAGCATACACAGCATCAAAAAAAAAAAAAAAACAAAAAAACAAATTCAAACTAACCTTTAATTTTAATCTTGGCTTTTTTGGCTTTCTTTTCAGTAATTTCATCCTCTTTATCTACTTGTTCTATTTTGCGTTTTTTAGAACAGGCTGGAAGTGTGGAGTCACCAGAAGGATCATAAGTCTTCACTTCACTGAAAGAGCCAAAGAGTTTTAGAGACTCTTCTACAAATTTATCTGTAAACTGAAATAATTCTCAAGAGATATGAAGAAAATGCCATTAGAAAATACTTACATAAGCATACAATGATGTTTCATTTTAGTGGCTTTGGGGTACTTTATGAAGATTAATAAATTTCCCAAAGTAAAAGTACTAATATTTTTCATGTAGGTCAGTCACATTCAAGAAGTGGTCAGCTAAATGAATTCTGATTTAGTAATCAATGTAGTTACTATGGTACAGGAGAACAATTAGAATGGGGGAAATGAAAAAAAAAAGAATGGGGGAAATGAAGAGAAAATCTCTTTACAACAGACTAAAACTACGAAGTGAAAATTGAACCAATTCAACTGTTAAAACATGTAATTTAATGAAGGTATTAAAAAAGGTAAAAAAAAAAAAAAAGAAAAATATCTAAACTAAGTTGAATGAAGAAGTCTTCATCACAAGATCACAAGAAGCAGAGAAGTAAGAGGAAATACACATGGATAAAGATTCCCTACAAAGGCTGGGCTCAGTGGCTCACTCCTGTAATCCTAGCATTCTGGGAGGCCAAGACAGGTGGATTGCTTAAGCTCACAATTTTGAGACCGGCCTGAGCAAAAGTGAGGCCCCCATCTCTACTAAAAATAGAAAAACTGAGGCAAGAGGATCTTGGGAGCCCAAGAGTTAGGGTTACTGTGAGCTAGATACCAGAGCATTCTACTGGGGGGGGGCGGGGTGCACCAACAAAGTGAGACTCTGTCACAAAAAAGAAAACACTGAAATGAGTGCTAACACTGAAAGGCGAACTAATTCTAATTGCAGCTTCAAGTGCATGAGTTTAAAGCTGTAAGCTTAATGGTATAGGAGCATAAAATTTTGTTCAAAACCAGAAATTATAGATGTATGAATTTTTTTTAGGTTAAAAACATTTATAATTTAAGAAACAGGACAGGCACAGTGGCTCACACCTGTAATCATAGCACTCTGGAAGGCTGGCGTGGATAGATTGCTTGGGATCACAAATTTGAGATCAGCCCAAGCAAAAGCAAGACCTCATCTCTACTAAAAACAGAAAAACAGGCTAGGCACCCCATAGCTCATTGAGTATGGCGCTGGCCACATACACTGAGGCTGGTGGGTTCAAACCCAGCCAGGGCCTGCTAAACAACAATGAGAACTATAACCAAAAAATAGCCGGGTGTTGTGGCTAGTGGCTTTAGTCCAAGCTACTCAGGAGGCTGAGGCAAGAGAATCACTTAATCCAAAAGTTTGAAGTTGCTGTCAGCTGTGACGCCACAGCACTCTACGAAGGGTGACATAATGAGACTATCTCAAACAAACAAACAAACAAACAAACCCCGAAGACTGTCACCTAAAGACAACGAATTACAGACTTTACAAATTGTAGAATATAAGGCCACTGGAGAACACCTGGAAGACTCATAAAATACAAAAAATATTGGGTAGTGTCTGTGGCTCAAAAGAGTAGGGCACCGGCCCCATATGCCAGAGGTGGCAGGTTCAAACTCAGCCCCGGCCAAACACTGCAACAAAACAAAACAAAAACAAACAAACAAAAAATACAAAAAATATTAATGCTCATATAAATACCAGTTTTCTTTCTAGAAAATGGAAAAATTTTTTCTAAATATATATTTAAATACATATTTATAATTGATAATATTACATACAGGTCTCTCTTTTTTTTTTTTTTGAGACAGAGCCTCAAGCTATCCCCCTGGGTAGAGTGCCATGGCATCACAGCTCATAGCAACCTCCAACTCCTGGGCTCAAGCGAGTCTCCTGCCTCTGCCTCCCAAGTAGCTGGGACCACAGGTGCCCGCCACAAAGCCTGGCTATTTTTCGGTTGCAGCTGTCGTCGTTTGGCGGGCCCAGGCTGGATTTGAACCTGTCACCTTAGGTGTATGTGGCAGACGCCTTGGCCACTTGAGCCACAGGCGCCGAGCCAAATACAGGTCCCTTTACCCACTTATAGCCTAAGATTTTACTACTGAAATTTATAAAGGGGGCAATGCCTTTATACAGAGGGTGGTAGGTTCAAACCCAGCCCTGGCAACAAAAGATTGCCAGGTGTGTGGCAGGCGCCTGTAATCCTAGCTACTTGAAAGGCTGAGGCAAGAGAATAGCCTAAGCCCAAGAGCTAGAGGTTGCTGTGAGCTGTGACACCAGAGCCCTCCACCAAGGGTGACATAATGACATTTTGTCTCTTAAAAAAAAAAGAAAAAAGAAAGAAAGAAAAAGAAATTGATAAAGGATTATAAGATTCCTAACATCAAAAATGGTTGGGTTAATGATAATGAGATTTTTTTTTTTGAGACAAGAGTCTCACTATGTTGTCACCAGTAGAGAGCTGTGACATCACAGCTCACAGCAACGTCAAACTCTTGAGCTTAAGTGATTCTCTTGCCTCAACCATCCAAGTTGCTGGGACTATAGGTGCCCACCACAACTTCTGGCTTAATACATACATACGTATATATATATATATATTTTTGTTGTAGTTGTCATTGTTTGGCAGACCCAGGATGGACTTGAACCCACCAACTCCAGTGTATGCAGCTGGTGTGCTAGCCACTGAGGTAACAAGGAGCATTTTTAAGGATGTTATTACATACTATCAAACAGCTTCCCAGAAAAGTTGTACCACATTATACTTCCATCGTTACCACCTTATCAGTATTGTCTGTTCCTTCAAATAACCTTAAGAGTCTGCCATACACAAATCCTAGGTCGATTTATCAATTAAGTTTAAATATTTTATCATGTTTCAGCCATTTTTTTTTTGAGACAAGAGCCTCAAACTGTTGCCCTGAGTAGAGTGCCGTGGTGTCATAGCCCGTAATAACCTCCAACTCTTCGGCTTAAGTGATTCTCTTGCCTCAGGCTCCCGAGTAGCTGGGACTACAGGCCCTCGCCACAACGCCCAGCTATTTTTTTGTTGCAGTTTGGCAGAGGCTGGGTTTGAACCTGCCACCCTTGGTATATGGGGCCGGCGCTCTACTCACTGAGCCATAGGTGCCACCCTATTTACATTATTTTTAAAATAGGTTTTACTGGGCGGTGCCTGTGGCTCAGTCGATAGGGCACCAGACCCATATACCGAGGGTGGTGAGTTCAAACTCAGCCCCAGACAAACTGCAACAAAAAAATAGCCGGGCGTTGTGGCCTGTAGTCCCAGCTACTCGGGAGGCTATGGCAAGAGAATCGCCTAAACCCAGGAGTTGGAGGTTGCTGTGAGCTGTGTGATGGCATGGCACTCTACCAAGGGTGATAAAGTGAGACTCTGTCTCTACAAAGAAAAGAAAAAAAAAAATTTTTGTTTTATTGTGGATTAACTCTGAACACATTCTTTTTGATAAATGGCACACTAGAAGAACTTAAAATTTACAACCAGGATTGGGAAATAAGTTAAATACAGCAAAATGATAAAAAACCAGTCAGGCCTGGTGGATCATGCCTGTAATACCAGCATGTACGAGGCCATGGTGGGTAGATTGCCTGAGCTCACGGCTTAGAGACCAGGTTGAGCAAGAGTGAGGCCTTCTGTCTAAAAATAGCCGGGCATTGTGGCAGGTGCCTGTAGTCCCAGCTACTTGGGAGGCTGAGGCAAGGGAATCACTTGAGCCCAAGAGTTTGAAGTTGCTGTGAACTGTGATGCCATGGCACTCTGACAAAGCGAGACTCTGTCTCAAAAAAAAAAAGAAAGAAAATTCCTAGGGGCATATTGAGTTAAAGTTTACAACAGACCATTCTTATTAATAATTAACATTTAAATTGACAGAAACCATTTACCCATACCCTCAAATATACTCACCTTTTATGTTCATACTTTTCTGCTTTTGCTAATGTCTTTCCTGTTCCACTTATTTTTCTTATCTAAAATTAAAAAAGGAAAATTATAAATAAAAGTCTAAGTCATTATCTCCTTATAAACTGGTATAAAGAATCAGTGGGCGAGCAAGCAGCAATTCCTACTAATTTTCTTTGTTATTTTTAATTATTATAACTTTATTTTATGTCATTTCCAATAGCATATCTTAATGGCAAACATTATTCAATATACAATGCTTAGTTAATATAAGAAACTGTTAACAGAAAGCACAAAAATAATCTATAGGCATATTGAAATGTATCAAAAAGCTGGGAGCAGTGGCTCACGCCTATAATCCTAGCCAGCACCCTGGGAGGCTGAGGTTAATGGTTTGCTTGAGCTCATGAGTTTGAGACCAGACTGAGTAAGAGCAAGACCCTCTCTCTAAAAATAGCTGGGCATTGTGATGGGTGCCTGTAATCCTAGCTATTGGGGAGGCTGAGGGAAGAGAATTGATAGAGCCCAAGAGTTTGAGGTTGCTGTGAGCTATGATGCTATAGCACTCTACCAAGGATGACAAAGTGAGACTCTTGTCTCAAAGAAAAAGTATCACAAAATAAAACTAGCTAGCAAGTAAAATAAGCTCATAAATCTACTCAGAGTTTACTCATTTTTGACAGGTTAACATTATCTGCAATAGGTAGGATTTGGTTCTTACCCCTCTATCTTCCAAAGTTCTCAACCTGGCTTCTAATTTGGCTCTGTTCTCAACTCCCATTGCAGAACTGGAATCCTCACCAAAGGCATCATAGCGGATAGCCAGGACAGTTTTGGCTGCCAGCATGCGAGAAATCTAACAGAAAATATGAAGTTAGAGGCAATCAATCAGAATAGATTAAAAGTTGAGATGTAAAAATCCTCAATAATTTATTCACAAGAAAATTAAAGAAAGTCATCACATTAGCATTTATCCTAGGACTTTTTTATAATTAGGAATTATAAAACATTGAGTCATGCAACTCAAATTACCTATCATTTCAATCTGGGTCACAATATAAGAGCTTAAAAGGGTTTGGGGTTGTGGTGCCTGCAGCTCAAGGAGGAGGGCGCCAGCCCCATATACCGGGGTAGCAGGTTCAAACCTGGCCCTGGCCAAAAACTGGAACAACAACAACAACAAAAAAGTTTGGGTATCACCAGATGGTGGGGTCTTGGTGCAAAAGAATGAAGAGGCCTGGCCCAAAGTCTGTGTCGGAGGACCTAAGAACTCTGGAAACAGCCCTTCTGAGTAAAGCTTGGGTGTGTATTATCATAAAATGGGAAAGGGGAGACAAAAGATGCTTGCCTAATATTAGAACTGATTAGGGAGGACATGAGAAGGTCATATAAACTGTTGCCAGCTTTTGTTCTTGCAAAACCACAGACCTTGAGCACAACCTCTGCCTCAGCTTCAAGAGACCTTTAGAATCTAGAGAATATCATAATTATTATTGCCACCCCTCAAATACACATTTTCCCTTGGAGGCCAGTCATGCCATTCTCATGATTCACCAGGTCTCTTATGCAGGAAGCGAGTCTTATGCTGAAGATCAGGGCTCAGTTTCCCCTATAAGACTTAAGTGATTATGTATTATGACCAGTACTTTTATCTAAAATTAGCTCAAACAATTTTCCAGTATGTTCTTTAGTTTCTATTCTGTGATGCTCACTCTATACTT
>NW_003852408.1:28746436-28750947 GCF_000181295.1 Otolemur garnettii
TAAGAGCTTAAAAGGGTTTGGGGTTGTGGTGCCTGCAGCTCAAGGAGGAGGGCGCCAGCCCCATATACCGGGGTAGCAGGTTCAAACCTGGCCCTGGCCAAAAACTGGAACAACAACAACAACAAAAAAGTTTGGGTATCACCAGATGGTGGGGTCTTGGTGCAAAAGAATGAAGAGGCCTGGCCCAAAGTCTGTGTCGGAGGACCTAAGAACTCTGGAAACAGCCCTTCTGAGTAAAGCTTGGGTGTGTATTATCATAAAATGGGAAAGGGGAGACAAAAGATGCTTGCCTAATATTAGAACTGATTAGGGAGGACATGAGAAGGTCATATAAACTGTTGCCAGCTTTTGTTCTTGCAAAACCACAGACCTTGAGCACAACCTCTGCCTCAGCTTCAAGAGACCTTTAGAATCTAGAGAATATCATAATTATTATTGCCACCCCTCAAATACACATTTTCCCTTGGAGGCCAGTCATGCCATTCTCATGATTCACCAGGTCTCTTATGCAGGAAGCGAGTCTTATGCTGAAGATCAGGGCTCAGTTTCCCCTATAAGACTTAAGTGATTATGTATTATGACCAGTACTTTTATCTAAAATTAGCTCAAACAATTTTCCAGTATGTTCTTTAGTTTCTATTCTGTGATGCTCACTCTATACTTTGTGGTTACCTAAAACAGGTGTTATCTATCCCCCCACAACAATCTTAATTTTTTTTTTTTTTTCCAGTTTTTGGCCGGGGCTGGGTTTGAACCTGCCACCTCCTGGCATATGGGGCCGGTGCCCTATTCCTTTGAGTCACAGGCGCTACCCAACAATCTTAAATATTTAAGCTAATTAACATTTTATTTTACTGAAGCCTTTACTTCCCACATCACTCTGATCTGAATTTTATCAAATTTCATTTTAATTCTGTTATATTATGTATCCTGCAAAAAGACTGAAATAAGTTAAATTGCCTAGGCCTTAGCTTTATCATCTGTAGTTATTTACACTTATTTAATAACATTCTCTCAAAATGTTTTAGCATTTCATAATTCATAAATATTGTTAAAATGGCATTCCTGCCACACATAATACTTTTGCTATGCTACCCACAGATCCTAGAAAAAAAGACATACACAGAAGAAAATGTCTTTAATTGGACCAATAATGATTTCTTCTAACCTTTTTTTAGTGTACAAATATGCTTTTTATTTGAAGAATTCACTTTTATTTAATGAGAAAGAGGTAATGGAAAGTTTTGATATAAATACTATAAAAGAAAAATGGGTTGTACAGAAAAAAAAAAAAAGATTAAAGCCTACCCTTGAAGAAAAAACTGTAACTTACCTTTCCTTTATGTTTTGGACTTGTCTGGCCTACAAGTGAAGCATGATAGATGAGACCATATTTAGGCGTATCTCGTCTAGACTTGAGGGCTCTGAAGAGTGCCTTTTCTGCTCCAAGAATCTGAACTGTAGAAGCTGCGTGTTTGGCCAAATTCAAAAGAGAACCTATGGAAGAAAAATAATAGTTACAAAAGACCCATAGTGCAATTATCATAGGCATAATAAATAAATATCTCACATATCCAGGATTTCATTATCCAGAGTTCCCTAACATTTCTGATGTTTCATTTGTGACTTTCATTAGCATGAGCAGAGATTTGTAATGAATGCCTAAGAAAAACTGAAAGTTGGCTCGGCGCCTATAGCTCAACCGGCTAAGGCGCCAGCCACGTACACCTAAGGTGGTGGGTTCGAATCCCCAGCCCGGACCCGCCAAACAACGACAGCTGCAACCAAAAAATAGCCGGGCGTTGTGGCGGGCGCCTGTGGTCTCAGCTACTTGGGAGGCGGAAGCAGGAGACTCGCTTGAGCCCAGGAGTTGGAGGTTGCTATGAGCTGTGATGCCAGGACACCTCTACCCAGGGGGACAGCTTGAAGCTCTGTCTCAAAAAAAAAAAGAAAAAGAAAAACTGAAAGTTAAGCTTATGTGTTCCATGTTACTTACTAGCCGGAGACAGTATTACTATTCTAAATTCCATCAGCATACTATAGGAGTGATAAACATGCTACATATATACCAATCTAGCCAATTTCTGAGACTTTGGGTATTATCTCTATCATCTATTAATCTATATCTCTACTGCTTTTATTTTTTTAACTGCAATTGTCATTGTTGTTTAGTTGGCCCAGGCCGGGTTCGAACCTGCCAGCCTTGGTGTATATGGCTGGCACCGTAATAACTGTACTACCGGTGCTGAGCCTCTATTGCTTTAAAGATGAAAAAACCTACAAATAAACAAATGTATCAAGACACCTCAGTACCCTAACTATGTGATAGAAAACAAATTTTATTTGCCCCTGTTCTTTCACAATGGATTAGGAAGAAATAAGCTAGAAATACAAGGTAGTCTCTCCTTATCTATAGTTTCACTTTCTGTAGTTTCAATTACTTATGGTTAACTACAGTGTGGAAATGGAAAATTACAGAAATAAACAATTTGTAAGTTTAAAATTTTTTGTCGCACTCAAGTTGCCCAGGACAAGAGTCATCCCTTTGTCCAGAGTATCTACCAATGAATATGCTAGCTGCCCATTCGTCATTTAGTACTCCTCTCACTCATGCAGGATGGCAGTGCCTGTGTTTACATAACCCTTACTTTATTCAATAATGGCCCCAAAATGTAAGAGTAGTGATGCTGGCATACTATCATAATTATTCTATTTTATTAGTCACTATTATTAATCTCTTACTGTGCATACAAATTATTACTGTGTTTATAAATTAAACTTTATCATAGGTATATATGTACAGAAATAAATACAGCATATTCAGTGTAGGGTTCTGTGTTATCCAAAGTTTTAGGCATTCAGGGGCTGTGTGGGGCAGCATTGTTATAATAACTAAGTTACCCAGATATTTAGTAGTTGCATTTTCTGCATAGAACATATGTTAGAAAACACACTCAAGATCAACACTCTGAACTCTACCACTAGAGACATTTAAAAAAGTGTAACAAACACATCTCTTTGTTAAGCCCCATATCCCTTATGCTACAAGTTTAGTCATACATATGAATCTTCTATTTCAGGTCACTTGAATGAAATTATTTGTCTGACTAATAAGCTAAAGAGCAGCTAAAGGAGTGATTCCATTTTAAACACTTTGATGATGTAGATAATGAGATTTGTTATCACAGTTTATAACAAAGTCTCCAGGAAAATAAAATAATGAATTGATACTTCCTTTTATTTGCAGACATTCAATTACATAGCACTTTAATGGTAGCATATTATCCTTACACTATCAACATATGTGTTCACTATAAATCAGTTAATAAAATTTTTGAAAGTCAAATATACTAAAACAGCATCCTCAATAGAAACAGATAATTTATGATGAGTATATCTAATTTGTGATTTCTTTTTTTTTTTTTTTTGAGACAGAGTCTTAAGCTATTGCCCCGGGTAGAGTGCCATGGTGTCATAGCTCACAGCAACCTCCAACTTGGGCTTCAAGCTATCCTCAGCTTCAGTTTTTCTTTTTTATTCTTTTTTTTTTTCCTTTAAAGAGACAGTCTCATTTTGTCGTCCTTGGTAGAGTGCCCTGGTATCACAGCTCACAGTAACCTCCAGCTCTTGGGCTTAGGTGATTCTCTTGCCTCAGCCTCCCATGTAACTGGGACTACAGGTGCCTCCACATCGTCTGGCTATTTTTTGTTGCAGTTTGGCTGGGGCCAGGTTTGAACCCACCACCCTCAGTATATGGAACCAGCGCCCTACTCACTGAGCCCCAGGCGCTGCACAGTTTTTCTATTTTTTAGTAGAGACCAGGTCTCGCTTTTGCTCAGGCTGGTCTCAAACCTGTAACCTCAAGCAATCCATCGGCTTCGGCCTCCCAGAGTGCTAGAATTACAGGCGTGAGGTATTACGCCTGGCTTCATTTGTGATTTCTTAAAATTGCATTCAAAACTTGATCTGATGGGTTTTAAATATTATGAAAATGTTAACTGATTTAATTCCCCCATTCATACGATTATTATAATTGACCTTGACAAACTTCTAATAATGGACCACAAGTGTCTCAGAAGAGGTAGTGACTAAAAATGCCTCCATTATCCAAAAGGAAATCAGGCAAACAAATAAAAATCATCATCGAACACTTGGCCCTTAGCCCTCATTCATATACCATCTATTTGTTTTGTTAGTTATCTAAAACTATTTTAGTTACTGTAAAGTTAAAAAACAAACAAAATAAAAACCTCATCAGAAAACTCAACTACAAACTCATGTTTACAAATTACATTAAAACCATCACCTGCATGAGCAATAAGCCGAGCTCCAACTAATTCCCCAACCATGACTGTAACATTGGGTGCAATGGCCATCATACGATTTTGTAGATATTCATAGAGCTGGGTTCTATATTCAGAGATTTCAATTACCTAGGAATAAAGAAAATGAGTTAAGTCACAAATACGTTATGAGCAAAACAGTATAAAATTCATAAAAGCACTATACCC
>NW_003852408.1:28751375-28755209 GCF_000181295.1 Otolemur garnettii
TTGTAGCTATCATTATTGTTTTAGCTGGCCTGGACTGGGTTTGAACCTGCCAGCCCCAGCGTATGTGGCCAGCAACCTACCCAATGAGCTATAGGCACTGCCCACGTTAACTACTTTTATTAACAGTTTTCTGTAAATTGGTTATTATGAGGATTTCATTATACAATGTATATAGACCACTAGTACACTGCCTGAAATGTTAGACAACATTTCTGTATATATTTTCTTTTATTAGAGATGGGGTCTTGCTCTGGCTCAGGCTGGTCTCGAACTTGTGAGCTCAGATAATCCACCAGCCTTGGCCTCTAAGAGTGCAAGGATTACAGGTGTGAGCCACCACAACTGGCTACTGTAGCGCAACCTGTGGGTCGTGATCCATAGGAACTGTATTATAGGTTCAGGTTGAGAACCACTGGGCTACTGTATGTATTTTAAAGGATTCCAAGGAAGAGATATTTGTTTCACCACCTCTGTTGAATCCTGTATATTTACAAATTTGAAGAGAAAAAAACTGCTAAAAGCCCTAGACATAAAACTCAAAATAATTCAACCCATATTTTTCTGCCTTGATAATGGGATTTTTGGTTAATTTATTATTCAGCCCATGCTAACAAGAGAAATTATTTCATCTTAGTACATATTTCCTCCTTTGAAATATACAAATCATGATGGCATCAGATGAGGTAGTGACTGAACACCCTCATATTTGTCTTATCAGGTGAATGGTAAGTATAAAAATCATCACTGCCATCAAAAAATTACCATGACACAGTTAGTAACACCACTAGATTCACCAGAAGTATAATTTACCTGTGTGCAAAGATGCAGAATATTGCAAATGTCCTCTTCTGACACCTCTGTTCCCATAGATATTTCTGCAGCTGCTTTCACTTCTGCTTCGACTTCTTCTGGCAGCAATTCAGAAAGTTTGGCAGAGGCATAGTTCTTCCTATCGCCTACAGAATGTTTGCAGAGGATGAGGGAGAATCACTCTTCAAAAAATTATTTAAATCCACCAAATAGTCAAAAGAAAAAGTAGAGATAAGCCAATGAAAAGGATGCCTAAACAAAACAGAAAGTAAACAAGATTTGACCTAGTCGGTTCTCCCTTATTTAAAGGTTTGGTTTTAGAGATAAAATTTCTCCCTATCACCTCCCTCCAAAAAATAATTGAGTCAAAATAAGACAAAATATTTCACAAAAGAAAAAAATTAAAGATAGGAATAAACAGTAATGCCATAGACAACATTTTTTTCTCCCTCCAAACAGAGTCTTGCTCAGTTACCCAGGCTAGAACACCATGGTCTCAGCCTAGCTCACCTCGAACTCCTATATTCAAGCAATTCTCCTGCCTCAGCCTCCCGTGTAGCTGGAACTAAAGGTGTGTAATATCTTGCCTTGCTCATTTTTCTATTTTACTAGAGACAAGGTCTCTTGCTCTGGCAGGTTTCAAACACCTGCTCTCAAGTGATCCTTCTTGCCTCTGCCTTGCCAAGTAGCTGAGACCACAGGCACTCACCATAGTCACCAACTAATTTTTCTATATTTTTCTTTGAGACAGAGTCTCAAGCTATCATCCTGGGTAGAGTGCTGTGGCATCATAGCTCACAGCAACATCAAACTCTTGGGCTTAAGCCTCCCAAGTAGCTAAGACTAAAGGTGCCTCCCACAATACCTAACTTATTTTTTTGGTTGTAGTCGTTGTTTGGTAGGCCCAGGCTGGATTCAAACCTGCCAGCTATGGGTTGTATGTGGCTGGTGCCCTAGCTGCTGAGCTATAGGCGCCAAGCCTAGTTTTTTAATTTTTAGTAGAAAAGGGGTCTCGTTCTTGCTCAGGCTGTTCTCAAATGATCTACCCACCTTGGCCACCCAGAGCACTAGGATTATAGGCACAAGCCACTGTGCCTGGTCAGTATTAGGTATAAATGTTTTATTATAGGATGCCCCATAGCCTACAGTTGTCCTTATTAATGGCAAATTTAATGATATTCACCATAGAAAGCCACTTTAAGGGGCTGGGAAATTAGCTGGGTGCCAACATCTTACACCTGTAATCCTAGCACTCTGGGAGGCTAAGACAGATGGACAGCTTGAGGTCAGGACTTTAAGACCAGCCTGACCAAGAGTGAGACCCCATCTCTTCTAAAATAGAATAATTAGCCAGGTGTTGTGCTAGGCACCTGTAGTCCCAGCTACTTGGGAAGCTGAGGCATGAGGACTGCTTGACTCCCCAAATTTGAGGTTGCTATGAGCTACCATGACACCACAACACTCAACCCCTGGGCCACAGAGTGAAACTCTATCTCACAAAGAAAAAAAAAAGAAAGAAAAAGAAAAGGATGAAGAAATCACTTACCTACTTTCTGTAAACACTTGCAGTATGTCAAGTTATCTGAAATAATTTTTCCTAATTCAGGGAAATGCCAGCCATACCATTCTCGACACCTCATAATATAGTTGTTTAGTTCCTTGTCCAAGTCATCTAACAAGGCTGCAGGAGATTAGAATGAAAAGAAATCAGGATCTTTAAAAGGGGTTTCTTGTGGTAAAATATACATAAAATTTAACCATCAACCATTTTCAAATATACTAGCGGCATTAAGAACATTCACTATTTTCAGAACATTTTTATCATTTCAAACTTAAAACTCTTTACTCATTAACCAATAACTGCTTTTAATCTCACCTTCTCTCAACACTTAGTAATATAGTAGTTGGTAATATATATATATATAAGCACTGTATTAGTTTCTGTCTCTGTGAATTTGCCTATTCTAAGTACTTTATGTAAGTGTAATCATGCACTATTTGTCTTTTTGTGATTGGCTTATTGTACTCAGTACATTTTTTCCAGATTCCTCCATGTTGCAGAATGTCTTAGAACTAAATTCCTTTTTAAGGCTGTGTGACATTCCATTGTGTATACAGGTTGGGTATATCTCACCCAAAATGTTTGGGACCAGAATAGTTTCAGGATTTGAAATATTTGCATACACACAATGAGATATTTTGGAGATGAAATCCAAAGTCCATATAAGGAAATCTGAGATTCATTTAAGCTTGCTTCATATACACCTTAAGTACACAGCCTGCAGGTAACTTCCACTTGCTGCTTCATGGCAGCACTCAAAAAGTTTCACATTTTAGAGCAGCTTGGACTTTGGATAACAGATGCTCAATCTACATATGGGATGCTATGTTTATTTATAAACAATGCTACTATGAACATGGGTGTATAAGGAACTGAGTCTTCTCCCCCCTTTTTAAGAGACAGGATCATGGTGGCACCTGTGGCTCAAGGAGTAGGGTGCCAGCCCCATATTTCAGAGATGGCGGGTTCAAACCCAGCCCCAGCCAAAAACTGCAAAAGAAAAAAAAAAAAAGAGAGGGAGATAGGATCATGCTATGTCACCCAGGGTTGAGTATGATGGCACAATTCTAGCTCACTATATCCCTAAATACTTGGGCTCAAGAGATCATCCTGAGGCAGGTTGAAGTGGCTTGCGCCTATAATCCTAGCACTCTGAGAGGCCAAGGTGGGTGGACTGCTTGAGCTCAAGAGCTTAAGACCAGCTTGAGCAGGCGGTGCCTGTGGCTCATTGAGTAGGCTGCCGACCCTATATACTGAGGGTGGCAGGTTCAAATCTGACCCTAGCCAAACTGTAACAAAAAAATAGCTGGGCGTTGTGGTGGGCACCTGTAGCCCCAGCTACTTGGGAGGCTGAGGCAAGAGTAACCTAAGCCCAAGAGCTGGAGGTTGCTGTGAGCTGTGATGCCACAGCATTCTACTGAGGGTGACAAAGTGAGACTCTGTCTCTAAGAAAAAAATAAAAA
>NW_003852408.1:28756184-28760933 GCF_000181295.1 Otolemur garnettii
GCACTCTGGGAGGGTGAGTGGGAGGAGTGCTTGAGCTCACAAGTTTGAGACCAGCCTGAACAAAAGCAATACCCCATCTCTACTAAAAACAGAAAAACAGGCAAGAGGATCGCTTGAGCCTGAATTGGAGGTTGCTGTGAGCTATGATGCCATAGCACTCACCCAGGGAAACAGCTCGAATTTCTGTCTCAAAAGAAAAACATTTAATGTCATGTGTGTAATAACTTATTATAAAAACAAAAGCAAAACACACAACTACACATATTCCACCTGGGGTTTTAGTTTTAACATTTTTGTTGCAAACATGAATGAATCAGTTTACATAACATTATCTAACTGCTTGAGTTATCTAACAACTCAAGTTATCTGCTTGAGCTGTTCCCACAAATTTGCTACTGTAATATCCCAATATTACCTTTACCTCCAACAAATTATGGGTAGTTTTCCCCTTTTTAAAATTTTGCATTTTCTAATTTATCTACTTTACTTATCACTTACTAAAAGTTCTAGCTAATCTCCTGTCTCTTTCTCAACCACAAAAAACACAGTTTTAATAGTAGGAAAAATGCATGAAAAATAGAGCCAATAAATTCCACTGTGTATGTACTTACAAATTGCCTGAACAATCATTGTGTCTACTTTGTCAGCACTGAACTTCAATCTGTAGCGAGACAGGCTGGGGAGGAGGAGGAAAATAATTAGTAATAGTAAAGAAAATCAGTTAACCAGGAAGGGCCTATGAAGTACACATTATAAGAAATGCAGCTTAGCCAGGTGTGGTAGCTCATCCTTGTGTAATCCTAGCACCATAAGAGGTGCAGGCAGAAAGACTGCTTGAGCTCAGCTCAGAGACCAGCCTGAGCAAAAAGCAGGATCCCATCTCTACTAAAAATGTAACCTGGGCACTGTGGTGGGCACTGTAATCCCAACTACTCAGGAGGCTGAGGCAAGAGGATTGCTTGAGTCAAAAGTTTGAGGTTGTGAGCTATGCTGACACCATACGACTCTAGCCTGGGCAACAGAGTAAGATTCTGTCTCAAAAGAAAAAAAAATCTCTTCTGCTGCAATCTCTATTTCTATTACCTATGATATGTATTAGCTTGTATGTATGAATGACAAATGGAGGATGATGATACACAGTGCAAAAAAAGTCATAATGCTTTATGTGACATTTTAAGCAGCACATTAGAGCTTTATACTACCAGGTATGAAATTCATAGCACTCTTAATATCTGCAGAATTTCTTAACCTTAGTACTGACATGTTGCCCCTCATAGTTCTTATTTTAGCCCTATGCATTAAGTGGTCTTTAGCAGTATCTCTGACTTTTACCCATTAGATATGTCTGTGGACATTGCCAAATATCCCCCAGGGGACACCTGATTGCCCTTGATAGAGAACCACTGTTACACACATAATGAGGATTAATCACAATTTTGGATCTTGACTAATTTTCAAGATTCTCTTAGAAGTGCTTTTTTAAAAAGTTCTTCCTGACCTTTACCGTTTTTGGTCTTATATCTGTAACTGAGCAGCTTCAAACCTTTCATCAATCTACGCTTACCTTTAAAAATTTTCTTAAAACCTTTTCTTAAAGGTTCATACCTAAGAATTTTTTAAATATAAAGAGGTCTTTTAAACTACCATAATAATTTTATTAGGATTATTAATGAGTAAATCTTAATGAGAGTGATCCAATTATAAGATTTTATCTACCTGTTTTCTATTTTGTTTATAAATGCTGTTAAAATAAAATAAAACCAGGGTAAAACAATCAATACAGACAAACGTTATAAAAAGAGACCACACCAGATGACAGGATTTGAGAAGGCAAGTGCGTGACCTAGCAGAAAATCCAAGAAATGTAAGATCTAAGACTAGATAATTTCCTTTGGTGAAATTATTTTCTCCCTTTGATGACATTTTAAAAGTAAAGGCAATGGAGCTAAATTGCTGAGGTTTAAATCATGACTTTACCACTTACCAACTAGATTAACTTTGCCTAGCAGTTTCCTCATCTGTAAAATGAGGATATTACTACTTTATTCCTTCTTAAGATTGTTATTAGGATTAAATTAGCATTTATGACTTCTTAGAACATTCTCTAGTAATTCTCACCTGTGGGCCAATCCAAGACACATAGCAGCCATTTCACGTGGTTCTACCCCAGGAATTAATCCATCCATTTGTGAACGGATTCCTCTCATAAGTTCATTAACAACAGGACTATGGATACAACTGAGATTCAGCTTTTCCTACAAGTACAAGAACATCTGTATTAAATAAAGAAAAAAAAGTTCCTGATGTTATTTCTTAATGTTAATATATGCATTTCTCAGTTTCACAAAAGTATTGTTCTCTTTTTCCTTTCTTTCTTTTTTATTTTTTAAGAGAGTCTCACTCTATTACCCTGGGTAGACTGTCATGGTGTCATATAGCTCATAACAACTTCAAACTTCAGCCTCCTGAATAAATGAGAAAAGTATAGTTTTTAGTTTATAAAACAATCGAGTGTATTCCTGGTTGAAGTAAACTTCCAGAAGGCACTTGGCTATATAAATCAAAAACAATAAAAGGAATACAATGTGATCCAGTAGTTTTATTGTTCCTAGTAGTTTTATTGTTCCTGTTTGTGGTTTTGAAGGGAACTTTTACTACCTTATATTACCTTATTTTTTAAATTATAAAGGTAAGATTGGACATGGTGGCTTGGCACCTATAGCTCAAGCGGCTAAGGCGCCAGCCACACACACTAGAGCTGGCAGGTTCGAACCCAGCCCGGGCCTGCCAAACAACAATGACAACTACAACCAAAAAAATAGCCAGATGTTGTGGCAGGCGCCTCTAGCCCCAGCTACTTGTGAGGCTGAAGCAAGAGAATCCCTTAAGCCTAGGAGTTGGAGGTTGCTGTGAACTGTGATGCCACAGCACTCTACCCAGGGTGACAGCTTGAGGCTCTATCTCAAAAAATAAATAAATAAATAAATAAGATTGGGCATGGTGGCTCATGATTATGATCCTGGCACTTTGGAAGGCTGAGGTGGGAGGACCACTTGAGGTCAGGTGTTCAAGACAGCCTAAGGGGGCAGTGCCTGTGACTCAAAGGAGTAGGGTGCTGGCCTCGTATGCTGGAGGTGGTGGGTTCAAACCCAGCCCTGGCCAAAGACGGCAAACAAAACAAAACAAAAACAAAAAAGACAGCTTGAGGAACATGGCAAGACCCTGTCTCTACGAAAAATAGAATTAGTGCGCTAGGATGATACTATCGCACTTAGCCAAGGCAACAGAGAGACCATCTCAAACACAAATGACAGATGGGTACTGGCCAGGTGCAGTAGCTCACGCCTATGATCCTAGCACTCTAGGAGGCCGAGGCAGGTGGATTACTTAAGCTCATAAATTCAAGACCAGCCTGAGCAAAAGCAAGACCTCATCTCTACTAAAAACAGAAAAACGGAGGCAAAAGGATCATTTGAGCCTGAGTTGGAGGGAGCCTGAGTTGGAGGCTGCTGTGAGCTATGATGCCACAGCACTCTATCTAAGGCAACAGCTTGAGTCTGTCTCCAAAAAAAAGAAGGGTACCGATGTAAGCCAGTAAGCCATAGGCCTTTCCCTAAAGGTTAAGTACAGTAGAACCTCTAAGTTGATTACCCAAGGCTCTTTAACAAACTAGTCAACATAGTAAGGTGATAAGGAACTAGGCATACTGTACTGATCCATACATGTGGTACATTGTCTGTGAAAATCAGGTCAACTTGAGGTGGTTAGTGTAGGGAATTGATCAACTATGGAGGTTCTACTATATTAAGTGTCCTTTAAATACTTCCACATTATATAATATGTTAATATGTCTATGCAAACACATGCAACTCAAATCTTTAAAAATACATTTTAAATTTTGTATATCCCACAAACAGGATAATAATTTTTTCCTATATACTTCTGCTTTTCTACTTCATACTGTTGTTAACTCCTCCATATAGATCTACATAGTTCTATTTCATGCTTAGAAATAATGACAGACATTCAAAATACATTACTGAGCATACTATACCTGATAGTATTACATGCTTT
The DNA here is from genome assembly GCF_000181295.1 of Otolemur garnettii. Taxonomy (NCBI): domain Eukaryota; kingdom Metazoa; phylum Chordata; class Mammalia; order Primates; family Galagidae; genus Otolemur; species Otolemur garnettii. Next base: position 28,760,259 of record NW_003852408.1, read on the forward strand.
TTTAAATAGAGAAACTGAAAAGATATAATTAAAGATACCTATAATCTTGTCATTAAGTAATATGCCCTCTGTGTGCCTTTTAGTGTCATGTTTCATACATGTGTACAAACCCACTGAAGCAGTAATGCTTACATATATAGTCTTCAGGCTTTTAACTCTGTTGAGTATAATATACATATCCAGGACTCAACTTAGAATGATGCTTCATTTTGTCGATAATTGAAAACATTTGTTCACTTTATAGTATGCTAAAACTTTAGGTTTTCTAACAAAAATATGAACTAGGGTTTATGAACACTTCAAAGGATATAGAGAATGATACTGGCTGGGCGCCCGTAGCACAATGGTTAGGGCGCTGGCCACATACACTGAGAATGGCAGGTTTGAACCTAGCCTGAGCCTGCTAAAAAACAATTGACAACTGCAACAAACAAAATGGCTGGGCATTGTGATAGTTGCCTGTAATCCCAGCTACTTGGGAGGTTGAGGCAAGAAAACTGCTTAAGCCCTAGGGTTTGAGGTTGTTGCAAGCTGTGATGGCACAGCATTCTGAGGGTGACAAAGTGACACACTGTCACAAATAACAACAAAAAAACCCCACAGAGATTGATATTGCAGAAAACTACTGCTTGACAGTAGTGGAAGTAATATTTTTACATAAACTTCAACGATCCT
>NW_003852408.1:28762377-28763484 GCF_000181295.1 Otolemur garnettii
GGGCTGAATTTGACCCCGCCAGCTGAGGTGTATGTAGCTGGCGCCTTAGCCACTTGAGCCATAGGCGCGGAGCCAGGAAATGACCTTTCACTTCCAGCTGTGAGAGACTTCCTCTTGGATCTCAGGAGGGATTCTCTGACATACACACATTAGCACAGTGTCTCATGATATGGAAAAACTAATTTGTTTTTATGTCCTATTCGCTCCCTCTGCCTTTAGCATAGTCTTAAATCCCTCAAATGCAGAAACCTCTTGGAACATGACCCCAATAATTGGTTACCAGTATGTCAAGTAATCTGGACTTTCCAGTGATGCCACTGTGATCTTATCCCTCAAAAGAGCAGCAGTTCTGTTTCTAGATTGTGTATCTTCAGATAAATTCTGCCATTTTCATTTCATTTCCTGAAAAGTCAGGGTTAGCTTATGAAAGGTTCTTAAAAAAACATTCTAGGCTCAGCGCCCATAGTACAGTGGTTACGGCGCCAGCCACATACACCAAGGGTGGCAGGTTCGAGCCCAGCCTGAGCCTGCCAAACAACAACTACAACAAAAAAGTAGCCAGGCGTTATGGCAGGTACCATAGTCCCAGCTACTTGGGAGGCTGAGGCAAGAGAATCGTTTGAGCCCAGGAGTCTGAGGTTGCTATGAGCTGTGATACCACAGCACTCTACCAAGGGCAACATAGTAAGACTCTGTCTTAAAGAAAAAAAAAAAAGCTAAATGCTGGGTGATGTGGCTCATGCATGTTAATTCCAGCCCTCTGGGAGGCCTAGGTGGGCAGATTGCCTGAGTTAGAGGAAGACTCCATCTCTAAAAACAGCTAGGCATTGTGGCCTGTAGTCCCAGCTACTTGGGAGGCTGAGGCAAGAGAAATGCTTGAGTCCAAGAGTTGCTATAAGCTATGACCCCACAGCACTCTAAGGAGGGCAACAAAGTGAGACCCTATCTCAAAAATTAAAAAAAAAAAAAAAAAAATTACGTAGCCCAGAGAAGAAAGATCAGGTAGAAGAACTTATGACAAGCCAGGCACAGTGGTTTATGCCTATAATTCTAGCACTCTGGAAGCCAGATGCAAAAGGAATGCTTGATGTCAGGAGTTTGAGATCA
>NW_003852408.1:28763967-28766289 GCF_000181295.1 Otolemur garnettii
GAGCTCAGGAGTTGGAGGTTGCTGTGAGCTGTGATGCCATGGCACTCTACCTAGGGGGACAGCTTGAGGCTCTGTCTCCAAAAAAAAAAAAAAAACATTAGCAGTAGCACCTATAGTTCCAACTACAAGAGGATTGCTTGAGCTCAGGAATTTGAGGTTACAGTGAACTATTACCATCACCATGATCCACCCTGCAACAGAGCAAAAGTGTCAAAAAAATAAAAGAACTTATGATAATTTGGCCAGGCATGGTGGCTCATGCCTGCAATCTTTTATACCTTGAGAGGCCTACCTGCGATAGTCCTAGCTACTGAGGTGGCTGAGGTAGGAGGATCACCTAAGGCCAGATGCTTGAAATTACAATGAGTTATGATGATTCCACTACACTACACCCGAGGTGACAGAGTAAGCTGTCTTTTAAAAAAGAAAAACCCAACTTGGCCAGGTGTGGTGGTTCACACCTATAATCTTAGGACTTAGGGAGGTCAAGGCAGGTAGACTGCCTGAGCTCAGGAGCTGGAGACCAGCCTGAGCAAGAGTGAGACCTCATCTCTAAAAAATAGCTAGGCATCACGGTTGAGTGCCTATAGTTCTAGCTATCAGGAAGGCATAGGCAAGAGAATTGCTTTGAGCCCAAGAGTTTGAGGTTGCTGTGAGCGAGGATGCCACAGCACCCTACCCAGAGCAAGAGTTGAGACTCTATCTCAAAAAAAACCCCCCAAACACAACTTATGACAACTTACAACAAAGGGTACATTTTATAGTCAGTATGCTGGGATCTGACAAGCAGACATGAAAAACATTTGTAACTTTACCTTTATGACCCCTCCCAGTTTAGCATCAGCTACAGCCAGAGGTTCATGGGCTTCCTTTACTATTTTCTTCAGAACTTTCTTCAGCTGTTTATTAATTTTGCCCTCCATCAGAGCTGTGAATGCTTTTCAGAAAAAAGAAAAACATTAGAGTTAACATTCAGATTTTTTAAAACTTTTTCTTTCATTCTTATTTCAGATAGACAGAAATTGTGAATAGACTGTGAAATAGCCTAAAATCATGTTAGAACTGGTTATTAAAAAAGGAGTTAATCATTTTAAAGCTCTGTCACAATATAATGTTTAAGTGGAGACCTTATCTTTGCTAATCTCCAATACAGACATGTAGCCAGGAGCATGCCTGTAATCCTAGCACTCTGGTAGGCCAAGATAGGAAGACTGCTTGAGCTCAGCAGTTCAAGATCAGCCTGAGTGAGAGCAATACCAAAACTAGCCAGGTGTTGTGGTGGGCACTGCTTGTCCCAGCTGCTCGGGCGACTGGGGCAAAAAGATCGCTTGAGCCCAAGTGTTTGAGGTTACTGTGAGCTATGATGCCATGGCGCTCTACCCAGGACAACTTAGTGAAACTGTCTCGAAACAAGAAACAAAACAAATAAAAAAACAATAGACATGTCATCAGGTCTCTGTAATAGCCAGCAATGGAAAATTGCTGAAGGGAACTTAATCTCTTTTGAGATGGCTTTTATTTCTGGCAAGTTCTAAATCTGCTACTTAACTCACTCTTCCTTAGTATGCTTCTGTTATCTGAACCCACATGAACTAACATCTGATATTTGTCTGGCATTTGGCTAAGGTAATATAGTAAGCTTGCAGGAAGGAAGGGCTATCAACAATTTCCAAAGCCAGGCACTTGATCAACCAAGTATGTGCTCTTTCCTCATGATCCTATCTCCATCCATAAGAATTACATTTGTTATGAGAGGATTATAAGGTGAGAACAAACACCATTTGGCTACCACAGCTGTTGCAGGGGTCTCTACACGCTAAGAATCAAGAATTCAAGTAGCTTCTGTGGGGCCCTAAACTTTTACACTTTGTGCAATATTAATTCCTTATTATCTACCTTTCTAATAACAGTCATCATTTTATTCTTTCTTTGTAAGTTTATAAATCATCTTCTTTTTTTTGAGAGAATGTCAAACTGTTGCCTTGGGTAGAGTGCCATGGTATCAAAGCTCACAGCAACCTCCAACTCTTGGGCTCAAGTGATCCTCTTGCCTTAGTTTTTCTATTTTTAGTAGAGACCGGATCTGGCTTTTTGCTCAGGCTGGTCTTAAACCTGTGAGCTCAGGCTATCCATCCGCCTCGGACTACCCAGAGTACTAGGATTACAGGCATGAGTCACTTCACCTGGCCATAAATCTTTTTTTTTTAATTGAAACACAGTTTCACTAAGTTCCCCTCAGTAGAGTGCCATGGCCCACAGCTCACAGCAACCTCAAACTCTTGGGCTTAAGTGATTCTCTTGCCTCAGCCTCACAAGTAGCTG
>NW_003852408.1:28767239-28768618 GCF_000181295.1 Otolemur garnettii
GGCCTGGGCTAAATTTGAACCCGCTACCTTAGGTGTATGTGGCTGGCGCCTTAGCCACCTGAGCCACCGGTGCCGAGCCCATAATATGTATTTTTAAAGGGGTGGTATACAGGGATGACTGGAGGGATAAAGAAAGGCTGAGTCTTTATCTCCTCTACTAGCCATTTTTCAGCATTCTCTAAAAATCTTCTGACATCACCTAAATTTAGGCTGGCCTCCAAATTTTCCCATGATGATTTACAAAACTTTCAAGCTGAAAATATGATGAGGAATAAAATCAAACCTCTCCATCCAAATGGCATATATGAATATCTTGGACCGATATCAATTCTTGATATCACAACCCACCAGATTCATTCTAAGGCAATGGAGGTCAAAATGCATACTGTGACAGCTATAGCTACTCAGTTTTGGTTCTGTCATGTCAAACCTGCCTTGTAATTGGCAGTGAGAAGTTCATATACAAGAAATGACTCCTCTCTCTTAATAAGGTGATGTTCATTCAACTTTCTGATAAAAATAGGGACAGGCACTATAGCAGTTTCTATGACTAGATTCCTAAGAGAGCTCACTACTTTCATTCCTTTACTCAAAAATATTCACCTAGCTGGACATGGTGGCTCACAACTATAACCTTAGCTGGCCCGGGTCAGCTGACTCTGGGAGGCTGAGGTGGGTGGATTGCCTGAGCTCAGGGGTTGGAGACCAGCCAGAGCAAGACCCAATTGCTACAAGAAATATAAAGAAAACTAGCCATGCTGTGGTAGATACCTGTACTCCCAGTTACTAGGGAGGTTGGGGCAAGAGGATCACTTGAGCCCACGAGTTTGAGGTTCCTGTGAGCTATGATGCCACAGCACTCTAGCCTGGGCCAAAAAAGCAAGACTCTGTCTTCAAGAAAAAAAAGAAAAAAAAGAAAAAAAAATTTAACCTAAATCTTCTATACTGTGCTGGAATCTAAGGGTTTAACAGGGAGGTACTTGAACCCAGTCCTCACTCTCATGCAGCTTTTACTAAAGAGGTTTAACTTTAAATTCTCACCTACTCTGGCATTTCCCCCATTTATCTTACATTAATAAAGAATACAAAGAAGTCTTATATGGGAATTTACAAATACTGGTTGAGTCTCACATTTTGTCACCTATAATATAACCATAATAATCATCTATTACACAAGATTGTTTCAAGGATTAAATAATTATGAAATGATTAGCATAAATCTGACAATGACATGTTAGCTATTAAGAGTAAAAACATTTTTGTTTGGTTAAAGGCTGGGTGTGTCCATTTACTAGTTTAAAGAACTGGTCAGAAGTATAGATTCTACAACACCTGGCTATTTTTAGAGATGAGGTCTCACTCTGGCTCAGGCTGATCTC
>NW_003852408.1:28770476-28772742 GCF_000181295.1 Otolemur garnettii
TTATTTACAAAATAAAGAAATAGACCCAATTGTTGGTTCTTCCTTTGGGTGACTCTTATGCAGGTTGAGGGACCCATTAATATTCCAGCATATTTAGTTATATTCCCAATTTCCACACAAGAACCATACCTCTCCACTGTGGCGAACAAAATTAATCTAGCCACATTCTTCCTATGCTCTTCATTTCCTATTATGCAACCACCCAGTTGACTAACTTGTGATACAGCTTTTAAGTAACTGAAAAATTGATACCCGCTGTCACCCTGGATAGAGTGCCCTGGCATCACAGCTCACAGCAACCTCCAACTCCTGGGTTTAAATGATTCTCTTACCTCAGCCTCCCAAGTAGCCGGCACTACAGGCATCCAGCTACTTTTTTTTGCCCAGCCATTTTTTGGTTGTAGTCGTCATTGCTGTTTGGCAGGCTTGAGCTGGATTCGAACCCGCCAACTCTGGTGTGGCCGGTGCCTTAGCTGCTTGAGCTACAGGCAATGAGCCTCCCCACAACTTTTAATAATATTGATATGCTTTTCTGAACTGAAAATGTATACTCCAGGAGGACTTTCTTGTGAAAGTTTATTAGCTTTTCAACTGTGAATCCTGGTTATTCTCAGCTTCAAAAGCAAAGAGCTGGGTACTTGACCACATTACCTTGGTCCCTTGTAGAACAGCTTTTACTGAACTGTGCTTCAGCATTATGCTGTTGGTTTCCACAGGGAGATCAATTTAACCACTTGTCACCTCTCATCACATGGGGGGAAAATCAGCCCTATGGTGAAAAAAGCTAACTCAATGTTGTCTCAGTGGTAGTGACGAATTTGAGTTAGATCACTTAAATTCAGTTCCAGTAAGAATGCATCATTGACAACATTGAAAAAGATTAACTCAGGCAACTGAAGCAAACAACCTTTTACTAGGAAAACAAACTGCCAAGACTTAAATGTTTTTTAAAAAGCAAGTTTCCCTCTAGTCTTTGACTTTACCTGCTAATGCTTCTGCTGTATCCTGAAATTTCTCAAAATGTTTTAGCTTTACTCTAGAATTTAAAAAAAGAAAGAAACATGTTATATGGGTACAGAGATTCTGCAAAATACAAATACTCATGAAAAAATGTTGGCTAGAACTGTAACAGAAAAAGTTATAGTAGTTGAAGGAACTTAGGCCAATGGTAAAGACCCTGAAGCTCCAACATAACTATGCTGCTTAGTACTACAGAGATGACTTTTACTACATAATACAGAATTGACCCAAGAAGTAGTTCAGTCCCTTTTAGGTCAAGAACCTCATGGCATTCATTTGTCTCCTTAATACAAATGCCATTAAAAATTAGCTTGTCAGACCTGATTTTTGTCAGCTATTTTATCTGTTTTGTCCTATATATCTTTATGTGCAGTGTAACATTTTATATAAGGAAGCATACATATACTCCAGTCATTGCTGTCTCAGTGGTAGTGACGAACATTTGAGTTAGATCACTCAGATTCAGTTCCAACAGGAATACATCATAGACAACAATGAATCAGATTAATCAAAGAATATAACCTTTTAAAAAGGAAAACTAGTCTTCCATTTACCTAAACAGTACCACTGTAAGTAAGGTACTGAACCTGGTGGTAGCCTCTTAAACGCACACTTAAAAATACAAAAACTTAAGAAATAAGTAATAATTTCATCTTCTTCTGCATTGACCTTACCCCATTTTCACCCTTCTGAAAAGGTATCTGTTGGGCGGTGCCTGTGGCTCAGTGAGTAGGGCACAAGCCCCATATACTGAGAGTGGCGGGTTCAAACCCGGCCCCGGCCAAACTGCAACAAAGAATAGTCGGGCATTGTGGCAGGTGCCTGTGGTCCCCAGCTACTCAGGAGGCTAAGGCAAGAGAATCGCCTAAGCCCAGGAGCTGGAGGTTGCTGTGAGCTGTGTGATGCCACAGCACTCTACTGAGGGCGATAAAGTGAGATTCTGTCTCTACAAAAAAAAAAAGGGTATCTTAAAAAAAAAAAGGTATTTGTCTATATCTCTATTTGTATAAAGGAACATATCTATATACAAAGACATGTCAAAGATGGAACACATTAAAACAAATCACTTTGAATCTTGGTTTTCTCTGTATATTATGGGCCTCTCTCTAGGCCACCAAGAGATCTACAGATATTCTACAATTCATTCAACAATCTCACTACTGATAGATAATCAAACTCTCTCAAATTTATGATTTTTAACACTAAAAAGGCTACAACTCGGCTCGGCGCCTATAGCTCAACCGGC
>NW_003852408.1:28773887-28781368 GCF_000181295.1 Otolemur garnettii
AAGAGGATGACCTGAGCTCAGGAGTTAAGCAAGAGTAAGGCCCTATCTCTATTAAAAATAGAAAAATTAGCTGGGTTTTATGGTAGGCACCTATAGTCCTGCCTACATGGTAGGCTGAGGCAGGAGGACTGCCTGAATTTGAGGTTGCCATGAGCTAAGCTGGCACTCTAGCCTGGGCAACAGAAATGGTCTCAAAAAATAAAAAGAGAGGCCGGGTATGGTGGTTCAAGCTTATAATTCTAGCACTCTGGGAGATCAAGGCAGGTGGAGTGCTTAAGCTCATGAGTTTGAGACCAGCCTGAGCAAAAAGTGAGATCCTGACTCTACTGAAAATAGAAAAGCTGGGCAGTGCCTGTGGCTCAAAGAAGTAGGGTGCTGGCCCCATGTGCTGGAGACGGTGGGTTCAAACCAAGCCCCAACCAAAGACTGCAAAAAAAAAAAAAAAAGAGAGGTTGCTGTGAGCTACGATGCCACAGCACTCTACCCAGGGCAACAACTTGAGTCTCTATTTCAAAACAAAAAACAAACAAAAAAAAAGCAAGATTGAGATCTTTCTAGGACTTACCAGTTATTTTAGTATACCCAAGGGAGATAAGAAGTAGAAGTCATAGAGATGAATAAACTGACTTAATTTAAAGAAAATCTGAATATTAGCTCAGAAAGTCAAAGTTAAATCATAAAGCATTCCATGCTTTAAACAATTACTACTTTTAACAGACTTATACAGTAGTCCTCCCTTATAGCTTCATAGCTCTGTTTACCAGATCAACTGTTGAGATACCTCTGTGCATATGCTCAATAACCCTTATTTCACTTAATAATGGCTGCAAAGGCTCAGCGCCCTAGCACAGTGGTTATGGTACCAGCCACATACACTGAGGCTGGTGGGCGCCTATAGTCCTAGCTAACTTGGGAGGCTGAGGCAAGAAAATCGCTTAAGCCCAAGAGTTTAAGGTTGCTGTGAGCTGTGACACCACAGCACTCTACCCAGGGCAATAGTTTGAGGTTGTCTCAAAAAAAAAAGGGGGGTGGTGGTGGTGGTGACAGGTCTCAACTTAGTAAGGACAGAAAAAAGTTGAAGCTGCTAAAATATACAATAACAGAAAGAGGAGGAGGAGGGAGGGTAATTGGTGAAACCACAGCTATGGTGCATTTTACAAGGATACATGTTAAATCTACTAAGTGTAGACTATAAATGTGTTAACACAATAACTAAGAAAATGCAGTGAAGGCTATGTTAACCAGTTTCATGAAAGTATTTCAAATTGTATATAAAACCAGCACATTGTATCCCATAATTGTATTAATGTACACAGTTATGACTTAATTCTATATACATATATATATATACAGTAAGAATAGATTATCTGTGAAATAGTGAAAGAAAAGTTTCTGCTGTTGCCCCTAAAACTGCAAGTCATAAACACAGAGATGATTAAGTGCTTACTTAAGATGGAGAAAGCATGAAATCTGTGGGTGGGATTACGCTTAATTCACAACCAATCTATGCTTTCAAATATTGTATAAAATACGAATTTTGGGCTATGGTTCAGTCTAGACTGTAATCAATAAAAATTAGTTAAGGCCTATGTTCTAATTCCAAGTAAAATAGCTATATTAATTAGTTTCATACCAAAATCATTCCTGAAACAGATTTCAAAACAAAAAATTATGAATATAACATTAAATGAATGGGGGGAGGGAAATGTAAAAAACAAAGTAAGACTTCAATGTTAATGGCTGAATTCTTAGTTTCAATTTACTTACATTTTATTTGCTTTTTCTGGAGTTTCAAATTCCTTCCACAAACTGTCAACCTCTTGAAGTTTCTTCTCATTTAAAACCTGAAATAAAATGTTTAGTTTTCTTTAAATGGCATAGTTTAGGCATATATATCTGTATTTTTAAAATAACTATACATATAAATTGAGGGTGATAAAAGCTATTTTTCTCACTGAAATAGTTCTACACAGCATAAATTTTTGTACAAACTGGTAGTTTGAGTTGCCCATGTAACATCTGAATGAAATACAGATCTAATCATGGTCTTTGCTGAGAATGCTTTTTAATTTTATTTATTATTATTACTATTTCTAGTGATTGAAACTTGCTATGTGAGCCAGGCTGAAAACTGCAATCATAGTTCATTAACAGCCTCCCCCAGGCTCCTAAGCAGGTGGTACTACAGGTCCTAGGCAGGCCATGCTATCAATCTTTCTTTTAAAAGAGCTATTAACTGGCAAGGGGAGGTGGCTCATGCCAGTAATTCTAGGACTCTGGGAGGCAGACAGGTGGATTGCCTGAGCTCTCAAGTTCAACACCAGTCTGAGCAAGAGTGAGACCCTGTCTCTAAAAATAGCTGGGCATTGTGGTGGGCGCAAGTAGTCCCAGCTATTCTGGAGGCTAAGGCAAGAAAATCACTTGAGGCCAGGAGTTTGAGATTGCTATGAGCTATGATACCACAGCACTCTTATCCAGGGGGACAAAGTGAGACTCTGTCTCAGAAAAAAACAAAACAAAACAAAAAAAGGCGACATTAAGCACTTTCACAATGCATAATGTTTGTGAAATTTTATATACATCAGGTTATATATAAAATGTATTCCTTGGACAGTGCCTATGGTTCACTGAGTAGGGCACCAGCCACATATACTGATAGTGGCGGGTTCAAACACAGCCCCGGCCAAACTGCAACAACAACAAAGAATAGCTGGGCCTTGTGGCAGGTGCCTGTACTCCCAGCTACTTGGGAGGCTGAGACAAGAGAATTGCCTAAGCCCAGGAGTTGGAGGTTGCTGTGAACTGTGATGCCATTGCACTCTACTGAGGGCGATAAAGTGAGACGCTGTCTCTTAAAAAACAAAACAAAACAAAACAAAAACGAACCACCTAATAGCCCTGTACTGTAAATATGTCCACTTCTGAGAGAAACAATCCATAATATTCCCTAATATTCACCCTTTTAAATTCACTTTTTATTAGTATTATGTTCACAAAATTATGCAGAACTCCTGCACGTATTATTTAGAAATGATCAAATAATATTACTTTCAAATAATTATAAGTTAATTATGTCACTGTATTCAAGTCCACTTTTAGTTATTTTTCTAATACTTGGTTACATAAACCACAACTTAATAATCCTGAACAGGACAGCGCCTGGGCTGGTGGATCGAACCCGGCCCCAGCCAAACTGCAACAACAACAAAAAAATAGCTGGGCGTTGTGGTGGGCGCCTGTAGTCTCAGCTCTTGGGAGGCTGATGCAAGAGAATTGCCTAAGCCCAAAAGCTGGAGGTTGCTGTGAGCTGTGACATCACACCACTCTACCGAGGGCAACAAAGTAAGACTCTGTCTCTCAAAAAAAAAAAAAAAATTTTAAACAGCAGCTTAAAGAAAACTACTCAAAATTACATCAGAATAACTCAGATCTTTATGGGGCAGGATATTCTTTTTAACAGACTATTAACAGGGCAGTGCCTGTGGCTCAAAGGAGTAGGGCACCAGCCTCATATACCCAAAAGTGGTTGAATTCAAACCCAGTCCCAGCCAAAAACTGCAAAAAGATAAAAATAAAATAAAATAAAATAAAAAATGGACTATCAACAGATATGGGTGAACACTATTTTACGACCACGGTCTTGAAATCAAACAACTGCTAAATCAATTCCTTCCTACCATGGGAGACCATCAGTGGACTGTGTAGAATGGCTCCTTTTTAAGATCCAGTTCAGTATGGCATACTAGACATAACAGACCATATTAACTAAGTGAACTTGAGACATATGCTATTCTACATAAGAATTGAGATTCTAAAAAAGTGTAGAAAAATAAAGTAGAGATGATGTTTTCTTAAAAGGTACCTTACAACTGTTAACACTACAATCACAGATAACTCCAAAGAAAGGAAAAACAAGCAAAGCTGTCTTTTGATTTTTATTTATTATATTCTTGGTCTTTCAAAAAATAAGTATTTGACATAACAAATGCAAATAAAGGTATATTTTGAAGCGTCAAAAGTGACGCTTAAGAGAAATAAAAAGTGAGAGCTCTCTTCGCTTCCAGACTTTCTGAATCCATGCTACAAACACGAATACAATTTTTTTATTCAGAACTATAATTGTACCATTTTTACCTAGGACTTTTTGCTTTATATCAACAATATAAACCTAGAATATATAAGAAAATTAAAACTTTTGTTTTTCGTTGCTATATTAGTACAGAAGAGTTCCTGATACATGGAAGGAACTTCTGTGCCGATAAACGTAACTTAACGCCAAACATTCCCTTTTAAAACAACCAAATGTCGAATTGACATCACCAACCTAGATTTCTTCCCTAAGCTCCAAACTTGAAATACCGAACTGCCCGAGCTACAGGCGAATTACATTATCACACCTGAAAGACAACACAAGTTCCACGCAGCCCAAACGGGCAACCCAACAAACTTTCTTAACCACACATCTCACTTAAACCAAAATCCACATACAGTCCGGTTTTCTCAGTTTCCAAACCAGCCTTAATCCAAGGAATTTCACCTTGTCTAAATTAATGCAAGTATCCTTGCATTAATATCTTACTATCTCTTGTTTCCCCATAATCTGAGTCTCCACACAGCAAAGTAATCTTATTAAAAGCCAAGTTATATCGGATCATCCCTCTGCTTAAAACTCTTCGATCATTCTTCGAAACACCCAGAATAAAACCCAAACTCTGTACTATAACCTGTACAACTCTAATAAGGCTCCTGCCCACCTTTTCACTCCTACCAAACCCACTAAAGCAGAAGAGGTCGCCCCAAACAGCGGTGCCACGTGTTAACCGAAATACGGCCTCTCAGGTCTAAAGTCCTTTTCCTTCCTCCGGAGACATAAAAGGCGTCCAACTGAGTAATTCTCTCCTTAGGTCTTCATGTCTCCCAGGATCTAACACTGGCCTGACCTCTCCAACGGTTCAATCTCCCACCCCTACCTTAAAGATGGCGTAGCCCACGGACGTTTCAAATAGCACCAACATGGTGAGGCCGGGTCAGCGTGCCGCGCGGCCGGCCACCAATCTTATCCCTGTGTAAAAAAAAATTTTACGGCTCCCAAAGGCCCGCTACACGGCGGCGGGCAAAGCACAAATGAGCACGCCTTTCCGCCAAGAACCAGACCACGTTTCCTAAACGTTCCACGCCTAACTGCAAGTAGAACGCAAGAACGCGCTTCTTCTTCTCCAAGGATTCTGGGATACCGACGTCACTTCCGACAGAAGATTGCCGCAGAGCAGGCTCTCACTTCCAGACTGTTCCCGCCTTAAGGGGCGGGCTGGACTTCGAAAATCCTACCTCGCGAGATCTCCTGGGGACCCAACCGATCCTTGGGTCAGCCTGAGATCTAGAAGAGAATTTGGTATGTTTTTGAGTTTAAACTCTCCCAAGGCACCTACAGTCCCAACCACTCGGGAGGCTGAAGAAGGACGATCACTCGAACCCAGGACCTTGAGGTTGCTGTGAGCTATGACGCCATAGTATTCTACCTTGGGCAATAGACTCGTCTCAAAGGAAAAAAAAAAAAAAGAATTCATGGATGTATAAGCAGAAAAGAAGAGAGCGAAAAATAAAAAAATAATTGGGGCCCTGCAAGTGGGAAATGCTGACTGCTTCCAAACCATAATAGTAAGATATTAGAAAGATTTTCAGGCCAGGCTCGGCGGCTCTCGCCTGTAATCCTAGCACTCTGGAAGGCCGAGGTAGGCGGATCCCCTGAGCTCCGGAGTTCAGACCAACCTGAGCCAGATCTACACCTCATCTCTAAAAATAGAGCCGGGCGTTGGGGCGGGCGCCTATAGTCCCAGCTACTCGCGAGGCTGGGGCAAGAGAATCGCTTAAACCCAAGAGTAGGAGGTTGCTGTGAGCTGTGACGCCACGGCACTCTTTCAAGGGTGACATAGTGAGACTGTCTCAAAATAAAAAAAAAGAAAAGAAAGGGGAAAAAAAAGTACAAATCTTAAAACTATTTCAATATTCATAATAATGTTGGTATTGTTATTATATGTATCAAGTATAAAGTAAAGCCTACAAACATTTTATCTTTTTAATGTCTAGGTTCAAGGATGCCTACCTTTTTATTCTTTATACAAATATTGCTTGATTGTAGCTTCTCTATTTTTTGAAGAGTTTCATTAGGGGTATATTAATTAGTCATTTCAAAAAACCAAGTTCAGGGCGGCGCCTGTGGCTCAAAGGAGTAGGGCGCCGGCCCCATATGCCGGAGGTGGTGGGTTCCAACCCAGCCCCGGCCAAAAAAAAACAAAAACAAAAACAAAACAAATTCGACTTTCTTTTTTTGTTTTTTTTTTTTTTTTTTGACAGAGCCTCAAGCTGTCCCCCTGGGTAGAGTGCAGTGGCATCACAGCTCACAGCAACCTCCAAGTCTTGGGCTTAAGCGATTCTCTTGCCTCAGCTTCCCAAGTAGCTGGTATTACAGGCACCGACCACACGCCTGGCTATTTTGTGGTTGTAGTTGTCATTGTTGTTTGCCAGGCCTGGGGCTGGATTCGAACCTGCCAGCTCCTGTGTATGTGGCTGGCACCCTAGCCGCTGAGCTATTTCTTTTCTTTTTTGAAACAGTCTGATTTTGTCCACCTGATAGAGTGCCCTGGCATCCATAGCTCATAGCAGCCTCGGACAGGCGTGAGCCACGTGTCCAGCCAAGTTTGACTTTCTTGATCCTCTTGAACCTATATTGTAGGTTTATTGCTATTTTATTTCTATTTTTACCTATCTCCTCCTTTGCATTTTCTTTGTTTTTAGAGATGTCACCTGTAATCCCAGCACTTGGGAGGCTGAGGCAGGTGGATTGCCCTGAGCTCACTGCTTCAAGACCAACCTGAGCCAGACCCAGATCTCTCTTGAAAAATAGCCAGGTGTTTGGAAGGTGCCTGTGGGTCAGTGAGTAGGGCGCCGGCCTCATATGCCAAGGGTGGTGGGTTCAAACTTGGCCCAGGCTAATCTGCAACAAAAAAATAATAGCCAGGCAGTGTGGTGGGGCATATAATCCCAGAGGCTGAGGCGAGAGAATAGCCTAAGCCTAAGAGTGGGGAGGTTGCTGTGAGCTGTGACAACACAGTACTCTACAGAGGGCGTCAAAGTGAGACTCTGTCTCAAAAAAAAAAAGAAAGAAAGAAAGAAAGAAAAATAGCTAGGCATTGTGGCAGGTGCCTGTAGTACCAGCTACTCCAGAGGCTGAGGTAAAAGAATCGCTTGAGCCCAAGAGTTGGAGGTTGCTGGGAGCTATGACGCTATGGCACTCTAGCGAGAGCTACAAAGTGGCTCAAAGGAGTAGGGCGCCAGCTCCATATACCAGAGGTGGTGGGTTCAAACCTGGCCCCAGCCAAAACCACACACACAAAAAAGCATAGCTCACAACAATCTCAAACTCTTACACTCAAGGGATCCTCTTGCCTCAGTCTCCCAAGTACCTGGGACTACAGGCACCC
>NW_003852408.1:28783140-28791277 GCF_000181295.1 Otolemur garnettii
GGCGGGTCCAGGCTGGGGATTCGAACCCACCACCTTAGGTGTACATGGCTGGCGCCTTAGCCGGTTGAGCTATAGGAGCCGAGCCTAAAACATATTTCTTTGCAGAAAATTATACACAGATGTTTATAGCAGTATTACTCATAACAGTTAAAAAGTGGAAACAATTCAAACACCCATCAACAAATGAATGGATAGGCTCCGTGCCTGTGGCTCAAGAGGCTAAGGCACCAGCCATATATACTTGAGCTGGCAGGTTTGAATCCAGCCCAGGCCTGTCAAACAACAATGACTGCTGCAACCAAGCAGCCAAAAAATAGATGGGTGTTGTGGCAGGTGCCTGTAGTCCCAGCTACTTGGGAGGTGGAGGCAGGAGAATTGCCTAAGCCCAGGAGTTGGAAGTTGCTGTGAGCTGTGATGCCACTGTACTCTACCCAGGGCAACAGTGTGAGGCTCTGTCTTTAAAAAAAACAAAAACACAAAAAACCCAAATGAATGGATAAACTAATTATGGTATATCCACCCAATGAATTATTATTCAGCCATAACAAGGAGCAAAGTGCTACAACTTGGATGAATTTTGAAAACATTATGCTAAGTGAAGGAAACTAGGAACAAATGATCATACATTACATGATTTTTTTTTTTAATTGGGACACAGTCTCACTTTGTCACCCTTGGTAGAGTGACATGGTGTCATAGCTCACAGCAACCTCCAACTCTTAGGCTCAAGCAATTCTCTTGCCTCAGCCTCCCAAGTAGCTGGGACTACAGGTGCCCGCTACAACGCCCGGGTATTTTTTTGTTGCAGTTTGACTGGGCCAGGTTTGAACCCACCACCCTCGGTATATGGGGCTGGCGTCCTACCCACTGAGCCACAGTTGCCACCTGATATTGACAAAATTACTGCTGTGATTTTTTTTTTTTTTTGGAGACGGACTTTCCCTCTGTTGCCCCAGACTATAGAGTACCATGGCATCAGCCTAGGTGACAGTAGCCTCCAACTCCTAGATGTAAGCTGCAACAACAGGTGTCCACCACACCACTATGCCCAGGCTAATTTTTTTTTTATTTTTAGTAGAGATGGGTCTCTCTCTTGCTCAGGCGGTCTCAAACTCCTGAGCTTAAGGGATCCTCCCAGGGTGCAAGGAGTTCAGGTGTGAGCCACTGCACTTGGCCTTAAAGTTTAAATTTTGATTAATTTTTCTATCAGTTTTTCTTTGGTTGCCTATAGTTTTGGTGTCACATCTAAGAAGCCATCATCTAATGCAAATTGTAAAGATTTATGTCTGCGTTTACCTTTATCTTTGATCCATTTTGAATTAAGTTTGTAGATGTTGTGAGGTAGGAATCCAAAGTCATTTTTTGCATGTGGATAGATTTTCTGTAGTCCTAGCACCAATTGTTGGAAAGACTGTTATTTCATCATTGACACATCTTGGCATTTTTGTTGACATAAATGTGAGGTTTTCATGATTTACTTTTTGGATTCTCAAAGCTATTCTATTTGTTCATACCCTTATCCTACTAGAATCATTGCATTTCAAAGAAGAAATCTTAGGTCATTCTTTAATTCAAAGCAACCAATTCAAGGGTTGGAATTAGCTCCTCCGTAGTCTACTCTTCTTGAAACCCTGAATTCAGAACTTTCAGCAGTGGTCCTTTTCAACAGTAGCCATCAAGATTGTGTCCTTTGGGGTTATTTTTTTGTTGTTGTATTTATTTATTTGAGACAGAGTCTTATTTTGTCACTCTTGGTAGAGTGCCATGGCGTTATAGCTCAAAGCAACCTCAAAGTCTTGGGTGCCTCAGGATTCTCTTGCCTCAGTGTCCCGAGTACCTGGGACTACAGGCGCCCGCCACAACGCCCGGCTATTTTTTGTTGCAGTTTGGCCGAGGCCGGGTTTGAACCCTCCACCCTCGGTAGATGGGCTGGCACCCTACTCACTGAGTCATAGGCGCCGCCCTATTTTTTTGTTGTTGTCGTTGTTTAGCAGGCTTGGACTGGGTTCGAACCCCCCAGCCCCGGTCTATGTGGCCAGCGCCCTAACCACTAAGCTCCGGGCGCCGAGCCATCTGTTGTTTTTAATCCACGTCAGCTGTTTTGACAGGCGGCCGGTTCACAGAAAATGTTAGCTTTAGGGTTAGAAGCACTGTCATTCAAATCAATATATTTAGGGAGGAGTGAGGAGCAAGGCTGGGAGGAGACAAAAGAAACCTCCGCGGTCAGAAACCCGCAGGGTGCCCGAGTGGGAGGAGTCTAGGCTGTCAGTCTGGCTCCAGACCTTGCGACTGGGGCTTGTGCTCCGGGAGCTGAATCACAGGGGCCTGGTCTTTGGAGGAGTGGATGAGATTTGTACTCTTGCGCGACCACTCCATGGGTAAAGCAGCTGTAGAACCCTCCCGCCTTTCGGCCTCTCCCCCACGCATTTTCCCGCCTCGTCTCTCTCGGCTATTCCCTCTCTCCTCCCTGCACGTAGCGGAAGTGACGCGACTCGTAGCGGAAGTCCCTACAGCCGTGGTGTTGTGCTGTGGGGAAGGGAGACAGATTTGTAAACCCCGGAGCGAGGTTCTTCCTACCCGAGGCCGCTGCTGTGCGGAGACCGCCGGGTGAAGCCACCGTCATCATGTCTGACCAGGTAACGGGCTGGGAGCCATCCGACGGCGGCGGCTGGGGGCTTGCCTCGCAGATCTGCCTGCCGCTCGGTTTGGGCTGGGGATGGAGGCGGGGGGGAGGGGAACGCACACTGGAGGAGGGGGTGGCCGATGGGGACTGGGCAGGCGAGGGAGGGAAGCGGACTAGGGTCGGAGATGTCTGGGCCTGGCGCCGGGCTCTTGGAGCCGCCTCACCTCTCTCCGGGCTTGCTCATCACCCCCTATGCTCCGGCACTTCTGGCCGTGGTCTCCTTCACGTTGTCCGCCTTCTTTCTCCCGGGTCGACCAGGTGCAGAGCCCGTTTCCACCTCCTTGAGAGAGTCCCTGGAGAACCTGCCTGTATTTCTCTAGAGGACTGATCGCAGAAGCAGGGCCTTAGGCCCCAGTTATGTAACCGGAGAGAATCCCTGATTGGGAGGCTCCGTCACCCTGAAAAGCGGCTGTACTCTACTTTTTGGTTCTTCGTCGGGGAGTGCGGGGGTTCGGTGAGAAAGACGATAGCCGATGTTGTTGGGAATCTAGAAAGTACTTTCGGTTCGGATTGCCGCTACGGCAGGGGCTGCTGCTGCTTTCTGGGTCTTTTTTCTGTGTGGGGTTACAGAGCTGTTGCCTCTTCTCTGTACTTTCCCATTTGTTACTCGGGATTGGTTCATCAACTCTCCAGTTGTAAAAGAGCATTCAGAATAAGTAAGCAACAAATAGAACAAAACCACTAGGGCAACGGAAAACATTTCGTTTGGGAATTATCCCGAAGATGACTGATACTTTTGAGGAAAACAGTAGGAAAACTTAAACGTAGAGTAGTTGCAGAATATTTGCAAAAAGCTGCCTGTTATATTACAAAGTGCTCTATCGTAGTGTATCAGTAGTTTATTTAGGATTTACACTCACTCAGGAGTGATTGATTTTCCCTAAGTTTTTCTTTCTTATTCTATCGTAGTTAACCATGTTTATAGCGAGATTTATTTATTTATTTAGAGACAGAGTCTCACTTTATCGTCCTCTGTAGAGTCATGTGGCGTTACAGCTCACAGCAACTTCCAGCTCTGGGGCTTAGGTGATTCTCTTGCCTCAGCCTCCCCAGTAGCTGGGACTATAGGCGCATGCCACAACGCCCGGCTATATAGCGAGTTTTAAATTAGTAAAGTTTTTGTGTGGTGTTGCTTTTGTTTCTTTAGATGACTTTAGCTTTTAAAAATATTTCTGGACCTTTTGTTTAGTCATAGTTATTCAGAAAACTGGTTTTCATTCAATTCTACGATGTACTTGAACTTTTTAATTTAACCCACTTATTCCCTTGGTTTTTAACCTAGTTTTATAAGCACTTAAGACCTAGTGAGGTTCTTGTGGAAGTGTACTATTGTACAAAATGTACACTTACATTTTAAAAGTTCAACCATAATCTAATTTTAGATGGGTCTACTTATAATTTAGATTAATTCCCAAGTTGGTATGCAAATGGCATTGTAACTACATAGTTGTTTCCTTGGTTACCAGGGAGGAAAGGACAGATGTAAATAAATGCTTAAGTTTCATTAGCCTTTTATTTTTCTCCTTTTTTTTTTTTTTTTTTGAGACAGAGTCTCACTCTATCGCCTTCAGTAGAGTGCTATGGTGTCACAGCTCACAACAACCTCCCTCCATCTCCTGGGCTTAGGGGATTCTCTTGCCTCAGCCTCCTGAGTAGCTGGGACTACAGGCGCCCACCACAGCGCCCAGCTATTTTTTGTTGCAATTAGGCCAGGGCTGGGTTTGAACCCTCCACTCTCTGTGTGTATGGGGCCAGCACCCTACCCACTGAGCCACAGGTGCCATCCTATTTTATTTTATTTTATTTTTGAGGAGTCACAGGCTGGCTGTTAACTTTATTTATTTATTTATTTTTTTATTAAATCATAGCTGCATACATTAATGGAATTATGAGGTACAATGTACTGGTTTTATATACAATTTGAAATACTTCCATCAAACTGGTTAACATAGCCTTCACCACATTTTCTTAATTGTGTTAAGACATTTATATTCTACACTTAGTAGATTGAACTTGTACCCTTAGTCCCACCAGTTACCCTCCCTCCACCCATCCTCCCCCCAGCTTTTTATTTTGATGCTTAGAATTGTCTGGGAAGCATTTTGAAATTTACTATAGTCTGATGAAAGAACAATATACAGAAAGAATTATAAAATAAATTGTAGCATCTGTTGCTACAGTTTCAAGTTAGGTCATCTAAGAGATACATGAAAGAATAAAGGACCTAGCACAGAAACAGATTTTTTCTAGTAGCTCTGTAAGGGCAAACTGTTTTAATGTTCATAAGGGACATTGTCTTTTTTGAGTGGAGTTTTCTAGAAACTAGCATGGTCTGTGATACCACAACAAATTGTTGAAGCAGATGCGAAAATCCAGCTGTTTTTATTAAGCCAGACATTGTTTGACATGTTGTGTATTTATGCATATGTGTATATATACATTTTATTTTTAATTTGAGACAGAGTCTCACTTTGTTGCCCTTGGTAGAGTGCTGTGGCATCATAGCATCAAGCTCTAACTCTTGGGTTCAAGCAGTTCTCTTGCCTCAGCCTCCCCAGTAGCTAGGACTACTGGCGCTTCCCGCAACACCTGGCTATTTTTAGAGGCGGGGTCTTGCTCTGGCTCAGGCTCTTAAACCGGCTCAGGCAATCCACTTGCCTCAGCCTCCCAGAGTGCTGGGATTACAGCATGAGCCACTGAGCCTGGCCACATTTATTTATTTATTTATTTATTTTTGAGACAGTCTTACTCTGTCTCCTTAGGTAGAGTGCTGTGGGACTATCATAGTTCACAGAAATCTCAAACTCTTGGGCTCAAGCAATTCCCTGACCTCAACCTCCCAGGTAGCTGGGATTACAGGCACTCATCACAACCCCTGACTAATTTTTCTTTTAGTAGAGATAGAGTCTTGCTCATGCTCAAGCTGGTCTCAAACTCGTAAACTCAAGCAGTTCTCCTGTTTTGGCCTCTGAGAGAGTGCAAGGGATTACAGGTGTAAGTCACAGCGCCTGGCTAAAGGACCCATAGCTCTCATCAGGGGTACATGATTGGTTAAGGAACATTCTTTAGCCAATAAAAGAAATAAGAAATCAGGCCAGGTGCTGTGGCTCACACCCGTAATCCCAGCACTCTGGAAGGCTGAGGCAGGCGAGTTGCCTGAGCTCATAGGTTCGAGACCAGCCTGAGCTAGAGCAAACCCCCATCTCTAAAAATAGCTAGGTGTTGTGGTGGGTGCCTGGAGTCCCAGCTACTCAGGAGGCTGAGGCAAGAGAATTGTTTAAGCCCGGGAGTCTGAGGTTGCTGTGAGCTATGATGCCACAGCATTCTACCAAGGGCGACAAATTGAGACTCCGTCTCAAAAAAAAAAAAAAAAAAGAAAGAAATCTATTGGCTATTCTCCTTTAGCTTAATCTCAACCTTGCAGCAAAGCAAAGCACTGTATGGAACTAGATGCTTAATATCAAAAGAGTAATTTGTACAAATATTTTCTCTTTCTTTGTTATTTAAGCTTATAGTTTCTTTTCTATACTAAAGTCATCAAAGGCAGCTTGGATATCAGCTCTTCAGTTAAGGGCTGTTTTTTATAACAGTTGAACTCATTTGCTCCACCTAAGTGAATCTGTAGTAACAAGATTCTTTCTCTCTACCTCCACCCAAAAAGAGATTGAGTGAGTGATTTCTTTTTATCTTTAGTCAAAGATATGGAAGGGTTGTGTATATCAGGTTATCTGTTCCTGCCTAATAAATTCCCTCCAAATGTAGTAGCTTAAAACAACAGCCTTTTTTGCTCATGAAGCTGCAATTTAGGCAGGGCTCTGTGGGTTGGACTCATCTCTGCTTTTTGGTGTGTGGGCCTACCACTGAGAAGACTCAAATGGCTGGGGACTGGCACAACTAGAGGTAGGGTGGAATGGGGCTGCATTCTTCATGTGGTCTTAGTGCCTCTCTTGAATGGTCTTGTCATGTATTCTTAGCCTGGAGACCCGAAAGTATTCAGATATATGACTTAGAGATTAAATGTTTCATTTGTTGTTTTTTGAGACAGAGTCTCACTTTGTTGCCATTGGTAGGATGCGGTGGTGTCATAGCTCACAGCAGCCTCTGACTCATGGGCTCAAGTGATTCTCTTGCCTCAGCCTCCTGAGTAGCTGGGACTCCAGGCGCCCACCACAACACCTAGCTATTTTTAGAGATGGGGGTCTTGCTCTAGCTCAGGCTGGTCTCATACTCGTGACTTTAGGCAATCCCCCTGCCTCAGCTTCCCAGAGTACTGGGATTAGAGCCTGGCCTAGAATAAGTGTTCATTTAGTACCTGTGTAGAAATAGCAAAGTTCCTAGGACCTAGCCTTGGATGTCGCTTCAGTAGTCTTCTGGTTAATCAAAGCACTAAGGCTAGCCCAGATTAAAGGTAAAGATGTTTAGACTTCATTTCTTTCTTTCTTTCTTTTTTTTTTTTTTGAGACAAAGTCTCACTATGTGCCCTCCATGGAGTGCTATAGTATCACAGCTCACAGCAACCTCTCAAACTCTTGGGTTAAGCGATTCTCTTGCCTCAGCCTCCCAAGTAGCTGGGAGTACAGGTGTTCACCACAAAGCCTATTTTTTGTTGCAGTTCTCATCATTGTTTAGCTGGCCCATGCTGGGTTTGAACCCACCAGCCTCTATGTATGTGGCTGGTGCCTCTAATCACTGTGCTAGGGGCACTGAGCCTAGACTTCATTTCTTTTTTCTTTTCTTTGCAGTTTTTGGCTGGGGCTGGGTTTGAACCCGTCACCTCCGGTATACGGGGCTGGCACTCCACTCTTTTGAGCCACAGGCACTGCCCTAGACTTCATTTCTTTTCTTTTTTTTTTTTTTTTTTGCAGTTTTTGACCTGTAGCTATTAATTGAGGCTATAGTTAGTGATATGTACCTTAAGTATTTTATACCCTAAGAGAGGAATGATAACGTATTTTGACAACCAAGCAATGTTATGTTTAGAGTTCTCAGGTTGACTAGTTCAGATTTCAAAACTATAAAGCAGTAGTCAAATACATCATGACACACTTTTGTCCCATGGCAGTTAGGTAGCTCTGCTGTAACTTTTATATGTAGTGTTATAATTATTTACATTGTGTCTTTATCAGATTATTTGATTTTGAGAGTCAGGAATAAGGCTTTATTTCTCCTTTTTTTCTATAATGCCCAGCATAGTGCCTAGACACTTAGTAAAAGTTTTTTGAAGAAATGAGTGGTCAGATTTATCCAGTCAACAAATATTTATTGAATGTCAGCATGTTCTCAGTACGTATATTCTCAGTACCATCCGAGGCACGAGAATTGGAGGGTTGCCTCAAAAACATGAAGCAGCAGGTTATCTTCCTCGTTCAAGTCCTCTTGATGTTTTGTTACTGAGAATAGGTTGGTTGCCATGGAATAGTTTTTTTCTTTTTCTTTTTTTTCTTTTTTTTTTTT
>NW_003852408.1:28791974-28796687 GCF_000181295.1 Otolemur garnettii
AGCATCGAGCCTACATACCTTTTCTTGGTCTTCTGTTAGCAATAGACATGGTAATTTTATCTCCAAAATCCAAACATTTGCTTCCTTTAGGACATTGGGATTTTTTTTTTTTTTTTGAGACAGATTCTTACTTTGTTGTCCTCGGTAGAGTGCTGTTGCATCACAGCTCATAGCAACCTCCAGCTCTTGGGCTAGGATGATTCTCTTGCCTCAGCCTTCTCGAGTTGCTGGGACTATAGACGCCTGCCACAACACCCAGCTATTTTTGTTGCAGTTGCCACTGCTGTTTTAGCTGGCCAGGGCCGGGTTTGAACCTGTCACCCTTGATATATGGGGCCGGAGCCCTACCCACAGAGCTGCAGGTGCCGCCCAGGACATTGGGATTGTTAAAGGTAGTTTTTCATTAAGATGTCCTTAGCTATTGGGGCGCGGTGGCTCACGCCTATAATCCTAGCTCTCTGGGAGGCCAAGGCACATGGGTTGCTTGAGCTCAGGAGTTTGAGAGCAGCCTGAGCAAGAGCAAGACCCCGACTCTAAAAATAGCCGGACATTGTGGTAGCCTCCTATAGTCCCTTGGTAGGCCGAGGCAAGAGGATCCCTTGACCCCACGAATTTGAGGTTGGTGTGAGCTATGATGCTATGGTCCTCTACCCAGGGCAACAAAGTGAGACTCTGTCTCAAAAACAACAAAAAAGATATCTTTAGTATTCCATTTTAGAATTTTCTGAAACTTTTTTCTTTCTTTCTTTTTTTTTTTTTAAAGATAAATAATTCTGACTGGGAGCTGTGGCTCTTGCCTGTAATCCTAACACTCTGGGAGGCTGAGGTGGTAGGATTGCTTGAGGTCAGGAGTTCGAGATCAGCCTGAGTAAAGCAAAACCCCAGAGTCTACTAAAAATAGAAAAACTGAGGCAAGAGGATCTCTTGAGCACAAGAATTTGAGGTTGCTGTGAGCTACAATGCCATGACACTCTGCTAGGCCAGAAAAAAAAAAAAAAAACAAACCAAACAAAAGTTCACACAGACATAAATGTTATGGGGGACGTTAGTTTAACAGTTTAAAATTTGGATACGTACTGCAATATAGATATACTTATTTAAAGATAATATATTTGTTATGTTTTTGGCTTTTCTTTTTGCATTAAGTTGCTTTTTCTGAGGTAACAAAGATCTTAAGACCTGAAAGGGCTCAGCGCCTGTGGCTCAATTGGCTGAGGTGCCAGACACATACACCTAAGGTGGCGGATTTGAATCCAGCCCGGGCCCGCCAAACAAAAATGACGGCTGCAACCAAAAAATAGCCAGGCGTTGTGGTGGGCGCCTGTGGTCCCAGCTACTTGGGAGGCGGAGGCAGGAGACTCGCTAGAGCCCAGGAGTTGCAGGTTGCTGTAAGCTGTAAGCTGTGATGCTACAGCACTGTACCCAGGAGAATTGCTTGAGGCTCTGTCTCAAAAATAAAACCAAAAAACAAAAAACAAAGAAGACCTGAAGGCAGGAAGGGTGGAGTTGTTGACTGGGCTCACTGTTCTCATTATCTTGGGCCAGTTATTTTTAAAGGTTTTTTTTTTTTTTGAGACAGAGCCTCAAGCTATCCCCCTGGGTAGAGTGCCATGGCATCACGCTCACAGCAACCTCCAACTCCTGGGCTCAAGCGAGTCTCTTGCCTCAGCCTCCCAAGTAGCTGGGACTACAGGCGCCCGCCACAGCGCCTGGCCATTTTTTGGTTGCAGCCATCATTGTTGTTTGGTGGGCCGGGGCTGGGGATTCCAACCCGCCACCTTAGGTGTATGCGGCTGGCGCCTTAGCCGCTTGAGCCACAGGCGCCGAGCCTTTTTAAAGGTTTTATTGAAGATTAATATACCTAAAAAAAGTACATGAGTATAAAGTTTGCTGTATTTGGGCGGCACCTGTGGCTCAAGCAGTAGGGCACCAGCCCCATATGCCAAGGGTGGCTGGTTCAAACCCAGCTCCGGCCAAAAAAAAAAAAAAAACTGCTAAAGTTTGTTGTATTTTCATAGACGTATTCGTGGAACCAGCACCTAGACCAAGAACCACTGCCCTAATTTTTAATTTTGTCTGATACAACATAACATTTTATAAGTGGAATCTTACAGTGTGTACTTTTTTTGTAGAGACAGAGTCTTTCTTTACCACTCTCGGTAGAGTGGCATGGTGTCACACAGCTCACAGCAACCTCCAACTCCTGGGCTTAGGCGATTCTCTTACCTCAGCCTCCTGAGTAGCTGGGACTGCAGGTGCCCCCTACAATGCTCCGCTATTTGTTGTTGTTGTTGTTGTTGTTGCAATTTGGCTGGGGCCAAGTTTGAACCCGCCACCCTCGGTATATGGGGCTGGTGCTCTACCCACTGAGCCACAGACGCTGCCCTGTGTATACTTTTGTGTCTGGCTTCTTTTGCTCAGCATTGTTTAGAAATTTGTCTATTGTTATTGTGTATAGGTATATGTTCCTAAATCTCATTGCTGTGTTGTGTTCTTTTTACTTAACTATTCTACTTTTTTTCTTTTTTAAATTTGAGATTCATATGAGGGTACAAACAATTAGTTTACAATGTTTGCATTTTTTAGGTATAGTCCTTGTTGTAGTTGTGTTCCACACCCAGAAGGTGTGCTGACACCCAGGAGGTATGCCGTGTACTCTTAACATTGTGTCCATTAGGTGGGAGTGCAGCAATTCTCCTTTCTCCTCTTTCCTCCTCTTCCCTCCAACTTGAATTGAATTGAGTTTTTCTCTTGGGTGGGCATGTATTAGTTCATCTAGGGGCTTCATATTAGCAAGATACTTGCTTTTCCATTCGTGTGATACATTACTAACAAGAATGTGTTTCAACTCCGTGCAGGTTAATACAATAGATTGAAAGTCTCCATCTTTTTTATGGCCGAATAGTATTCCATGGTATACATATACAATTTATTAATCTACCCATGGGTTGATGGGCACTTAGGTTGTTTCCACATCTTGGCCATTGTAAGTTGAGCCTCAGTAAACAATCTAGTACACATGTCTATGATAAAATGATTTTTTTTTCTTCTGGGTAGATACCTAGCATTGAGATTATAGGATCAAATGGAAGATCTCTTTTGAGTTCTTTGAGCATTCTCTATACTTCTTTCCAAAGAGGCTGTATTAGTTTGCAATCCCACCAACATTGTAAAACTGTTCCCTTCTGTCCATATCCATGCCGGCATCTGCAGCTTTGGGACTTTGTGATGTGGGTTATTTTTACTGGGGTTAGCTGATATCTCAGGATGGTTTTAGTTGCATTTCTCTGATGATTAGGGATTGAACATTTTTTTCGTATGTGTGTTGGTCATTCATATGTCTTCTTCAGAGAAGGTTCTGTTCATATTTCTTTTTTTTTCAGATAGAGCCTCAATCTACCCCCCTGGGTAGAGTGCTGTGGCATCACAGCTCACAGCAACCTCCAACTCCTGGGCTCAAGCGAGTCTCCTGCCTCAGCCTCCCAAGTAGCTGGGACCACAGGCGCCTGCCACAGCGCCCAGCTATCTTTTGGTTGCAGCTGTCATTGTTGTTTTGGCGGGCTGGGCTGGATTTGAACCTGCCACCTTAGGTATATGTGACTGGCGCCCTAGCCACTTGAGCCACAGGTGTTGAGCCTCTGTTCATATTTTTTGCCTAGTGTTTTTTTTTCTCCTGAGACAGGATCTTCATTTGCCAGGGCTAGAGTTCAGTGGTGTCATCCTAGCTCACTGTAACCTGAAGCTCAAGTGATCCTCTTGCCTCAGCCTCCTGAGTAACTGGGACTACAGGCTTGTGCCACCATAGCTGACTAATTTTTCTATTTTTTGTAGAAACTGGGTCTTGCTCTTGCTCAGGCTAGTCTAACACTCCAGTGCTTAAGCAAGCCTTCTACCTTGCCTCCCAAAGTGCTAGGATTACAGGCATGTACCACTGCACTCATCTTCATTCTGTATTTGATGCACATTGAGGCCGTTTTCTAGGGCCCATTTTTAACATGTGCCAAACTAATACCTATTTATAGGATTTTCTTTGTCAGTGATGATTGCTTTTTGGTCTCAATAACAGAAAATCTGATATGTGTTTGTAGTTTAAAGAAGTATGCTCTTAGTTTTTCTAATGAAACAAGTAATAGCTTAGGGCTGGTAAGGTACCTCCATAGTACCTTCTATTTCTTTCTTCTGCATCCTTATTAGCAAACTTTTACTCTCATGTTTGTCTCCTTCTGGGCACATAAAGTTTACTTTGTGTTCCAGGCAGGAGAAAAGGGAGAAACAAAGGGAAAAAAGTGTGTATGTCACTTTATATCTCATTGACCAGCACTGTGTGACATGGACATAAAAGAAACTGGGAAAGACATCGATAGTGGCTCACACCTGTAATCCTAGCACTCAGGGAAGCTGAGGTGGGAGGACCCCTTGAACTTAGGAGTTCAAGACCTCATCTCTACTAAAAATATAAAATTAGCTAGGTGTTGTGGGACAAGCCTGTAGTACCAGTTACTTGGGAGGCTGAGGCAGGAGGAATGCTTCCAGGAGTTTGAGGTTGCTGTGAGCTGGGTTGATGCCATGGCACTGTAGCTTGAGGCAACAAAGTGAGACTGTCTCCAGAGAAGCTGGGAAATGTTTTTCTTCCTTCTTTTTCTTCTTTTTGAGACACAGTCTCAAGCTGTTGCCCTGGGTAGAATGCTGTGGCATCACAGCTCACAGCAACCT
>NW_003852408.1:28801145-28811098 GCF_000181295.1 Otolemur garnettii
AAATAAATAAATAAATAAATAAATAAATGCGGACTGTTTGATTTCCCACATCTTTTCTAGTGTATTTCCTTTTCCAGATCCAGCCATCTATTTCCAAGCTGTCCCATCTGTAACTTGGAAAATAGAGTTAATAGTGCCTGGTAAATTCTTTTACCACTCTGTTTATCAACTTCAGTCTCTAAATCAGCAGTTCTCAACTTGTGGGTTGCAACTCATAGGAACTGTATTAGGAAGGTTGAGAAGCACTGCTCTAAATGATCCAGACCTGAAAATTTACACATTTTCAGTTCTCTCTTTGATCTTAGATGTAAACTTTTCTTTTTCTTTTTTTTTTTTTTTGGCAGTTTTTGGCCGGGGCTGGGTTTGAACCCGCCACCTCTGGCATATGGGACTGGCGCCCTACTCCTCTGAGCCACAGACGCCACCCAAACTTTTCTTTCTATCATTAGTATCTTCTACTCCAGAGTTGTGTACCCTTTCCAGCTAGAGATCAACCAACCTTCTCTGGATTCTCTTTTCTTTGATAGTCTAGTGTCCCAGACACAGAGCTGAATGCTTTCACTGTTTTGTAACCAGTGTGCTATACCATTTTGTATTGGCTGCTTTTTTTTGCAAGAGAGAGAAGGAAAGATGGCATACAAAAGACACTGAGATCAATGGAGACAAACTTTGGTCTTTTTTGTCCAGGATCATATTTTCCAGGCCAGTTTGTCATAGAAAAAAAAGAGCACATGAAAAACTTGATGACTGTATTAAGCAAGCCTGAAGCTGTTAAGCACGCGATACAGGACATCATCACTGTAAGGGTTCAGACTTGGGAAGAGATCACCAACATGGAGTGTCTGGGGCAAGTAGCAGCTTATTTGTGGAAATTTCAAATGCACATTTTCACGTATTCTTATGAAACTGAAGTGAATTATCTCTTATTCTCAACTCTGAATATTAAAAAAGAAAAGATCTTTGAATTATTTCATACAAAAGTATGAAGTATGAGTAAGATCTTGCCAGATGATACAGAAAATAGTGCTGCCAACTTATTAAACAAACATTTAATAATTGCCTAGTATTTGCTTCGTACTATGGAGATTACAAAGATGTAAAATGACCCTCTGCTTGTAAGTTTGCAGGGAAGATAAGACATACAAACCTCTCATAAAAAAATTTATTTAATAAGCATATTGACTATCTTCAAAGTATCAGGCTCTGTGCTTAACCAGAAATACAAAGGATAGAAGAATAAGGTATGTCAGTAAGGAACTCAAATCTGGTAGAAGAGACATATGCAAACAAGTAGTTATAATGGATAAGTTCACATTGTGGGAACCTTGAAGAGAGTGTGATCAGGGGCAACTTTTTTGTAGGAATTAATGTCTGAGTGGTCTTGAAAGGGGAGTAGGAAAGGGCATTCCATGCAGAGAGGATCAACATGTATAAATGATTGAGATAAGGTAGAGGGTGTCACATTCAAGGCATTGTAGGTAGTTCATTATGGCTAGAGGATAGGATATTTGCTAACAGGTAGAAGAATAAGGTTGAATTTCTAGACAGGGACCAGCACATGAAGGACCAGTATATGTCAGCTAAGGACTTTGAATTTAACACTGCAGATTTTGAGCAAATTAGTTGGCATTTTAGAGAGATGGTTCTGGTGGCAGTTTGGAGAAATAATTGAAGGGATCAAGACTGGGATGTCACGATATTGAGTGATGTTAGTGAGCAACAATAAGTGACTGATCTAAGGTAGCAGAATGGGAAGAATGGGATGGACTTGAGAGACAGTAAGAAATAGAATTATCTAAGTGGTGAGTAAGTATGAAGTTAGAAGAAGAGGAGCCAAAACTGACCCCTATGTTTCTGTTGTTGTTTCTGTTGTTTCTGTTTATTGTTATTGGGAATCTAGGAAATGTAATTTGTTTTGATTTTGGTTTTTAGAAAGAGGAGTTAACACTCACAGAGAATGTAGAGATAATGCGTTTTGTTTTGGACACTTTTACATTGAGGTGCCTAAGGGACATCCAAGTGGGGATATTCACACACTTGGAGAAATGAATGTGAAACTCAGTAAAGTTGTTAGGTTGGAGGGAATGATTAAATCATTAGTATCTAAGAAATAGTTGGAATCATGAGCCCCCCTCCCTTTTGTTTTTGGAGACAGAATCTCAAGCTGTCGCCCTGGGCAGAGTGCCATGGCGTCACAGCTCACAGCAACCTCAAACTCTTGGGCTTAAGCAATTCTCTTGCCTTAGCCTCCTAAGTAGCTGGGACCACAGGCGCTGGCCACAACACCTGGCTACTTTTTGGTTGTAGTTGTCCTTGTTGTTTGGCAGGCCTGGGCTGGATTTGAACCTGCCAGCTCCAGTGTGTGTGACTGGTACCCAAGGTGCTGAGCTATAGGCGCTGACCAAGTCCCTTTATTTTGAGACAGAGTCTCATTTTGTTGCCCTTGGTAGAGTGCTGTGGCATTACAGCTCACAGCAACCTCAAACTCTTGGTCTCAAGCGACTCTCTTGCCTCAGCCTCCCAAGTAGCTGGGACTACAGGCACCTACAGCAATGCCCAGCTATTTTTTTAAAAGACGAGGTCTCGCTCTGGCTCAGGCTGGTCTCCAAAACCTGAGCTCAGGCAATCCACCTGGCTCAGCCACCCAGAGTGCTAGGATTACAGGCATGAGCCACTGTGCCTGCCAGAAGTAGAGGATTAAAAGATGTGGACTTCAAAGGAAAACCGGCATTTAAGGAAATGGCAGAGAAGAAGCGAGAGTGACATCTTGGGAGCCACAGGTGGAGAGTTTTCAAGGTAGAACTCATTAATGTCTGTTGTTTTAGAAAGTTAAAGATAAGATTTGAAAATATCCATTGGTTTTAGTAATAAGGAGTCCAGCTGATAACCATTGTTGAGGGCAGTGTCAAGTGCCTTTATACGGTGGGGTATAAACCAGAAGGATAATCTCATTTGGAATGTAAGTGCGGTGGTTCCTACAAGAGTGTTAAAATACTGGACTTCAGTTGATGCAGGATATATCGTTGAGATGATTTCATGAGAGGGGGAGACAGGATCTATACAGTAGAACCATATACAGCTGGTAACCATTGGTGAGGGCAGGGTCAAGTGGAACGGTGGGGCATAAACCAGAAGGTTGAGAGTGAAAGTGGATAGCAAGTGCTGAGTACTCTTGTAAAAAGTTTGACTTTGAAGAAAAGGTAAGGAGAACTACTAGAGAAGTAAGGTCAAGGGGAAGTATTTTTAAGTTGAAAAGAAATACCATAAAAGATATAAATAGGAGCATTAAAGGAAGGTATTAATCTTGTTCGGAATGTAAGTGCAGTGGTTCTTAAAAGAGTGTTTTTTTTTTTTTTGCAGTTTTTTGCCGGGGTTTGAACCCATCACCTCTGGCATATGGGGCCAGCGCCCTACTCCCCTGAGCCACAGGTGTCGCCCCTAAAAGAGGGTTTTAAAATACTGGACTTTTGTTGATGTAGGATATATTTTTGAGATGATTTCATGAGGGGGGAGACAGGATAATATATACAGTAGAACCTCCATTGCTGACCACCTCTCTACATTGATCATTTCCTTAAGTTGACTTAATTTTTAAAGACTAGTCATACACCTGGAACAGCAAATAGTCCAATTTAACAGAATCCTTAAGGTTTATAAAGTGAGGGATGAGAGAAAAGTGAAATGGAGCTTGGTCATGGAAGAACTAAAAGTCATGCTGTAGAGTTTGGTAGTGAAGTTATTTATGCTTTTTGATCTGAGTAGTTATACCATCACAGAAGCTGGGCTTTGGAAGGTGAGATCTGTGGATGATGGATAGAAGCAGGGGGAAGAATTCTTTTGTCTTGAGTATCCTCTATAGCTACACTGTTTAGAAAACACCAGAGGGAGACCATTCCTGTTGTGTGGATATATTGCTGTTGGCAGGGAAGGGGCTGTCCCCTGTGCTAACTTAAACGGAGCTTTTTTTTGTTTTTTTTGAGACAGAGTCTCACTATGTTGCCCTCAATAGAATACTGTGGCCTCGCAGCTCACAGCAACCTGAAACTCTTGGGTGAGTCTCTTGCCTCAGCCTCCCAAGTAGCTAGGACTACAGGTGCCTGCCATAACGCCCGACTATTTTTGTTGCAGTTGTCATTGTTGTGTTAGCTGGCCCAGGCTGGGTTTAATGCCGCCACCCTTGGTGTATATGGCTGGCTCCATAACCACTGTGCTACGAGTGCTGGGCCTAAGCAGAGCTTTTAACATCTCCTTTCCTTCCAGTTACAGAGGACTCAGGGATTACTTCCTTTTTATTGCATTTCACTGCTTTCTAGATACTTAAAGGAAGAAACAGCCGCAAATTCATAGAAATTTGGTGAGACTATATTTGAAGTTAGTCTTTTATTTTCAGGTGAATTACTGTCTTTATAAAGAAGGCTAATTTTGCTGGCTGCTATAATATTCAGTAGTCAGCAAATGTTGAAAGCACTGCAGAATGAAAAATAGGCAAGGATTAATAATATTAACGAAGTCAATTCTGTTATCTAAGCATTTTCTTTTTTTTCTTTTTTTTTTTTTTGAGACAGAGCCTCAAGCTGTCCCCCTGGGTAGAGTGCTGTGGCATTACAGCTCACAGCAACCTCCAACTCCTGGGCTCAAGCGAGTCTCTTGCCTCCACCTCCCAAGTAACTGGGACCACAGGCGCCTGCCACAATGCCCGGCTATTTTTTAGTTGCAGCCATCATTGTTGTTTGGCAGGTCCAGGCTGGGGATTCGAACCCGCCACCTTAGGTGTACGTGGCTGGCGCCTTAGCCGGTTGAGCTATAGGCGCCGAGCCTTATCTAAGCATTTTCCTGGACCAATATCTTAAAGTCAAAAGCTACTTCTACTTTAATATGTTCTGTTAATTTTTGAACTTTAGAGAATTTAGCAGCTCTTAATTATTAGCATGAGATATGCAAGTAATGGGTCTGTAATTTTGTAAAAACATAATATGGTTAGTTATAGTGTTGTCAAATAGAGATTAACTATTTGAAATTATTATAGAATAAAAGTATATATTTAAATAAGTGAATACTTTGGTGTTAAACTAAGGTGTAGTGCATGGAGGAAAAAGCTACTGTAACCACACTGTTGGTGAAATTTTCCAGCATACACCCCCCTTTACTAAAAATGGTTTGCTTATGCTTTTTTCTTTCTTTTTTTTTTTTCCCAGACAGAGTCTCACTCTGTTGTCCTGGGTAGAGTGCTATGGTATTTATTTATTTTTGCAGTTTTTGGCTAGGGCTGGGTTTGAACCTTCTACCTTCGGCATATGGGACCAGCGCCCTACTCTTTGGAGCCACAGGTGCCACCCTGAGCTGTGGTATTATAGCTCACAGCAACCTCATACTCTTGGGCTAAGGTGATCCTCTTAGGTGCTCTCTCTCCCTTTTTTTTCTGAGACAGAGTCTTATTTTGATGCCCTTGGTAGAATGCCGTGGTGTCATAGCTCACAGCAACCTCAGACTCTTAGGCTCAAGTGATCCTCTTGCCTCAGCCTCCCAAGTAGCTGGGATTTGCCACAATGCTGGGCTATTTTTAAAGATGAGGTCTTTAACTTGTCAGCTCTAGCAATCTACGCACCTTGTCCTCCCAGTGTGCTAGGATTATAGGTGTTAGCTACTGTGCCCAACCTACAGTTTTCCTGTTTTTAGTAGAGACGGGGTCTCACTCTTACTTAGGCTGGTCTCAAACTCTTGAACTCAACCAGTTTTACCCATTTTGGCCTCACAGAGTGCTAGGGTTACAGGCTTGAGCCACCTGCACCCAACCGGGTTTGCTTATTTATTTTTTTTTCCATACAGACAGAGTCTCACTCTGTGGCCCTCAGTAGAGTGCTGTGAAATCACAGCTCACAGCAGCCTCCAAGTCCTGGCCTTAGGCAATTCTCTTGCCTCAGCCTCCCAAGTAGCTGGGACTACAGGAGCCCACCACAATACCTGGCTATCTTTTTGTTGTTGTTGCAGTTTGGCCGGGGCTGGGTTTGAACCCGCCTCTCTCTGTATATGAGGCCGGTGCCATACTCACTGAGCCATAGGTGCCGCCCTAGTTTGAGATACTTCTTACTTCTTGGTGAAATTGTTTCAACTAATTTATTCTTTTTTTTTTTTTGAGACAGACCTCAAGCTGTCCCCCTGGGTAGAGTGCTGTGGCATTACAGCTCACAGCAACCTCCAACTCCTGGGCTCAAGCGAGTCTCTTGCCTCTGCCTTCCAAGTAGCTGGGACCACAGGCGCCCGCCACAACACCTGGCTATTTTTTGGTTGCAGCCGTCGTTGTTGTTTGGCGGGTCCGGGCTGGGAATTTGAACCCGCCACCTTAGGTGTACGTGGCTGGCGCCTTAGCCGGTTGAGCTATAGGCGCCGAGCCCAACTAATTTATTCTAATGACTTCATTTTCTTTCTTCCTTTTTTTTTTTTTGGAGACGGAGTCTTAAGCTGTTGCCCTGGGTAGAGTGCTGTGGTATCACAGCTCACAGCAACCTCTAATCCCTGGGCTTAAGCAATTTTCTTGTCTCAGCCTCCCAAGTAGCTGGGACCTCAGGTGTCTGCCACAATACCTGGCTATTTTTTGTTGTTGTTGTAGTTGTCATTGTTGTTCTAGCCAGCCCAGGCTGGGTTTGAACCTGCCAGCCTTGGTGTATGTGGTTGGCGCCCCACCCACTGAGCTATGGGTGCTGACAACTTTACTTTCTTTTATCTCTCTCTCTCTCTCTCTTTTTTTTTTTTTTTTTTTTTTGAGACAGAGTCTCACTATGTCACCCTGGGTAGAGTGCGGTGGTATCATAGCTCACAGCAACCTCAAACTGTTGGACTTAAGCGATTCTCTTGCCTTAGCCTCCCAAGTAGCTGGGACTACAGACACCCACAACACCCAGCTATTTTTTTGTTGTTGTAGTTGTCATTGTTGTTTAACAGGCCCGGGCCAGGTTCTCACCTGCCAGCCCTGGTTTATGTGGCTGGCACCCTAACCATTGAGCTATGGGCGCCGAGCCAATATCTCTCTTTTTTTGTGTTCCTGTTTTTTCCCAGAGGTGCAGTCTTGCTATGTTGCCCAGGCTGTATTGCCTTGAACTCCTGGGCTCAAACCATTCCTCCTGCCTCAGCCTCCCATGTATCTTATTTTCCTATTTTTGTCTCCTCCTTCCTTTTCCTGCTTACCCAGTTTGTGTTTCTTTCCCCCTAATTTCAGTCTAGTTCCCTTTTTTTAGCCAAGCCTTATTTTCTGAACTTAGATATAATACTTCAGATAGTCTAAAATAATAGATGATATAAAACTGATTTTTTCTGACTCCAGAGTACATTAGGCCAATACTTTGCTATTTGGTTTTCCTGAATACCTTTTGCTTATGCAAATATGATTAATTTATATTTCTTTTATTTTTCTTTTTTTGAGACAGAATGTCATTCTGTTACCCTGGGTAAAGTTTCATGATGTCATAGCTCACACCAACCTTAAACTCTTGGGCTTCAGTGATCCTCTTACCTCAGTCTCCTGAGTAGCTGGGATTATAGGCACCTGCCACAATGCACAGCTAGGTTTTCTGTTTTTAGTGGTGATGGGTTCTCAGCCTGGTCTCAAACTCCAGAGCTCGAGCAATCCACCTGCTTTGGCCTCCCAGAGTGCTAGGATTATAGGTGCTAGGATCACTGTGCCTGGCTTCTTAGTACAGTTTTGTAGTTGGAGTAAATTACTTATAGGCTGTGAGAAGATAATCTTGGTTTTGCACTATTTGGCTAAGAATTCATGGAGGATGAACTACCTCTCACTGGTAAGAGTTGACTGTCAGTCAGTGGTTTCCAACTTGTTTCTCCAGCAAAACAATAAGAGTATTCCCCTGGTAACTTGTTAGAGACACACTCTCAGCCCACTCTAGACCTCCTGAATAAACAACTGGGCCTAGGACCCAGCAGTTTGTTTAACAAGTCTATGAGGTGATTGTGATACATGGTAAAGTTAACATTATAGTGGGGTATTATAATAAAAAAGATTCCTTTCTTGATTTCTAGTGTATGTTGTTTGGGACAGTAATTGACATAGGACTTTTTTGTTTAATTGACAGAGAAAATACTCTTTGTATTCTCAGGTGCACATTTTGTACCCTGCATGAAAGTAGTGGATATAGGCGGCGCCTGTGGCGCATTGAGTAGGGCGCCGGCCCCATATACCAAGGGTGGCGGGTTTGAACCTGGCCTTGGCCAAACTGCCACAAAAAAATGGCCGGGTGTTGTGGCGGGCGCCCGTAGTCCCAGCTATTGGGGAGGCTGAGGCAAGAGAATTGTCTAAGCCCAGGAGTTGGAGGTTGCTATGAGTTGTGACGCCATGGAACTCTACTGAGGGTGACAAAATGAGACTCTGTCTCAAAAAATAAAAAAGAAAGAAAGTAGTGGATACTCCTAAGGAAGTTTTATCTTGAAATTTACTTTTCTTTCAGGAGGCAAAACCTTCAACCGAAGACTTGGGGGATAAGAAGGAAGGAGAATACATTAAACTCAAAGTCATTGGACAGGTGAGTTTCATTGTTTTTCTCCTTGGACTCTTCTCCAATGTATGAATAATCTCTTAAATACAGGAAAAATTACTTAAGGCAAATTATTTTAAAATTACATCTTGCTATAAAAATTGGCTGTAATCACTAGATCTAAGTTACCCTGGTTCTACATGAGAAAAGGAGGAAAATTATAAACATAACAAAACCATAATACTCTGGAGCTAGAGTCTGAGTTTGGATCAGTTTCTGTACTTACTGCATACATAGTATTGGATGAATTACTTCATCTCTGTTTTGCCTAATCAATAAAACAGGGAAAATAATATGAAAAAAATTACATTTTTGTTATTATACGTGTATATGCATCTGTTGGAAGTAGAAGAGGTTGTTCCTGTTTTCTTTTTTTTTGAGATAGAGTTTCACTCTGTCACTCAGGCTACACTATCATGGTGTCAGCCTAGCTTGCAGCAACCTCAGGGCACAAGAGATCCTGTTGCCTCAGCCTCCTGAATAGCTGGGACTACAGGTGGCCACCACAATGCCTGGCTCATTATTTTACTGTTAGTAGAGATGGGGTTTCACTCTTGGTCAGGCTGGTCTCAAACTCCTGAGCTCAAGGGATCCTCCCACCTCGTTCTGGCACAGTGCTAAGATTATAGGCATGAATCACCAAAGACAGGTGGGGAACTAGCAGTAGAGGTTGTTCCAGGGAAAGAAGCTGATACACTGTTTTCTTTCCTTTTTTTTTTTTCTTTCTTGAGACAGAGCCTCACTCTGTTACCCTGAGTAGAGTGCCTTGCTGTCATAGCTCACAGCAGCCTCATACTCTTGGGCTCAAGAGATCCTCTTGCCTCAGCCTCCCAAGTGGCTGGGACTATATAAGCCTGCCACCATGCCCAGCTTATTTTTCTATTTCTAGTAGATATGGGGTCTTGGTCTTGCTTACGCTGGTCTGGAACTCCAGAGCTCTGGGTTAGTTCCGCTGCAAAGGAGGGTCCATTATTATTCATTTTCCTACTGGGGGTTCACTCAAAGAAGTATGGGTGACCACAGGATACTGTGTAGCATACCCAAGTGTTGATGGTGGGAAGTAAGACTTTCTGAAATGGACACAACCGTGGAGTAGCCAAATATGGTGATCTCTTGAGGAGGAGCTGCTGAGTAGCCTCTACAGCTGTGCTAGGCAGTTTTATACATGTGATAAGCCAAACAAGTTAAAACGTGCATGGGTGAATCAGAAAGGACACTGTTGATTGTGTTTCTTCAAAGTGAAATAATGGACCATAACACAGTCTGTCTCAAAACTTTCGTAGTGACCTTTGTATTACCTTAATTGCTCCAAATAGAACCTTTTCCTTGGTTAGCATGGTTCTCGGGCAAATACAGTGGAAACTAGTAATAGATAAAGCGAGGGCCAGTCTTTTTTTTTTTTTTTTTTTT
>NW_003852408.1:28812790-28817099 GCF_000181295.1 Otolemur garnettii
CCCTGGGTAGAGTGCTGTGGCATCACAGCTCACAGCAACCTCCAACTCCTGGGCTCAAGTGAGTCTCTTGCCTCTGCCTCCCAAGTAGCTGGGACCATAGGCGCCCGCCACAACGCCTGACTATTTTTTGGTTGCAGCCATCATTGTTTGGCAGGCCCAGGCTGGATTCAAATCCACCACCTTAGGTGTATGTGGTTGGCACCTTAGCCACTTGAGCCACAGGCACTGACCCAGACATATGTTTTTAGCTCTTGGCTGTGTACCTAGGAATGGAATTGCTGGGTTTGATATAGCAACTCAATGTTTAACTTTTGAGGAACTGTCAAACTGTTTTTAGCAGCTGCTCTATCATATTTGTATTGTATAGTATTGTATTTTGTTTTGTTCTTTTCATTTATTTATTTATACAGAGTCTCACTTTGTTGCCCTTGGTAGTGTGCCATGGCATCATAGCTCACAGCAACCTCAAATTCTTGGGCACAAGTGATGCTCTTGCCTCCCAAGTAGCTGGGACTACAGGTGCCCACCACAACACCCGGCTATTTTTAAAGACGAGGTCTGGCTCTGGCTCAGGATGGTCTCAAACCTGCAAACTCAGGCAATCCACCCGCGTTGGTCTCCCAAATGCTAGGATTATTTACATTTTCACTGGCAACATATGAGGGTTTCGATTTCCCCATATTCTGTTCAACACTTGTGTTACTATCTATCTTTTGGGTAATAGTTATCCTAGTAGGTGTGAAATGTTACCTCATTATGGTTTCGATTTGCATTTCCCTAGTGGCTAATGGTGTCGAACATCTTTTTATGTACTTGCTATTTGTACATCTTCTTTAGAAAAATGTCAGATCTTTTGCCCATTTTTAAAAATTGGTTAGTTGTGTTTTTATTAGTTGTAATCATTTTTTATAATATGTATTCTGGATATTAGACCTTTATCATATCTATGATTTGCACATTATTTTCTCCCATCTTTGGGTTGTTTTTTCACTTTCTTGGTTATATCATTTGCAGTGTACAGCTTTTAATTTTGATGAATTAAGTTGATTTATTTTTCCTTTTTTTTGAGACAGAATCTTACTATGTCTCCCCAGGGCAGAGTGCCATGGCATCCTAGCTCACAGCAACCTCAAACTCTTGGGCTCAAGTGATCTTCTTGCCTCAGTCTCCCGAGTAGCTGAGACCATAG
This sequence comes from Otolemur garnettii, assembly GCF_000181295.1. Lineage (NCBI taxonomy): Eukaryota > Metazoa > Chordata > Mammalia > Primates > Galagidae > Otolemur > Otolemur garnettii. Next base: position 28,813,980 of record NW_003852408.1, read on the forward strand.
GCATTTGCCACTGTGCCTAAACAAGGTTTCGCTCTTGCTCAGACTGGTCTTGAACTTTTGAGCTCAGGCAGTCCACCCACCTCAGCCTTCCAGAGTGCTAGGATTACAGGTGTGAGCCACTGTGCTCAGTCCTTAATTTTTCTTTTATTGTATTTGGTGTCATTTCTAAGAATCCATTGCCTAATCCAGGGTCACTAAGATTTATATCTATCGTTTTAGTTCTAACATTTAAGGCTTTCGTCATTCTGAGTAAATTTTATATGGGTATTGTCTAAGAGACCATTAGTTTAAAAGACTACCCTTTTCCCATTGAATTGCCTTGGCATCTTTGTCAAAAATTAATTGACTTTAGATATGTATGTTTGTTTCAGGCTCTCAGTTTTATTTCGTTGATCTATATGTCTATATGCCATGGAATACTTTTTAAAGAATTATTAATTTATGTTTTAAAAAATATTGTCCTAATTTTCCTTGTTTTATATGTTCATATATGTTGTAAATATTACCTCTAATGTGTTCTAACTTCTAATTTCTGATGTTTTTTTACTGTATAGATGGTTTATGCTTTTATTTATTTTTTAAATTTTTATTTATTTTTTTGTTTCATTTTTATTCAACCGTAATTGTGTACATTGATGCATTTATGGGGTTCAGTGTACTGATTGATGTACAGTGTGAAATGCTTACATTGAACTGATTAATACATCCATCACAATTATACTCTTCTTTTTTTGAGACAGAGTCTCAGTATGTTGCCCTTGGTAGAGTGCCATGGCATCACAGCTTACAACAACCTCCAACTTTTGGACTTAATGGATCCTCTTGCCTCAGACTCCCAAATAGCTGGGAGTACACATGCCTGTCACAATGCCTGGCTATTCTTTGGTTGCAGTTGTCATTGTTGTTTTAGCTGGCCCAACAGCCTTGGTGTATGTGGCCAGTGCTGTAACCAGTGTGCTACAGGCGCTGACCCTGTACTCTTTTCTTAATATTTTTGAAATGTACCATTGCATCATGCACATTAGGTGAGGTCCCCCCAAATACCCTCCATCTTCTTGCCTCTTCCCAACCCCTCTCCCTACTCTTCCCTTCTATTTTCTGGACTATAGTTATGTTTTACAGTTCGGATGAATGTATAGGTGATTGTATATTGATTTCATAGTAGTATTGAGTACATTGGATACTTTTTTTTCCATTCTTGAGATACTTTACTAAGAAGAATATGTTCCAGCTCCATCCAGGTAAACAAAAGATGTGAAGTCTCCATCTTTTTATGGCTGCATAGTATTCCATAGTGTATATATACCACAATTTGTTAATCCATTCATGGGTTGGTGGGCAGTTGGGCTGTTTCTATGTCTTGGTAATTATGAATTGGGCTGCAGTAAACATACTGGTGCTCTTATTTTTGAGATAGAGTCTTTATTACCCTCTAGAGAGTGCTATGACGTCATAGTTCACAGTAACCTCAAACTCCTGGACTCAAGCAATCCTCTTGCCTCAGCCTCCCAAGTAGCTGGGATTACAGGCACCCTCCACAAGGGCTGGCTATTTTTTTGTTGTAGTTTTTGTTGTTTAGCAGGCCTGGGCCAGGTTGGAACCCGCCAGCCCTGGTGTATGTGGCTGGCACCCTAAACGCTGAGCTATGGGCACTGAACCTTTCTTTTCTTTTTTGAGACAGAGTCTAACTTTGTGCCCTGGGTAGAGTGCCGTGGTGTCACAGATCACAGCAACCTCAAACTCTTTGCTTTAAGCTATTGTCTTGCCTCAGCCTCCCAAGTAGCGGGGACTATAGGCGCCAGCCACAATGCCCAGCTATTTTTAGAGATGGGGTCTTGCTCTGCCTCAGACTGGTTTCCAGCCTATGAGCTAAAGGCAGTCCACCTGTCTGGGCCCCCCGGAGTGCTGGGATTAAAGGTGTGAGCTACCGTGCTGGGCCAATGATAAGGACTTCTCAATGCCAAGATTAGGGAGAAATTCTCTCTTAAAAATAAGAGAAAATATGGGCAGCACCTGTGGCTCAAAGGAGTTAGGCGCTGACCCCATATACTAGAGGTGGCAAGTTCAAACCTGGCCCCGGCCAAAAACTGCAAAGAAAAAAAAAGAAGAGAAAACATTAAAAAGAAAAAAAAAAAGGTCTTTAATTCATCTGGAAGTGATTTTAGTTTGTGGCATGAGATACGATATAGAAATTTTATCTGTTCATAAAATTATCTGTGGGAGGGGCACCCAAGCTCAGTGGTTAGAGCGCTGGCCACATGCTTCCTGGCTGGTAGGTTTGAACTCTTGCCCGGGCCTGCTAAACAAACAGGCAAAAAAGCCAGGAGTTGTGGCCGGCACCTGTAGTCCAAGCTACTATGGAGGCTGAAGCAAGAGAATCACTTGAGCCCAAGAGTTTGAAGTTACTGTAAGCTATGATGCCATGGTACACTACCGAGGGTGATAAATTGAGACTCTTGTCTCAATTAAAAGAGAAAGAAATCCATGGGAAGAGAATTTTCTTTCTTCACAAAAATACTGTACACATGGCAACTTCTGCTAATATGCATTTGTGAATATGATGTGTACTTGTGAGAGTTGGCTTTGAACTTTTACAGTATGCAAGTGGCAGTATTCTTTGTGGTGGTTGTCTGATAATTTCCTGGACAGTTTGGGTAGAAAAAAAGGATTTTAGCCCCATGAATCAGTTTGGCTGACTCAGGTTCTTATTCACTTTTCTCATGTGAGAGAAACCAGATTCCATGGAGTGACTTTTTATGGTAGAAATATATTTCTCAGTATGTTATTTTATGGCATATGCCTGTCTCCTAGACTAGACCACCTTCAGTGAGACTTCAGTTGGGGGGGGTTACTTTTTGTTTTGAGTAGCTTTAGATGGTTTGTGATAATTTATCGTTTATTTTGATAACACAGTGGCCATGCAGTAATGAAGGAATGCATTCTGTGACATACATACTTTTACTTATAGTGATCATTTTAATACACATGATTTTCTTTTTTTTTTTTACTATGTCGCCCTTGGTAAAGTGTAGTGGTGTCACAGCTCAGAGCAACCTCAAACTCTTGGGCTTAAGTGATTCTCTTGCCTCAGCCTCCCAAGTAGCTGGGATTACAGGTGCC
>NW_003852408.1:28819381-28823705 GCF_000181295.1 Otolemur garnettii
AGTGCCCAGCTATTTTGTTGTTGTTGTCATTATTGTTTAGGAGTCCTGGGCTGGGTTTGAATCCACCAGCCCTGGTGCATGTGGCTGGCAGTCCAACCACTGAGCTATGAACACTGAGCCCCCATTATTATTATTAATAATATTACTAAAGTAGATTTCTAAAATAAATTTAATTGGAATTAATACATACAGGCAACAACCAGGATGTATTTTAAATTAATAGACAAGATATGTATTTAATCAGTCTCTTGAAATTGAATTGTATTACATGGTATTAACTCAGATATTGAAGATGTTATATTTAGAAGGTTTACTTTTAACAGTTAAAGTAACAAAAATAACTTGTCAGAAGAAAAAGAAATTAATAATGTGTTAGGGTAAGTAAAACAGTAAACACTTTTATATAGTTTTTTGGATTTCTTTTTCAGTTTTTTGGCTGGGGGCTGGGTTTGAACCTGCCATCTCCGGTATATATGGGCAGATGTCCTACTCCTTGAGCCACAGGAGCCGCAAAAACACTTTTATATAGATTATATAGATTTTTATTGTTAAACTCGGTAAAATTTCATTAATTGGGGTTCAGCTATTTCACATATGTAATAATTTTGATGGATGCTAAAATTCAGATGAAATTTACCAGAGGAAAGAAACATTTACTAAATGTTCATTATGTATACTTTGCTATAGGTTCTTAAGATACATTGTCACTTAATCCTCCTGACTCTGAAGTCAGATAGTCTTTTCAACTGGTTTGCAGACCAGGGAGTTGATTGTTGAGGAAAAACAGTACAGAGTAAAGAAGTAAACCACAAAGCGAAAATGGAAACTAAACTCTGGGCCAAAATTAAAGGTGCTAGGTTTAAGGAAATAATTAAATATATGACATCAATTTAGAATCATTTCCAAGTTTTTTTTGTTTTTGTTTTTTTTGAGACAGAGTCTTACACTTTGTCACCATTGGTAGAGTGCTATGCTGTCATAGCTCATAGCAACCTCAAACTCTTGGGCTGAAGTGATCCTCTTGCCCTTGCCTCCTGAGTAGCTGGGACTACCGGACCCTGCCATACCACCTGGCTATTTTTAGAGATGGGGTCTTGATCTTGCTCAGGCTGGTCTCAAATTCCAAGCTCAAGCAATATATCCACCTCAGCCTCCCAGAGTGCTAGGATTACAGGTGTGAGTCAATGCACCCCAGTCTTCAAGTTTGTTTTTTATGTTTTGTAGTATATGTAATACTTTTTTTGAGACAGAGTCTCTCTGTTGGTACAGCTAGAGTAGTGTCAGTTTGGTCCACAGCAACCTCAGACTCTTGGGTTTAAGTAATCCTTCTGCCTCAGCTTCCTGAATAGTTGGGACTCCAGGCACCTGCAACCATACCTTGCTAATTCTTTTTCTATTTTTAGTAGAGATGGGATCTTGCTCTTGCTCAGGCTGGTATCAAACTCTGAGCTCAAGCACTCCTCCCACCTTACACCTTAGCCTCCCAAAGTGCTAGGATTATAGGCCTGAGCCATGGCACCCAGCCAGAAAAACTTTTTAAATACCTAGTTCACATAGGCTTGGTTATTTTTTTCCTTAGAGTTAATGGTATACAAGGAATAGGAAACTTAATTTATGTGAACTGTGCAGCTTACTCATAAGAGATTGAAAAGTTGTATATAAAGTATTTATTAAATTATTTCACTGTCTTTATTTTACTGATTAGTTTCTATAGAAACTTTTTTTTTTTTGGAGACAGTCTCATTATGTTATCCTTGGTAGAGTGCTGTGGTGTCACAGCTGACAGCAACCTCAAACTCTTGGGCTTAAGCGATTCTCTTCCCTCAGCCTCCCAAGTAGCTGGGACTACAGGCACCTGCCACAATGCCTGGCTATTTTTGTTGCAGTTGTCATTGTTGTTTAGCTAGTCTGGGCCAGGTTTTAACTCACTACCCTCAATATATGTGGCGGTGCCATAACCTATAGAAGCTATTTTTCTTCTTCTTTTTTCTTTTTTTTTTTTTTTTGAGACAGAGCCTCAAGCTGTCACCCTGGGTAGAGTGCTGTGGCATCACAGCTCACAGCAACCTCCAACTCCTGGGCTCAAGCAAGTCTCCTACCTCAGCCTCCCAAGTAGCTGGGACCACAGGCACCCGCCTCAACGCCTGGCTATTTTTTGGTTGCAGCCGTCATTGTTGTTTGGCGGGCCTGGGCTGGATTCCAACCTGCCAGCTCAGGTTTATGTGGCTGGTGCCTTAGCCTCTTGAGCCACATGCACCGAGCCAGAAGCTATTTTTCTATAAGAAAACCTTTTTCTCTGTAAGATGATACCTACCTTCTAGTGTTGTGCTAAACATTCACTTGTATGTAAACTACTTGGTACAGTAAGGATCTAGCAAGTAGTTGATACCCAATATATGATGTTTATGATAGAATTAGCCGTCTAGTTACATACTTAGGCCTTTAAAGGCTTTCATGCTTGCTTTTTGTGCATTAAAGTTCCTATTACATTTTCTAAGAGGAATGTGTGTGTTTATATATTTTATCTTTTTAGGGAGTTCCAATGAATTCACTCAGGTTTCTCTTTGAAGGACAGAGAATTGCTGATAATCATACTCCAAAAGAAGTGAGTATAATTCTTTACTGAGCCAAGAAAAAAATTTAAATTCTCCTTTCAACTATATGGTTCATTCTCCTTTTCTTGAATATTCTCTGATTTATATGGTGTATCATTTAATACCATTTTAAATAATGGTATTGCCAGAGAGAAATATGTTTTGGGTTGAACTTCCCACATATTATTGTATTAAAAAGGACCAATAAAAAGGGAGGTATACCCAAGGAATTAAGTACTGAAATTGTCATAAGGTACATGCTACATCTTTTTTGAAAATGGACAAATATTCTTAAATTTGGTAGATTTCTGTTACACTTTCCTGGTGATGGTGACCTTACTGGTTCAATTTTGATTTTGACCCATTTTGAGAAAGTTAATACAAAAGCTTAGTGTATATTAATATATTTGGGTTTGTCTTGTTTTATGCTTTTTTAAAAAATGTTTTTGTATCTTTATTTAATTGTTGTATTTTATGGACTATTTTCTCTTTTGAAGACAAGTCTTACTCTGTTGCCCTAGGTAGAATATTGTGGCATAGCTTACAGTAACCTCAAATGCCTGTGTTCAAGTGATCCTCTTGCTTCAGCCTCCTGGGTAGCTGGGACTTTAGGTTCATGCCAAACTCCTGGCTAATTTTTCTATTTTTAGTATAGATGAGGTCTCGCTCTTGCTTAGGCTGATCTCAAATGCCTTTGCTCTAGGAATCCACCCACCTCAGCCTCCCAGAGTCCTAGGATTATAGACATGAACCACTGTGCTTGGCCATTTCTTTTTTTTGCTGGGGCTGGGTTGGAACCCACCACCCTTGGTATATGGGTCTGGCGCCCTGCTCACCAAGCCACACGTATTGCCCCATCCGTTTCTCTATATTTTTAAGTTTTATTTTGAAGGAATTTTTAGCTTGTAGGAAGTTTGTAAGAATAGTACAGAAAATTCCCATGTACTTTCCTCCAGCTACATTCACCTACTTTTAATAGTTTGCTACTTTTGCTCAATTATATTCTATATCTGTGTGTATATTTTTTTCCCTTTTCCCCATCCCCAAGGTTGTATACACCATGACCATTATTTCTTAGTATTTTGTGTGTATTTCTTAAGGAAGTATATGGTTTTTTGGTAGTGCCCATAGCTCAGTGGGTAGGGCGCTGGCCACATATATCTAGGCTGGTGAGTTTTGAACCCAGCCCAGTCCAGCTAATCAACAATGACAACTACAACAAAAAAATAGCTGGGAATTGTGGAGGGCGCCTATAGTCCCAGCTACTTGGGAGCCTGAGGCAAGAGAATCGCTTAAGCCCAAGAGTTTGAGGTTGCTGTGAGCTGTGATGCCATGGCACTCTACCGAGGGTGACATAGTGAGATTCTGTCTCAAAAAAAAAAGAAAAAAAGAAGTGTATGTTTTTTACATAACCATAGTACTTCAAATTAATTTCAGGAAATTTAATCCTAGTAAAATACTTTTATCTTAATCCACAACCTAATTTTGTCATTTGTCTAAATTATGTCTCTAATAAATTTTCTTCTCTGTCACAGGGTCTGGTTCAGTATCACTCGAATATTTTATTGAGTTATCTCTTTACCTTTAATTTGGAGCATTTCCCAGCAATTCCTCAGACTTTCTTTGTCTTTCATGACATTGACATTTTTAAAGAATACAAACCAGTTATTTTCTAGAAAGTTCTTCATTTTTGGCTTGTTTGTTTTCGCATGTCTAAATTTAGTCTGTGT
>NW_003852408.1:28824213-28825326 GCF_000181295.1 Otolemur garnettii
TCCCCTGAAACAGAGTCTCACTTTGTTGCCCTTGGTAGAGTACTGTGGTGTCGTAGTTCACAGCAAACTCAACCTATTGGGCTCATGAGATTCCCTTGCCTCAGCCTCCCAAGTAGCTGGGACTACAGGCACCTACTGCAGTGCCTGGCTGTATTTTAGAGATGAGGTCTTGCTCTGGCTCAGTCTGGTCTTGAACCTGTGAGCTCAGGCAGTCCACCCACCTCAACCTCCCAAGTGCTAGGATTACAGGCACGAGCTACTGCACCCAGCAAGTGCAGACGTATTTTAAGACTATGTAAATAACCTCCTTTTCATCAAATGTTCCCCTTAGATTTAGTGTCTACCACTTTTTTGAGCACTTTCTAGTACAATAAGGTGTTCTAGACTAATTTTGTACTTTCCTTGCCCTAATTTAGCATAATCTCTGGCACCCAGTAGTTACTTAGTTAAGTTTTATTGACACTTTTTTGGGGGAGTGGACAGAATCTCACTATGTCGCCCTTGGTAGAGTGCTATGGTGCTATGGTGCTATGGTGTCAGCTCACAGCAACCTCAAACTCTTGGGCTCAAGCGATTCTCTTGCCTCAGCCTCCTAAGTAGCTGGTACTGTAGGTGCCCACAACAACACCTGGCTATTTTTTTGTTGTAGTTGTCATTGTTTAGCAGGCCGGGACCAGGTTCAAACCTGCTACCCCCGTGTATGTGGCTGGCACCCTAACCACTTAGCTATGGGTGCCGAGCCTTACTGACACTTTCCTCACTGCAGTTAAAAGATGACAGAGAAATGATGGGGCAGTGACAGAGAGTAGGTATTGAGAGAATGACCTGTTGTGCTATTGTTCACATATCTCTATTTGGAGCTTATTCTGTAGAGCTTGAGGACATATGCTTTCTTCCTGATTAGCAGGTTCCTTATAATGTTTCGAATTTTATTGCTTGTTGTATTTGGCCATATGTGCAATTAAAATTAAGTTTTAAAAGCATCTTTAATAATGAAGTGCCCTTATCTCAGTGGGTAGGGCACTGGCCACATGCACCCAGGCTGACAGGTTCGAACCCAGCCCAGGTCAGCTAAGCAACAATGACAACTACAACAACAACAAAATAGCCGGG
>NW_003852408.1:28826521-28827679 GCF_000181295.1 Otolemur garnettii
GGGGCAACACGGTATTTTAATATTTATGTATGTACCACAATTAAGATAGTTTAACACCAGAGGCAATCTGATGACTTTAAAATCCTAAATCCATGTAAGTCTGTTATTTTTAGAATTTTTCCCATATCTTAATTTTCATGTTTATAATTCTGCACAAAGATGTGATCTATAAAATATAAAACTTTTCTCATTGGAAAGGATCACTGATCTTAGATTTTCTTTTCTTTTGAGACAAGAGTCTCACTGTGTTGCCTTTGGTAGAGTGCTCTGGCTCTGACTCTAGAGTGCTCTGTGTCATAGCTCACAGCAACCTCCAACTCTTGGGCTTAAGCGATTCTCTTGCCTTAGCTTCCCAAGTAGCTGGGATTACAGGCGCCCACCACAACACCCGGCTATTTTTTGGTTGTAATTGTCATTGTTGTTTGGGAGGCCTGGGCTGGGTTCCAGCCCGCCAGCTTGAGTATATGAGACTGGCGCAGTAGCCACTGAGCTATAGGCACTGAACCTGATAGATTTTCTTTAAAAATTTTATTTTTTATTTGTTTTTGTGATTCATTGTAGTTTTAGGCGAAAACAATGCTAGTTTTTGTTTTTAGTCTGCCTATTGCAGTGCTTCTTAACCCTTGCTACATATCAGAGTCAACAGATCCATTCTTTTATTCTCAGTAATGCCTGATTTCTGCATGATATCATGTCCCTTTAACTACTGTCTTGTTTTTTCTGATAGTTAAAAGTAATTAAAAAAAAAAAACTACCAAAGAACATAAAATAGAAAGTAAACATACTCTGAGTATCTCTTCATTTTCATTTCTCAGAGGCGAGTAACCATTAGTATCATTAAAAGAATAGTGAAAAAAGTCGGAATATTTCAGTGTGAATAAAGCATGTCAAAAAATAAAGGGACAAAAAAAATTTAAAAAAAAGACAATTGCTCATGCTTAATGTTCTGCAAAAGGCATTTTAAAGGACCTTTTGTTTTTCCTGTGAGAATTAAGGAAGAGCTAGGCTGAACAGTCTACCTTACAAAACTGGAGTTACTGAATAAGAGAAGATTATATAGATAAGTTTTCTTTTTTTTTTTTTTTTTTTTTTGAGACAGAGCCTCAAGCTGTCCCCCTGGGCAGAGTGCCGTGGCATTACAGCTCACAGCAACCTCCA
>NW_003852408.1:28828865-28831192 GCF_000181295.1 Otolemur garnettii
AAAAAAAAAAAAAAGAAATAAGATTATATTAAGTAATGACATCTAAAAGTAAAATGCTTTTTATGAAATACGACATTGATCTGTTACTTAAACTATTAAATACACGTTTTATTTGATTTAAAACTCCTTTGACATACTTGTTAAAAACACTCAAGTTTTTATTCCCAGTGAATAAAATGGGAAGTGAAATTGACTCAGGAAACTAACATTTTTCTTTTCTGTTACAGCTGGGAATGGAGGAAGAAGATGTGATTGAAGTTTATCAGGAACAAACGGGGGGTCATTCAACAGTTTAGATATTCTTTTATTTTTTTTCTTTTCCCTCAATCCTTTTTTATTTTTAAAAAATAGTTCTTTTGTAATGTGGTGTTCAAAACAATTGAAAACTGGCACCTCATCTCTTTAAAACATCTGGTAATTTGAATTCTAGTGCTCATTATTCATTATTGTTTGTTTTCATTGTGCTGATTTTTGGTGATCAAGCCTCAGTCCCCTTCATATTGCCCACTCCTTTTAAAAAATTACATGTGTGCACAGGGAGGCCACCGTTTTCTGGACTGTGCATTTTCAGGCTTGTGGTGGTAAGATCAATCAATGCAAGAAGTATTCATAATGACTTTCCATTTGGCCCTGAAGTTCTAGCATGTGATTGCTTCACTCCTGGACTGTGACTTTCAGTGGGAGATGGAAGTTTTTCAGAGAACTGAACTGTAGAAAAAATGGCCTTTCCTTAACTTGAAGCTACTTTTCAAATCTGAGGGTTTGGACCAAAAGAAGAGGAATATCAAGTTGGAGTCAAGATTACAAATAAGGTGAGAATAATGACTAACTCCAAAGATGGCTTCATTGAAGAGAAGGCATTTTAAGATTTTTTAAAAATCTTGTTGGAAGATCCCAGAAAAGTTCTTAATTTTCATTAGCAAATAATAAAGTTATTCATGCAGAAGTGTATACAACAGAACACTGCTGTTCTTTGTTTTATTTGTACTTTTTGGCCTGGGATATGGGTTTTAAATGGATATTGTCTGTACCAGCCTCATTAAAATAAACAATATTTGTAAAAATCATACTAATGCTCATTTTATTTTAATTGTATAGGAAGAAAAAAGAAGATGCCTAAAATAAGGTTTTCTTGCATAATACTGGAAATTGTTTACACATGGTACAATTTTTTTCTTCATTACTGTACATTGATGATGTTAATGACTTTGAAGCACTGAAAGTTACTGAAGTGCCTTCTGAATTAAGGATTTAATTAAGGCCCAATACCTTTTAAAATATTCAGTGTTCTGTTTTTTAAATACTTGATATTCCTGTATGGTGCGTATATATATATATCTGTGATAAAGCTACCCAATCATGTTGAATAAATGGGCACGCCAAAAATTCTTAATTGATTCATTGATAATTTCAGTTCTCCCTTTTAATAATTTACAAAATATTCTCTGCTTAAAGTTTGGTATATTTTGTTTATGTTTTTTTTTATTTATGTCTTAAACAATTAAACTTTCTATAAAAGTAAAAAGCATTAGTGGCTTGGCACCTGTAGTTCAGTGGCTAGGGCGCCAGCCACGTATACCAGAGCTGATGGGTTTGAACCCAGCCTGGGCCTGCCAAACAACAATGACAACTGCAACCAAAAAATAGCTGGGTGTTGCAGTGGGTGCCTGTATTCTCAGCTAGTTGGGAGGCTAAGGCAAGAGAATCGCTTAAGACCAAGAGTTGGAAGTTGCTGTGAGCTCTGACACCATGGCACTGTACCAAGAGCTATTTAGTGAGACTCTGCCTCAAAAACAAAAAAAGAAAGAAACGAAATTAGTTTGTTCCTTTTAGAGGGCTAAGCTTTTCCTTTTAACTCTTTAGTGGATCACAGAATTCAGAGTATCTATGCATACAAATAATGCAGTTTTATGTTCTTCCAAACAGAATGACATCTGACTACTTGAGAGGACCAAATAAAACCTATCTTGAATGCATTTGATAAACTGCTACAGCTTACAATACCTTATTCAATACCTTATTCAAGTCACCTAAGAAATAGATTGGGTACTGGGCACAATGGCTCATTCCTGTAATCCGAGGATTATGGGAAACTAAGGCAGGCACATTGCTTGAGCTGAGGAGTTTGAGACTAGCCTAAGCAAAAGTGAGACTTCCATCTCTACTAAAAGTAGAAAAACTAGCAGGGTGTTGTGATAGATGCCTGTAGTCCCAGCTACTTGGGAGGCTGAGGCAAGAGAATTGCTCAAGCCCAAAAGTTTGGAGGTGCTGTGAGCTGTGACGCCATGGCATTCTACCTAGTGCAACAAAGTGAGACTCTTGTCTCC
>NW_003852408.1:28832444-28836953 GCF_000181295.1 Otolemur garnettii
TCAAGCTATCCCCCTGGGTAGAGTGCCATGGCATCACACTCACAGCAACCTCCAACTCCTGGGCTCAAGCGAGTCTCCTGCCTCCGCCTCCCAAGCAGCTGGGACCACAGGCACCCGCCACAACGCTCGGCTATTTTTTGGTTGCAGCCATCATTGTTGTTTGGCGGGTCCAGGCTGGAGATTCGAACCCGCCACCTTAGGTGTACATGGCTGGCGCCTTAGCCGGTTGAGCTATAGGTGCCGAGCCAGTTTATTGGATTCTTTTAAACGCATTCCATTCTGCTATTGTTAACTTAAAAACGTGCTTATTTGGTGTAGTAATGCTGATAAAATAGCCATTTCATATCAAAAATTTATGTATTTATGTATGTTTTTGAGACAGAGTCTCATGTTGTCGTCTTTGGTAGAGTGCCATGGCATCATAGTTCATAGCTACCTTAAACTCCAGGGCTCCAGTGACTCTCCTTGGTCTCCTGAGTAGCTGAGACTGGGACTGAAGGTGCCTGCCACGATGACCGGCCATTATTTAGAGATAGGGTCTTGCTCTGGCTCAGGCTGGTCTCAAACCCATGAGCTCAGGCAATCTACCTGCCTCAGCCTCCCAGAGTGTTAGGATTACAGGTATGAGCCACCGTGCCTGGCCTCATAGCAAAAATTTAATGAAACGTCAGATTTTTTTTTCAGACAGAGTCTTAAGCTATCACTCTTAGTAGAGTGCTGTGGCATCATAGTTCACAGCAACCTCAGTCTCTGGAGCTCAAGCGATTCTCTTGCCTTAGCCTCCTCAGTAGCTAGGACTGCAGGTGGCCACCACAATGCCCAGCTACTTTTTTTAGAGACAGTCTCGCTGTTGCTCAGGCTGGTCCTGAACGCCAGAGCTCAGGCAATCCACCTGCCTCAGCCTCCTGAAGTGCTAGGTCAGAACATTGGATTTCTGAAGGGATCTTGAATAACATTTGGTATAGCCTCTCTATCTGGTGCTTGACTTCAACACCCTAAATTTGTAAAAGAAGGGAAAAAATAAAGTCAGTAGTGGATATTTCCTCCAGCAGGATGTTTTCCTTGAGTATTCATTCTTTTGTTGGTTGAATTATTTGAAATATTCCTTTTCTGTCTGATTAAGTACTATTTAGTGAATTGATTGAATGAATGAATGTAGGGTCCATGCTAGAAAAAAAGTTTATTATTAACTTAGTTTTGAGACAGTTCACTGTGTTGCCCTGGCTAGAGTGCTGTGGCATTATAGCTCATAGGAATCTCATACTCTTGGTCTTGAGCAATCCTCTTGCCTCAGTCTCCTGAGTAGCTGGGACTACAGGCACCTGCTTAGTGCCCCCGATAGTTTTCTGTTTTTAGTAGAGACGGGGACGTGCTCATGCTCAGGCTGGTAGTGAACTCCTGAGCTCAAGCAATCAACCCACCTCTGCCTCCCAAAGTGCTAGGATTACAGGTATGCGACACTGCTCAGCCATTGAGAAGAAGTTTAAATGACATATTTAAATTTACTATGACTGATATTATCTAGTGTTTTGACCATTTTATTTCTATTTAATTTTACATAAAACAAAGAGTTAAACATAAAATCTAAGCAAGTCTATAACAACAATACAGGATCCAGATTAGGTTCAATTTCTGGGATGCAGAGGTGTAATTTCTGTAGAAATAAGCACGTTTTGAACATTAATGAGAAATAGGAGGGAATTGCCTGCAAATATTAAGCTTTTCGGCTATGACTAGTGAAGTATGAGTAGGGCCAAAGGAAATTCACAGGGAAATTCAGGTTCAGATAGTGCTCGATGTAACATCTTATCTTTTTTTTGAGACAGTGTCTCACTCTGTTGCCCTGGGTAGAATGCCGTGGTATATAGCTCAGAACAACCTCATACTCTTAGGCTGAAGCAGTTCTTTTGCTTCAGCCTCAGAGTAGCTAGGATTACAGGTGCCCTCCCCAATGCCCCGCTAATTTTTCTATTTTTAGTAGAGATGAAGTCTTGCTCTTGCTTAAGCAGGTCTCGAACTCCTGAGATCAAAGGATCCACCTGCCTTGGCCTCCCAGAGTGCTAGGATTATGTTTGAGTCACATCACACTGCCTTAACATCCTTTTGTATTACTTGTTTGCTAAAGCTTCTTCACCCTTTAATGATCATTCTATAATGGATAGTTTATTAAAATGTATATTTTGTTAAGAGATGTTAAAAGATAAATTTTCACAACCCTTTTTGATAGTTTAATTTTTCATTTCAAAAAATCAAGGGAATATATTTTTTTTTTGTACATGAATAGCTTTCATAATGCTTGAAGTCAGGTCTATAAATGTATGCCCATCATTTGAATAGTGTTCATTGTACCAATCAGGTAGGTTTTTGTCCTTCTTCACCCCAGTATATTTTCAACTGGGGAAATTTTGCTAGTAGTTGGTTCATCAAGGCACAATTAAAGAGCAAAAACTCAAGGTTTATTAGTTCTCAGGGCTCTAAGATAACCCTACTTGAATATTCTCTATCTGTGCTGTCCAGTACAGTAACCAGTAGCCACATGTGGCCCTTGAGTACTTGAACTGTGGATGTTATGACTGAAGAATGTTTCAACTTTTTTTTTTAATTGTTACTTTTTTGAGGAAGGATCTTGCTCTGTTGCTAAGGCTTGAGTTCAGTAACCTCAAACTCCTGGGCTCAGGCAGTCCTCCTGCCTCAGCCTCCATTTGTTGTACAGAGGAGGTCTGTCTCCCTGTGTTGCTCAGCCTGGTCTTTTTTTTTTTTTTTGAATGGTAACTATGTACATTAATGCACTTCTGGGGTACAGTGTGGGGTTTTCACATGCAATCCAAAATACTTCCATCAAACTGGTCAACACAGCCTTCATGACATTTTCTCAGTTATTGTCTTAAAACGTTCACATTCTACTCTTAGAAAGATTCACTTATACCCCTATAAGATAAACCTCAGAAGTTTATCTTATCTTATCTCCCTCCACCCATTCCCCCCCTCCCTCCTCCCTCCCCCTCCCCACTCAGCCTGGTCTTGAACTCCTACCCTCAAGTGATCCTTCCACCAGAGCTTCTGAAAGTGGCTAGGATTATAGGCATGAGCCACATACCTGGCCTAATTTAAATAGCTGTATGTGTTTGGTGCAACATTATTTGACAGTGCAGCTCTAGAGTCTATACTTTGAGGATGTGAGAATGGCCTCAGAAATAGCTCATTTTGCTGAAATGAGCATGTATCAAGTGATTACAATGATACCTTGTTCTACATATACATTAAATTAGATATTTAGGATGAAATGGTTATGATTTTGCTTTATAAAGAGGTTTATAATAAAATTTTTATTTTATAATTTTAAATTATATAATTGAACGTTTCTACAGTAACTGTTGAGACTTCAATATCTTACCTTCATTAATGGATAGATAAGTGAGAAAGTAAAGGACTTAATACAGTAAACCAACTAGATCTGACAGACATATATAGACCACTCTCCCAGTCGTAATAGATTTTCTTTTCTTTCTTTTTTCTTTTTTTTTTTTCAGAGGCGGGGTCTCACTTTGTCACCCTCAGTAGAGTGCTATGGCGTCATGGTTCACAGCAACCTCCAGCTCTTGGGCTTAGGTGATTCTCTTTCCTCAGCCTCCCGAGTAGCTGAGACTACAGGCGACCGCCACAATGCCCAGCTATTTTTTGTTGCAGTTTGGCCGGGTCTGGGTTTGAACCAGCCACCTTCTATATGGGGCTGACAGCCATACTCTGAACCACAGGCACTGCCCAGATTTTTTTTTTTTTCTTCTTTTTGAGAGAGTTTCACTATATCACCCTTGGTAGAGTGCTGTGGCATCCCAGCTAACAGCAGCAACCTCAAATTCTTGGGCTCAAGCAATTCTCTTGCTTTAGCCTCCCAAGTAGCTGGGACTATAGGCACCCACCACGACACCTGGCTATATTTTGTTGTATGCTGGTTGTTGTTTAGCTGGCCCAGCCGGGTTCGAACTGGCCAACTTTGGTGTATGCCGTTGATGCCATAACCACAGCAACCTCCGACTCTTGGGCTTAGGTGATCCTCTTGCCTCAGCCTCTCAAGTAGCTGGGACTACAGGTGCCTGCCACAGCGCCTGGCCGTTTTTTTGTTGCAGTTTGGCTGGGGCTGAGTTTGAACCCGCCACCCTTGGTATGTGGGGCCGGTGCCTGTGCCCCATTTATTGCATTTGTTAAAGTCCCTCTTATAATTGTGTCCCGCCCCAAAAAGATGTGTCACACAGTGTGACTGCCGACACCTCCTCCTTCCTTCTCTCTGCTATCCCCTTCCCCCACCGCGTACTAGGTCATCAATTGTCCTCATATCAGAATTGAGTACATTGGATTCTTGCTTCTCCATTTGTATGATGCTTTACTAAGAATAATGTGTTCCACTTCCATCGAGGTTAATACAAAAGATGTAAGTCGGCTTGGCGCCTATAGCTCAACCGGCTAAGGCGCCAGCCACGTACACCTAAGGTGGCGGGTTCGAATCCCCAG
>NW_003852408.1:28837338-28850456 GCF_000181295.1 Otolemur garnettii
CAAGTAGCTGGGACTACAGGCACCTGCCACAAGGCCCGGCTATTTTTTGGTTGTAGTTTTTGTTTGGCAGGTCTTTTCTGGATTCCAACCCAGCAGCTCTGGTGTATCTTGCTGGCGCCCTAGTGGCTGAGCTACAGGTGCTGAGCCTCTCCATCTTTTTTAACGGTTGAATAGCATTCCATGGGATACATATACCATAGCTTGTTAATTCATTCCTAGGTTGGTGGGCATTTAGGCTGTTGCACATTTTGGAGATTGTAAATTGAGCTGTGATAAATAGTCCTAGTGCAAGTGTCCTTAATGATAAAAGGATTTTTTTTTTCTTCTGGGTAGATGCCCAGTAATGGGATTGCAGGATCAAATGGGAGTCTAGTTTGAGTTCTTTGAGGCTTCTCCATACTTCCTTCCAAAAAGGTTGTATCAGTTTGCAGTCCTACCAGCAGCGTAAAAGTCAGCATCTGCAGTTGTGAGATTTTGTGATCTGGGCCATTCTCATTAGGGTTAGATGGTATTTCAGGGTGGTTTTGATTTGCATTTCTCTAATAATTAGGGACATTGAGCATTTTTTCATGTTTGTTAGCTATTCGTCTGTCTTCTTTAGAGCAGGTTCTTCTAGTCATCTCTCTTGCCCATTGATATAAGGGATTGTTAGCGTTTTTATGTGGATTAATTTGAGTTCTCTGTAGATCCTAGTTATCAAGCTTTTGTCCGATTCAAGATATGCAAACATCCTTTCCCATTGTGTAGGTTGTCTGTTTGCTTTAGTTGTTGTCTCCTTAGCTGTACAGAAGCTTTTTGGTTTAATTAAGTCTCTCTTTTTTTTTTTATTGTTGCAATTGCCACATAAGTCTTCATAAAGTCTTTCCCCAGGCTGATACCTTCAAGTGTTTTTCCCATGCTTTCTTTGAGGATTTTTATCGTTTCATGTCTTACATTTAGGTCTTTTAACTATCTTGAATCAATTTTTGGTTGTAGAGAAAGTTGTGGGTCCAGTTTCAGTCTTTTGCATGTGGATATCCAGTTCACCCAGCACCATTTATTGAATTGGGATTCTTTCCCCCAGTGTATGTTCTTGTTTGGTTTATCAAAGATTAAGTGGCTGTAAGATGTTACTTTTTTTTTTTTTTTGGGGGCAGCCTGAAAGTCCCCCTGGGTAGAGTGCTGTGCCATCACAGCTCACAGCAACCTCCAACTCCTGGGCTCAAGCGAGTCTCCTGCCTCAGCCTCCCAAGTAGCTGGGACCACAGGCACCTGCCACAATGCCTGGCTATTTTTTGGTTGCAGCCGTCATTGTTGTTTGGCGGGCCCCGGGCTGGATTCAAACCTGCCACCTTAGGTGTATGTGGCTGGCACCTTAGCCACTTGAGCCACAGGCACCGAGCCGATTTATGACTTTTTTGATGAGAAGCTGCAATCTGTTGGCTAGGATTTTGTTGAGAATTTTTACATCTATATTTATTAGTGAAATTGGTCTGAAGTTCTGTTTAGTCAGGTCTTTTCCTGGTTTTGGTATCAGGGTGATGTTTGCTTTGTAGAATGTGTTGGGGAAGATTCCTTCCTCCTTAATTTTTTAGAATAATTTCTGCAGTATGGGAATAAAGTTTGAAGGTTTGATAGAATTCTGGTGTGAAGCCATCTGGATCAGGGCTTTTTTTTTTGTTTTTTCAGTTTTTGGCCAGGGCTGGGTTTGAACCCACCACCTCCAGCATATGGGGCTGGCACCCTACTTCTTTGAGCCACAGGTACCGCCCAGGGCATTTTTTTGTTGGGAGATATTTTTATTGTTCTTGAAATTTGTTCAGGAGATCTATTACTTCCTGGCTAAGTCTAGGGAGAGGGTGTGATTCCAAAAATTTTTTTTTCTTTTTTAGAGGCAGAGTCTCACTTTGTCACCCTCAGTAGAGTACCATGGCATCACAGTTCACAGCAGCCTCCAGCTCTTGGTCTTAGGCAATTCTCTTGCTTCAGCCTCCCGAGTAGCTAGGACTACAGGCGCCTGCCACAATACCTGGCTATTTTTTTTTTTGTAGTTTGGCTAGGGCCAGGTTCAAACCGCCACCCTTGGTATATCGGGCCAATGCCCTACCCACTGAGCTACAGGTGCCACCCAGCAATTCCAAATATTGATCCATTTCCTTCACATCGTCAAATTTCTGGGTATAGAGTTTCTTGTAGTATTCAGAGATAATCTCTTGTATCTCTGTGCCATCTGTTGTTATTTCCCTGTTATCATTTCTGATTAAGGTTACTTTTCTATTTCTGGTTTGTCTGGCTAAAGGTTTATCTATTTTTAAGACAGAGCCTCAAGCTGTCACTCTGGGTAGAGTGCCGTGACATCACAACTCACAACAACCTCCACTCCTGGGCTCAGATGATTGTCCTGCCTCTGCCTCCCAAGTAGCTGGGATTACAGGCACCTGCCACAACGCCTGGCTATTTTTTGGTTGCAGCCATCATTTTTGTTTGGCTGGCCCGGGCTGGATTTGAACCTGCCAACTCAGGTGTATGGCTGGTGCCTTAGCCGCTTTGAGCCACAAGCGCCGAGCCATATTTTATTTATTTTTTCTAAAAACCAACTCTTTGTTTCATTAATTTTCTAACTGATTCTTTTATTTTCAATTTTATTAATCTCTGATTTAATTTTGCATATTTTTCTTCAGGGTTTAGGCTTAGATTGTTTTTTTCTTTTTCTTTTCTTTTTGAGACAGAGTCTCATTATATTGCCTTCAGTAGAGTGCTGTGGCATCATAGCTAACAGCAACCTGAAACTCTTGGGCTTAAGTGATTCTCTTGCCTCAGCGTAGGCTTTGATCGTTTTTCTAAATCCATAAGATGGTTTGTGAGTTTGTTGATATGCTCTGTTTTTTTTGATGTAGGCATCTAAAGCGATAAAGTTTTCTCTCAGGACTGCTTTTGCTGTATCCCGCAGGTTTTGGTAGCTTGTGTTTTCATTCTTGTTATACTCAAGGAAATTAATGATTTTTTCTTTTTAATTGAGACAAAGTCTTACTTTTCGCCCTTGGTAGAGGGCTGTGGCGTCATATCTCACAGCAACCTCAAACTCTTGGGCTTAAGTGATTCCCTTGTCTTTGAGTAGCTGGGACTACAGGCACCCACCACAACACCTGGCTATTTTTTTGTTGTTGCAGTTGTCATTGTTGTTTAGCAGGCCCAGGCCGGGTTTGAACCCACCAGCCTTGGTGTATGTGGCTGGCGCCCTACCCACTGAACTACGGGCACTGCCCTAGTCATCTTATTTTGTTAAAGTATTGCTTAGTTTTATATTTTACATCATTGTGGATGCTAGGTTTTGTCCTTTAGTATTTGGGTGCTTTGTTGCTGTCCATTGTGATGGTCAGTGTGTAGAACAGGTCAAAGTATTTCCTGTAGAACAGGTCTTGTTATGGCAAACTTTCTCAGTGTTTGCATATCAGTAAAAGATTTGACTTCAGTTGGTGCCTGTAGGTCAAAGGGGTAGGGTACCGGCCTCATATGCTGGAGGTGGCGGGTTCAAACCCAGCCCTATCCAAAAACTGCAAAGAAGAAACAAAAAAGATTTGATTTCTCCCATCAATTTTAAAGCTTAGCTTAGTAGGATATAGAATTCTGGGCTGGAAATTGTTTTGTTTAAGTAGATTAAAGGTAGATAACCATTGTCTTCTGGCTTGAAAGGTTTCATTTGAGAAGTCGGCAGAAGTGATTTATCCAAGTAGGTCAATTGGCCCTTACTCCTTGAGGCCTGCAGATGTTTTCTTTTGTCTTGACTTTGGACAGGTTCATCACAATGTGTCATGGAGAAGCTTGATTTGAGTTGAGATAACCTAGGGTCCAATATCTCTGAAAGGAATGTGTCAGAATCTTTGGTGGTATTTGGGAAATTTTCATTTGTAATATTCTCCAGTATGGCTTCCATTCCTCTGGGGCATTCTTCTTCCCTTTCTGGGATATCTATAACTTATATGTTTGAATGCTTCATGAAGTCCCATAATTCTGTCAGTGAATGTTCTACTTTCTCTCTTTTTCTCTGACTCTAACTATTTAACTTTAAGCTCTTTAGCTTAAGAGCTTTGTTTGTCCTCTACCTCTTAGATTCTTTTTTCTGCATAGTCTAATCTGTTACTGATACTTTCTACTGCATCTTTAAGTTCCCCAATTGACTGCTTCAACTCCTTTAGTTCTGCTATATCCTTTTTATATTCCTCATTTCGTTCATCTTTTATTTGCATCTCCTTTCTATATTTTGTATATCGTTCATCTCTTTGATTTTGTTTTTTGATTTCCTTTGGTTATTTTCCCCTTTCTCAGCAATTTCCTTCATTGTTTTTATCATCCATATTTTAAATTTCCCTCTGTCATTTCTAACATTTCTTTATAGGTGCCGACCTTTGTAGCAGCTACCCCGTCGTCCCATGGTGGGCATTGCTATGGTCTGGCTTTTCGTGTTGCCAGGATTTTCCTGCTGTGTTTTCCTTATGAATGTTTTCTTTTGTCTGTTTCCTTGCCTAAATTTTCCTTTTACTTCCTCTTGCTCTTTAAGTTACTGTGCCTCTGACCTAAGATGTAGATGTGTCTTTTTGGTACAGGAGGCAGGTATCAGGAAGACCCAGGATTGCTTCTTGAAATGCCTCACCCAGAGTCTAAAAAAAATTAATTTTTTGAGACAATCTCACTTTGTCACCCTCAGTAGAGTACTATGGCATCACAGCTCACAGCAACCTCAAACTCTTGTGCTTAAGTGATTCTCTTGCCTCAGCCTCCCAAGTAGCCGGGACTACAGGTGCCTGCCACAACACTGAGCTATCTGATGAGACCTGGCTCCGACTGGTCTCGAACTCGTGAGCTCAGGCAATCTACCTGCCTTGGCCTCTCAGAGTGCTAGGATTACAGATGTAAGCTCCCCCCCACCCCTTTTTTTGAAACAGTCTCACTCTATTTTCTTAGGCTAGAGTGCATGGCATCAGCTTAGTTCACAGTAACCTCAAACTCCTTGGTTCAAGTGATCCTCCTGCCTCAGCCTCCTGAGTAGCTGAGACTACAGGCAGCTGCCACAGTGCCTGGCTAATTTTTGTATTTTTAGTAGAGATGGAGTCTCACACTTGCTCAAGCTATTCTTGACTTCTCAAGCTCAAGCAGTCCTCCTGCCTTGGCCTCTCAAGAGTGCTGCTAGGATTGGCTCGGCGCCTATGGCTCAAGCGGCTAAGGTACCAGCCACATATACCTAAGGTGGCAAGTTCAAATCCCCAGCCTGGGCCCGCCAAACAACAATGATGGCTGCAACCAAAAAATGGCTGGGCGTTGTGGCAGGTGCCTGTAGCCCCAGCTACTTGGGAGGCTGAGGCAGGAGACTCGCTTGAGCCCAGGAGTTGGAGGTTGCTGTGAGCGGGATGCCATGGCACTCTACCCAGGGGGATAGCTTGAGGCTCTGTCTCAAAAAAAAAAAAAAAGAGTGCTAGGATTACAGGCACTGAGTCACCTTGCCCAGCCAAGAGGTTTATAATAAAATTCTTCTTTTTTCTTTTCTGGAAGATGTCACTTTATTTTTTAAGTTTAATTTAAGATTAATATCAGGGTATATATATTAGGTTACAGTGTTAGCATTTGTTAGGTAAAGTCCCTGTTGTAGTTGTATCTCACTATAATAAAATTCTTAATACAGAATATATGAATTAGGTCCTTTTAGCTAGTTCATAATTGTTTGCATTGCAAAATTTCCATTTACCTGCAACTCTTTCAGGCACATTGACTGAAATGAAATACTCTGTCCTCAGACAATGTTAGTGTTTCAGACAGAAATTATGAAATTCTAGATAGTTTTAAGCACCAAAGCGTCTGGATTTATGTGGTTTTCGAAAACAAAAGGATGTAAGTGCATGAAAAGTTTAAGTGGGTTAAACAAAATGTGTGGTGTTGAGAAGTGGTGGGAATGGATGTTCCAGAGTTACAATCTTTAGCATGGGTTAAGGTAAACCAGATGAACTTGAACCATTTTAATAATTGTGCTTAGGATGGAACTTAATTATAAAGAAAGTTTCTCTTTTCCTATCACCACCTCCCAACTTACTTTTTAGTTTTCTTCTAGCCTTAAGGCCTGGGTATTGGTAGGAACTGGAAATAAGAGTAAACCCATGGTCTGGAAATATTCTGTGTCCACTGCAGGCCACTGGCTTCCTTACGGAGCTCTTCATAGAAATGAAGATGTTTCTCCAATGCAGCTTTTTGCCTAAGGAGACACCCCATCCCCAATTCCAATAATGATTACTTACCCTAGAAATTGTCCTTGTAAGGTAGCGGAAGAACTTTGAATTATCATTAGCTAGACTTGGGGATGTACTCTTGTTCATTAAGTAGCTTTACATATGAGGTTTAGACTATAATGAGCCTCTTATTGGAAAAGTAAAAGGAAAGGCATAATTCTCAGTTCTTAACTCATGTTGCTGGGGACTTCCTTGTTTAAGAGGTGAGGAACCAGGTCTGACAAGTTAGAGTACTGGGCTAATATCACGTAAGTGAAGATGGAATAAAGCCAGTTGGCATCAAGTTCTCCTAACCCTGGGTAGAATAGGGCTTACTTCTGTCAGCTACTTGGACTAGCGTTATAAAATCGTCCCATCTTCCCATCAGATGACTGTCAGTTTTCTTTTCATGGAAAGTTGGAACTACAATAGATAAGTTTTCATTTTAATACTTAGGAACCTAACCCCACTGTTACGATTTCATGAAATTTCCTTAGCTAACAGCTGAGGAAAATCCAAAGGAAGAAAAAGTCAAGGTTAGTAGAACCTGAAAATAGAGTTGTTCTGGCTGCTTTCTCTTTCTGGTCCCCTAAAGAGTATTTATCATCTTAGATTTAGCTTATGGTTACTGAAAGTACATTTCAGGGGGAAATGTTCAAGTGTTTATAGTTAATGTTGGGATCACATGGTTTTTTGGGTTGTGGCTTTTTACCCTTCAATTTTGATGGTTCTAATGAGAATGACTTTTGCTTTCATCTGTCACTAAGGATGTAACAACTATAGGGGACCTAGTTTTAAAAAAAGTCAGTTGAAACCACATACTCAAATTATATCATAAGGAAGATGGTCATTACTATTGTAGGAGAATACGGGGCGGGGGGGAAGCCTAGGTGATTTTGATTCTGTACTATTTCTTCCTCATTAGATTCAATCTTTGCCTGCCCCTAACTTCATTAGGAAGTATTCTTTGCCTTCATTTCAGCCTTGCTGGCTTTTAAAATTTTTGAAACAGGGTGTTGCTCTATTGCCCAGGCTAAAATGCTGTGGCATCATTATAGCTTGCTGCCACACTGCTAGACTCAAGTGATCCTCTCTCCTCAAGCACTGCCAGCTACCTAGGTGTCCACCACTATGCACAGCTAATCTTAAAAACTTTTTGAAGAGAGGGGCCTGTTACCTAGGCCTGTCTTGAATTCCTGGCTTGAATTGATCCTCCTGTTTTAGTTTCTAAAAGTGCTAGGATTATAGGCATGATCCACCATGCCAGGCCCTGCCTCTTTTTTATTCTTTCAACATACCAGTTTCATTTCTTTCTTTGGACTTTCGTATTTATAGTTACTTGCTGGAATATGTTTCTCCCAGATACTTATATGACTAACTCATTTAAGTCTCAGCAAATATGATGCTTCTGAAATTCTCCTATCAGCCTCCTGCAAGCCTATCATATCTTTGGGGTTTTTTTTTTTTTTTTGAGACAGAGTCTCACTTTATCACCTTGGTAGAGTGCCATGTATCATAGCTCACAGCAACCTCAAACTCCTGGGCTAAACAGTCCTCTTGACCCAGCCTCCCAAGTAGCTGGGATTACAGGCACCGGTCACAACACCCAGCTGTTTTTAGAGACAGGGTCTCGCTCTAGCTCAGGCTGGTCTTGAACTCGTGAACTCAGGCAATCCACCAGCCTCGTCCTCCCAGAGTGCTAGTATTACAGGTATGAGCCACCATGCCCAGCCCTCCTATCACATCTTAAAAATTTTTCTGTATAGCATTTATTGCTAGCCTAAAAAAAAAAAAATCTTTATTTTTCATTAGAGTTTTCTCACTCCCACTCCTGGAATGTAAAATGGGAGAAGAGATTTTCTCTCTTTTGCTTACTCTTGAACTCCCAGTATCTTTAGAACAGTATTGTGCACATAATAAGCCTCAATAAATATTAAGGAAAGGAAGTAGGTTTGGAATCTGGGGTCTTAGGTCTGGTCCTAGCATTGCCCTTCCTCATGGTTTTGCCCTAATCGAGTTCCTTTCCCTCTTTGGGACTTGCTTTTCTCATCTGTAAACCAGAGAACTCAAACAGATGATCCCTAAACTCACATCTAGCTCTGGTATAAGTGCTAAAGCCATGAAGGGATCCTGTGACATACGCAACAAAAGCATTTCTTTGTATTTCAGTCTTCCAAATCATGCTTATGGGTGGCGTCTGTGGCTCAAGGAGTGGGGTGCCGGCCCCATCTACTGGAGGTGGTGGGTTCAAACCCAGCCCCGGCCAAAAAAACCCCCTGCAACAACCAAACCATGCTTATGGGGGTACAGGGTATCTCTGATGGTCCAAAGGCAGTGGACAGCTAGTACCAGCACCAGGCAGTCAAACCCTTGTACAGTACCCCTATGCGATTGTTCTGTTGCCCTAAGGTTCGGTACCTGGCTTGTTCCTGAGCTTGTTTCATGGCTTCCTCCTGGGCTACCCTTATAGCTTCCTCCTTTAGCCTCCTTTCCTCTGCCTCCAGCTGAGCCTTCTCTTCTGCTTTCTGTTTCTGCCGCTGGTACTCTAGTCGTTCTTCTTCAGCCATTTCCATCAAACGTTTTTGTTCTTCTGCTAACTGCATTTCTAATTCTTTCTGCCTTTCCTTCTCTGCCTCTGCAACATAGAAAAGAAGTGGGCTCAGCAGGGATTATTACTGAGGGAAAACAGGTTTTTTTTTGTGTGCAGTTTTTGGCCAGGGCTGGGTTTGAACCTGCCACCTCCGGCATATGGGGCCAGCACCCTACTCTTTTGAGCCACAGGTGCCGCCCCAGGGAAACAATTTTCTGATCCAATTATCAAGTCTGATTCCTAGGGACTCTCCATAAGAAATTCTGCAGTTTATCTGCCAATAGACTGTCAGATCCTCTGTGGGGATTACCTTGGGGGTTAATTTACTAATTTGAGTCCTTTAATTAACCACCTACTATGTGCAATGCATTATGCAATTAAAACCTTGGGGAAGAATTTTCCAGAGCCTGGTGTGTATGAAGCTGAGTTTGGGAGAGGCATCAGAACAAGGTGTAGAGAAACTTGGTGCTTACTCAGTTGGACTGGCCAGTCTAGAGAGCCAGTACCAGGAAGTGGCCACAGAGTCACTGCCAAAGTTCCTCCCTCTTCCTCAAAAGTAAGCCTGAATCCAACAATCCCTAATACTGTGTAAATATCCAAAGGACAATAAATCAGCACCCCCGTAGTTATTGCTGCACTCTTCACAATAGCAAGGATGTGAATCAATCATTGTTGATCAGTAGATGAATAGATAATGAAAATGTGGTATGTGTACACAATGAAATATTATATAGCCATAGAAAAGAACAAAATCCTATCTTTCACAGTAATATAAATGAGCCTGGAAGATATTATGTTATGTAAAATAAGCCAGGCATAGAAAGCTAAATAGCACATGTTCTTACTCATGTATGGGAGCTAAAAATGTTGAACTCATGGAAGTAGAGAGATTACTGGAGACTGGGAAGAATAGGAGGGTGGGGGAGATAGGGAAGGGCTGGTTATAAAAATACAGTGAAGATAGGAAGAGTAAGTTCTAGTGCTCTATAATACTATAAAATGACTGATTAGCAATAATTTTCCATTTTCAAATATCTAGAAGAGTGGATTTTGAATGTTCCCAACACCCAAAGAAATGATCAATGTTTGAGGTGAGGAGTGTTAATTAACCTGATTTGATCATTACACTTTGTATATAGGTGTCAAAATATCATAACATACCCTGTAAATGTGGACAATTATGTGTTCATTAAAAAATACTTTTTAGGGGTGGGGTGTGGTAGTCCACACGGGTAATCCTAGCACACTGGGAGGCCAAGGCAGTTGGATTGCTTGATCTCAGGAGTTTGAGACCAGCCTGAGCAAGAAAGAGATCCCATCTATACTAAAAAGAAAAAAAAAAAAAAAGCCTGGTGTGGTGGCAGGCTATTCAGGAGGCTGAGGCAAGAGGAGTGCTAAAGCCCAAGAGTTGGGAGTTGCTGTGAGCTAAATGATGCCATGGCACTCTACCGAGGGTGACAAGTGACATTCTGTCAAAAAAAAAAAAAAACAACTTTAAAAAGTGAGGCTGGAGAGACTACACATCAACACCTGAAAAGTTCTGCTTGAAGCTATCCAGATGTTTGAATCTATTTCTATCTGTTGGGAAGGAAGTGAAGAGTAGGGCTGTGTCTCTGGTTTAGGTAAGTCCTGAGCAATGCTGAAAGCACAGAAGGGTCCTAGTCACACTTCGGGAGAAAAATAGCTTACACTATTAGAGTGCTTTGCATAGTAAGGCCTAGCATAAATAATACTAACAGTAAGATAAAAATATTTCTGCCCCAAAGAGATGGGAGATGCAAAGAGCTCAAGGATTGTGCTTACCAGCCTTCTTAGCTTCTTCTTGTTGCTTCTTTCTCTGTAGTTCTTGCAGTTTCCTCCGAAACGCCTCTTGCTGCCAACGGGCTTTCTCCTGGGCTGCTTGCCGCTGGAGCCGCTGCTTTCTCTCCTCCTCCTCCTGCTGCTGCTGTTCTTCTTCCAGTCTCTGTTTCCTCAAGCTGAGAAAACATAAATTCAGGGAAATGACAGAAAACATTAGGGCATCCTGGTGAGACAAGGCAACAGGCAATGCTTTGGGAGGGGTGGAGGGAGAAGGCTTTGCAGCCCACAGGCAACAGGGAGTGCCCCATTTTGAGGAGACTAGGTTTTTCAAGGGAAACCAGGATTCAAGAGGAGAGGCAAGAGCACAGCTAACCTGCAACTAGAAGCCCAGAAGTTTCAGTACACAGCTCTGTGCTTTGAGGGTGGGGCCTTAAGTTCTTGAGAGTTTCATTTTCAATTCCTATGAAATGGATTTTCAAACTCCTGCCTTATGGGGTTGATTATGAAGATCACATTAGAGGCAAGTCCTGCAAAAAGGCCTCACGTGATGCAGACAAGGCAGGGGCTTTGCGTCTCAAAGCTTTTCTAAGAAGACCCCTTCTATGTTAACTCCCTATCTTGAGTAACATTAATGGTCAAGACACTGTCTCATCTCTAGTCCAGGTTGTTCCTAAGTAACTGAGGACAGAGAAAAATGAGACATGATGTTTTACCTCAGGACGTGAGCTTCAGAACCAAACTTTGCCGCTAGAAGAGGTCACCCCCTGCCTTTTTCTCCTGCTTCCTGACCCCACCATGATCTTTCTGCTTGCCCGACCCACCGGTTCTCCTCTGTGCGTCTCTGTTGCTCCAGCTCCAGCTCCTCCTCCATCTTTTTTGCTCTCTCCAGCTGCTCCTGCTTGAGCCGCCTCTGCTCCTCATGCTCCTTTCTTTTCCTCTCCACTTCCAACTGCCTCATCTTGGCCCTTTCTGCTCGAAGCCTGTCCCGGGAATCTTTCTGCTCCCTCTTAAAGAGGAGGGCCTAAAAAATCAGAGTGTTTTTAGTGTAAGGAGCGGATGGGTCTGTTCAGCACAGTACTATTGGCAGTGAGTTCTTCTCTACCCCAGACAATGTCTCTAATCAGGGATGGAATCATAAAGCCCACTCCATACCCCACCACTGCTACACAGACTCTGATGTCACTTGCTCAGGCTTTGGGATCTGATTGACTTGGATTCAACTCTCTTATTTGCTTTGGGGTTTGGGGATCATGACTTAATTTTCCCAATATTGTCCTACTCATAATGCTGTTACCAGGATCAATTGAAATAATGGAAGTGCCAGCAGAATGCCTGGTATGTGGTAGGGTCTAGAGTTCTCAATGCTAGATGTATTTCAGACTTGCCTAAGGAACTTTCAAAAACTACTTGAGGCCTGGACTCTACTCAGACCAATTAAATGAAAAATCTCTATGTGGGAGTTCTCAGTGGCTTAAAAAAGTTTCTTGGATGGTTATAACATGAAGCCAGGGCTGGGAACCACAGGTCTAGATAGAGGCTATTTTACCAGGGGCAATCTTAGGTATAGATGGCTTAGACTCACATTTAATCTTGTAGAAGGCACCTTTCCAATGGAAGGTTGTTCTTTCAGTTCTCTCTAATGTCTCCTCCTTAGTCTAAAATATGTCCATGAGGGAACTTTAAGAGGCAGCTCTTTTTTTTTTTTTTTTTTTCCATAAAGAGGTAGCTCTTCTGGGGAACTCTGTATATCCAACTCAGAGTCAAACCTCTTTGGATCTTTAGCCTTTGCAGAGGCAGCACAGTACTATGAACTGGCAATAAATCTGAGAAACACTGATGATCTAGCAGGCTCTGAAAAATTCAACCTGCATGTTAAAATTCTCAGCTGTTAAGCAGAGCAGAATTCCATAATCTGCACAGTTGGGGCTGGAGGTGGTGACTGAACTATAAAGGAAAGATCTTCCTGGACTCCCTTCTGGAAGATTATGGGATATAAAATAAATAAACACATAATAATTTAAAATAATGACAAGAGTCCTGAATATGGAGCCAAAGGATTAGAGTTTAAGTCCCAGCTCTACCACTCAGTGGTTGTGCAATTTCTGGCAACTGGCATTTAACTCCTAGCTTCAGTTTCTAGGTCTGTAAAATGGAGCTAATCATACCTGACTTACAAGTGTGGTTGTAGAGGTTAAATAAGATTCAGCAGAGTGTACCATACACATTATGTGAGTTTGAACCATAGTACCATTATGGCTTAGTGTGTGTGCATTTATCGTGTTTAGAGCTACCTTTTTTCTTTTTTGTTTGTACAAGACTTCTAAATATAGTTCAGTAATTTCATCTCAGTGGAAGAAATAGTGATCTATTCTAACAGCAGAAGAAAAATTGGCTGTGTTGGTCTTACTGAGAGATGATGCATCTGTATGGTATTCTTTTTAGTTAATTGTAGGGATTTTCAAGGGTAATTTTCTTTTTTCTTTTTTTTTTTTTTT
>NW_003852408.1:28851283-28854538 GCF_000181295.1 Otolemur garnettii
AGCTATAGGCACTGCCTGGTAATTTTCTTTATACTTAGTTTTTCTCTTCACACTTCTGCATTAGAATCACAGTCCTTGGAACAAAGTGACTTTAACATGAAAAACCACCTTGTAAAAGCATACGTGTGTGTACAAACTACCTCTGCATACTACAGAAATGCAGATTAGGAGAAAAGGAATTTCCACAGCCTTTGGTAGGCAAGTGATACATGACTTCCAGCCTAATTCAAGGATATGTGCTTGGCTCTCACAGCCAGTATCTACCTTTCCCTGTAACAAGGAGACCTGTACCTCTCACAGACAGGTGCTGTGCCAACTTCCTGCTTTATGGGGTGGGTATATGCCTTGGCAGTTATATACCTCACAATGCATCACTTCAGAGGGACTTTGCCACTCTGCATCTTTGATCAGCTCTATCTGGCTTCTTTCTAGGGTCAGACCAGTGGTTCTTAACCTGTGGGTCACAACCCACAGGAACTGTATTAAAGGGCCATGGCATTAGGAAGGTTGAGAACCTTTGGGTCAAACGGTTCCAAAGTAGAACAATGAGACTATTAGTAGTAGAGCTGTTTTAGTAACTGCAGTATAATTAGGGGCAGTTTCCCCACCTTTGCAGTTGCACCAAGTAAGGACAGAACTTTCTCTGGCCAAGATAAGAAAATCAGACCGTACCTTGGAAGGGTCGTCATAGCTTCTCTCTTCTTCAGATCCCGTGTTGCCAGTGACAGTTATTGTCTGGGTCTGGGAGGGTGATGATTTTCCATCTATCACAACTTGACTGTCCTGAGCATCATATTTGGGAGAAAGCCAAGGGTCCTCTACAACAGAATCTGAAGGGAATAAACCTCTGTCTGAGGCATCTTCTGTTTCCTTAGAATTAATGACATCAGGCCCACTCAGCTCTGCTCCTCCTATCGCCAGATTCCTTGCCTTCTGTGTCCTTTTCCTTTTGGCTCCTGTTTTTTTTCCTAATTTTTGTTTAGTGTTTGAGTCCTTTGACTTTCCTGGGGGAGAATAATTGGGGACAGAGATATAGCTGAGTTAAGTAAATATGATCACTATACATCCTTTTCAGTAACTTTTAAACTTTATCATCCAATGGAATCCCTGGGGTGTAGATTCATGAGTCTCACTCCTAGAATCTGGTTCAGAAGGAATCTTTTTTTTTTGGCCAGGGCTAGGTTTGAACCCACCACCTCTGGCATATGGGACTGGCACCCTACTCCTTTGAGCTATAGGTGCCACCCACCTTCCTCCCAGAAGGAATCTTTATTGTAACAAATAGCCCAAGTGTTTTGAGGAGAGTGGTGTGTAGACTACCCTTTGAGTAACTGCCTTATCTTATTTGGATCAACTGAGATTTAGCAGTCTTACTATTAAGCAAGTTCCATTTCACTCTGACCTAGGGTAAGGGCAAGACTCTCCAGAGGGAACTTACAGACACAGCTGGAAAGTCATGCCTTCAGAGTCTGGTTTAGGGTTGCAGCTTTGTAATCAGGCAAAGTTTAGTTCTTCTATACCCTAAGGACTCTTCCTCAATTCACCTTTGGGTGCTACAAGTATTTCCTTTTCCCAGTCTTGCCAATGACACCCCAGTCATGGCCTACAAAAACGTAAACTCAGAAAGAGTTTACAAGGCAAACCTTGAAAAAAGATTTGGCCCAGGGTTGTATCTAATGTTGTTTCCAACAGCATTTGATTTATTTGGAGGGTCTTCTGAATCATGTGGGCAGTAAAGGATGACTGTGAGTTTTATTTTTATTTTTTTACTTTTTATTTATTTTTATTTTTTTGAGATAGAGCCTCAAGCTATCGCCCTGGGTAGAGTGCTGTGGCATCACAGCTCACAGCAACCTCCAACTCCTGGGCTCAAGCGAGTCTCCTGCCTCTGCCTCCCAAGTAGCTGGGCCTACAGGCACCCGCTACAATGCCCTGCTGTTTTTTGGTTGCAGCCATCATTGTTGTTTGGTGGGCCTGGGCTGGATTTGAACCCTCCAGCTCAGGTATATGTATGTAGCTGGCGCCTTAGCTGCTTGAGCCACAGGCGCCAAGCTGACTGTGAGTTTTAGACTAAAGAAAGTCTTCAGAAGCATAGGATTCTGAGTTCTTCGTAAGGTTCAACATAGGGAACTGAGAATCAGAAAATTGGTAGGAGAGAGCATTATTCAGAGCTTGTGGCATCTTTCCCCTTCTCAAACGTTCCCAAATACTTGATACTCTGATTATAATAGAGTTATTAGTTCATAGAGGAAGTGCTAATAGTATGCACTGGGGACAAAGAGGAAGGGACAATCCCTGGGTCCACCACTTTACGACTAGATCTGTTTGATCTTATGCACTAAGTCACCCAGCCTCTCTCAGCCTCAAGTGTTACATGAACATAATAGTACTTCATGGGGATATTGTGAGGATTTCACAAGATCATACATGCAGTGTTCCTAATATAGTGGGTATTCAGTAAATAGGTGCAGTTATTATTATCATTTCTACTCTTGGTGATCACAGGTCTCTGGGCTTCCCAGTTTCCTCTATCCCTGTCTACTAAGATAATGACATGAAGTAAGGCTACAATACCATCTCAGCCATGGCAGTCAAGGAGACTCAAAACAGAGAGTTGTCTTGTACGATCCATGCTGACTCTACATACCCCTTCCCAATCCCGATAAGGAGTCCTCTGGGTTGTTCCTTGCAGGTACATTCTCTTACCCACAGCAGCCTCTGCTTCTCTGAAGACCCGTCCTTCTTGCTCCCTTTTGGGTGCTTTGATCTTGTCTGTCTTGGTTCTTTTCCTTCCCTTGGCTTTGTTGTTCAACTCCCTTTCCTAAATGTGACAAAGTAAGGAAAGGGACCACGATATGTGTAGGAAATGGGAAAAAAACACAAAGGAAGGTTATGTTGAACAAGGTGACAGACTGGCTGAGAGTGGAATTTGTATAGGTTCCAATTAAAGCAGAAGAGTGTGTCTTAGTGAATGTGGAACAGCAGAGATATTCAAAGGTGTAGTCTTTGACTTAAAAAGGCTAAGAGTGGTCAGCGCCTGTGGCTCAAGTGGCTAAGGCGCCAGCCACATACACCTAAGGTGGCAGGTTCGAGTCCAGCCCAGCCCACCAAACAACAATGACAGCTGCAACCAAAAAATAGCCAGGTGTTCTGGTAGGTGCCTGTGGTTCCAGCTACTTGGGAGGCTGAGGCAGGAGACTCGCTTGAGCCCAGGAGTTGGAGGTTGCTGTGAGTTGTAATGCCACAGCACTCTAC
>NW_003852408.1:28854631-28858142 GCF_000181295.1 Otolemur garnettii
GGCGCTTGAGGCTCAAAGGAGTAGGGCACCAGCCCCATACACCGGGCCCCATATACTGGAGGTGGTGAGTTCAAACCTGGCCTCGGCCAAAAACTGAATAAAAAAAAAAAAAGGCTAAGAGTAATTTCACAGGACAAAATAGAAAGAAAATACACTATGATCTGCCTCTTTTCTTAGATACTAAATCATGGTCTGCAGAACTAGATCAAAGGAGAGCAGTTTTCACCCTTGATAGATTGGTAATGCCATAACTGATAGTTAACTGTTTTAAATCAAAGCCATCTTTATTCCCTCTTGCATTATTTGCTAACTTTCAGAAAACATCAGGCAGATGACCACAACCATGTCAGTGTTTATTTTTCTTGCTGGGCTGAGAAACAAGGAGCATTCTTCTAAGAGAAAGAAGATAGCAGAATGGAACCATGTCTACCTACTTAGTACCTTTGTAGGAATTAGAAAGGGGCATCCCTCATGCCTGTAATCCTAGCATTCTGGGAGGCACAGGTGGGTGGATTGTCTGAACTCATGGGTTTGAGACCAGTCAGAGACAGAGCGAGACCCGATCTCTAAAAATAGCTAGGAGTTGTAGTGGGCACCTGTAGTCCCAGCTACTTGAGAGGCTGAGGCAAGAGAATCACTTGAGCCCAAGAGTTTGCTGTGACCTATGATGCCACAGCACTTCACCGAGGGTGACAAAGTAAGATTTTGTCTCAAAAAAGGTGGGGCATCCCATCTCTCGGGAAGATGCAGCCCAATGCTGAGGTACAGGGCTTGGGGAGTGCACCACTAGCTGGACTGCACCCCCCTCCTACTTGCTATGTCAGGTGCCCACATACAGGGAATAATCTACACAACCTTACATGGTATCCTAGATGAGATCCAAGTAGGGCTCTCGGACCAAGCTCTCAGATATGTACACTTACATGACTGATGCTGCCTGATGTCTGCTGGCCGAATGGACTTGGTTCAGCCTTTCCTTCTCTTTCTCTTGGAAAGACAGATGTATCCACAGCACCCAACTTCTGTGGTGACTCAGGCCCATGTCCTGGAATTTCTCTGTGTAAGTGATGTGCATCATAATTTTCACCCCTTTGAAAAGAGCAAACCAACAGGACTTAACTAAAGAAAAAACATTGGTGGGAAGGAGGGAGAAGTGAACAAACCGTGACTGAGCGTCTGTTCACTGCAGGCAATGTGCTGGGTACTTGACATATTTAATTCTCTTTTCCTCAACACTTCTCTGGATAAGGGAGATTAGAAAGATTTCGTGTATACATCCTAGCACTCTGGGAGGTGGAGGCCAGAGGATCACTTGTGCTCAGGAACTTGAGACCAGCCTGAGCAAGAGCAAAACCCCACTTCTACTAAAATGGGAAAAATTAGCCAGGTGCTGTGATGGGTGCCTCTAGTCCCAGCTAGTCGGGAGGCTGAGGCAGGAGAATTGCTTGAATCTAGGAGTTTGGGGTTGCTGTGAGTTAGGCTGACATCATAGCACTCTTCATGATTATTGATAATGAAGAATTAGAAATAGCTCAGTAAGGCAGACTTATGCCCTTTGGGTACAAAGGCCACTAAAAATGAACCACATGGATTGCAGTAATAGCAGCAGCAGCAACTACTTGTGTGCCAGGCCTGGTTCTGGGCATTTTATTTTTTTAGCTAAATGAGTATTCTATTTACTGTGTTGTGCTAGCATAGGGCCTTACTGTAGAAACTTGAGAAATATTTGTTGAATGAGGTAAACGGAATTTCCTGTAAATACACGAGCCTTTAAATCTTTTAATGTCACTTTATAGAAACTCATAGAGGAAGTCTCCTTTAGAATTTAGGGCTAGGAATATTTTCTCCGAGGAACAGGTATGCTACAAATGAGAACTACAAACCTTTTGCTCTTTTTTTCTCTTTTTCTTTCATGAATCTCTGTGTCAGGAATCTCTGTCAAGTTTGAAATTTAGTCACAGTGACTATAATGGCTTTTGTGGCGTGTTTGTGGGTTGTTTTATTTTTGTTCTCCTGATTAAAAATTATTTCCTTTTTATTTTATCTTTTTTTGGTGGGGGAGTGGTTGTTATAAGTAGTCCTTGAGCTCAGGAGTTCAAGACTGGCCTGAGCAAGAGCAAGACCCCATCTCTATGCAAAATAGAAAAATTAGCCAGGGCTTGTAGCAGTGCCTGTAGTCTCAGCTATTCAGGAGGCTGAAGCAGGAGAAGCTCATGAACCCAGGAGTTTGAGGTTGCTGTGAGCTAGGCTGACACCATGGCACTCTAGCCTGGGCAACAGAGTGAGACTCTGTCTCAAAAAAAAAAAAAAATCAAAAAATAGAATTTCTCTGATAGCTGCTTCATTCATCCAAGTGTCCTTCTCCCTTTATTCCCAGAGAACACAAAATCTTTTTGACATAAGGGAGAGTCCTTGCACTACTGGTAGGCGAGAGTAGGTTTTCAAGTCACCACAGCTCACGAGCGCTCACACAGATAGTTCCAGATGGAGGCAGAGAGGCCATACCACCTGCTACTGCTAAAGGAGTAGGTCAAATTACTGGGCCACGCTGCTGGTCAGTGAGCTCATAGTAAGCACCTAAGTGAGCAGAATACAGAGGAAGCACTCAATACAGGTTAGCAATTATCATTTGTATTGGTACTAGGATTAGTAGTATTATTGATTTTACTCAGAGTGAATGCTAAGATGAGAAACCAAGGTTGAATTGATAGGCTTCCACTTTCTAGGCATCTCTGTACAGATAATATGGACAAATGGAAGAAGCTGTTTCTGCACTGTTGAAGTTAACTTCACTCATTACCCACACAGCCAAAGAACATGGCTTAAGTAGGAAGACATCACAATATAATCCTCCCCAAGAGTCTTTGTTTCTTAGACAACTGTTTAAGTTTGGCTGTCAGAGCATGCTGTCAGCTGAGGATTCTTATGCCTCTCAGAAAACAAAACAAAAACTAAATTCATTGAAAAGAAAAGCAGAGAAGTCCAGGCCATTACAACTTTGGACACTTACCCATTTTGCACAGTATCTGCCTCAGGAGTCTGGATGTGCTCAGCCAGGGGAGCACTGAGAGTGCTGATGCTCACACTCCTTGGCTCTGGGTCTGTGAAAACAAGGTATCCTCAATTGGCAAAGGACAACAGGTAATTGTCTCAGGAGGAGATTAGACGTGGAAAATTATTTACCTGATGAGTAGTTAAATGTATGCAAATCAGGACAGTGAGGCTTGCAGATGCTCATGGCAAGCAACATTAAGAGGTCAGGCATGTCATAATTGACTTAACCAAGTAATTTAAAAAATTTATATTGAGGCTTGGCGCCTATAGGTTACGGTCGTTATGGTGCCAGCCACATACACTGAGGGTGTTATGGTGCCACACCAAGGGTGGTGGGTTCGAACCCAGCCTGGGCCAGCTAAACAATGACAACTGCAACAAAAAATAGCCAGGCATTGTGGCGGGCACCTGTGGTCCCAGCTACTCAGGAGGCTGAGGCAAGAGAAAAGGTTAAGAG
>NW_003852408.1:28858653-28859699 GCF_000181295.1 Otolemur garnettii
TGTTGTTTGGCAGGCCCAGGTTGGATTTGAACCCGGCAGCTCCACTGTATGTGGCTGGTGGCCTAGCCACTGAGCTACAGGCGCCCAGCCAATACTAACAACTTTTAACTGCTTACAAAGTAATCTATAAAATATCTTAAGGATAGAGAATATACTGTATAATCCTTACTTAGTTTACCACTTAATTTTGTGAAGATTTTTTTTTTCTAGGGCTGGATTTGAACCCACCACCCCTGGCATACGGGGCTGGCACCCTACCCTTTGAGCCACAGGTGCCACCCAGTTTTGTGATGTTTTAACATGTTGCCATGCTTGATTCACATTTTTTCTAAAGAAAACATTTAAATTGTAGTTAAAAACTTTATCATATTACATACTGCTATGGTTTGAGTGTTTTTGTCTCCTTGCGTTGAAAACGATATGCAATGCAACAGTGTTGGGAGGTGGAGCCTAATGGGAAGTGTTTAGGTCCTGAGGCTCCAGGGGCAGGGGCCTGTAGTCCTAGCTACTTAGGAAGCTGAGGTGGGAGGATTACTTGAGCTCAGGAGTTGATACTTTGTCACCCCACCTTCCTCCCCCTGCCCTGCCAAAAAAAGAAAAGGGCTTGTGGGAATGGTTTCACTCTCTTTTTGCCCTTCTACCGTCTGCCATTAGAAGACACAGTAAGAAAATTGTACTTTGTGTGTTTTGTTTTGTTTTTTAAATTTTTGGCTGGGGCTGGGTTTGAACTCACCACCTCAGGTACATGGGGCCAGCGCCCTACTCCTTTGAGCCACAGGCGCTGTCCCAGAAAACTGTACTTTGATCTTGGGTTTCTCAGTCTCCAGAAATAGAAGAGAATAAATTTCTGTTCTTTGGAAATTAACCAGTCTCAGGTGTTCTGTTATAGCAGCACAAAATGAATTAAGACACACACATAGTCCTGTTTCCCTTACTCTCTTCCCAGAGTTAGTCCCTTTAATTTGGTATTTAACAGTCCTCATACTTATTTTTATGTCTTTACCACACAGAAGTGTGCCTAGAAACAACATATAGTATTATTTTAC
>NW_003852408.1:28859997-28866329 GCF_000181295.1 Otolemur garnettii
CAATTCTTTTGCCTTAGGCACCCACCACAATGCCTGGCTATTTTTTTGTTGCAGTTTGACTGGGGCCGGGTTTGAACCCGCCACCCTTGGTATATGGGGCCAGCGCCCTACCCACTGAGCCACAGGCACTGCCCTTTTATATAACTTTTGAAAATTGCTTTATTTTGCTTAATATTATGTTTTTAAGATTAATCCATTTTAATACATAGAGTTCTCATTTATTTTAAGCTACTTTACAGAATTCTGTTGTATAAATATACTTTTAAAAATCCATTTTACTGTTAATGCCATTTTGACTATTTCCAATTTTTTTAGATTACATATAATGCTACAATCAACGTTTGTAGGTGAGTCACTGTGTATAAAACACCTTCTCTAAGGTATGTCTGGGAATAAAATTGTTGGGTTGCTGGGTATATGCATCTTCAAGTTATTGGATATTTCTAAATTTTATTGGCTAGTGTCACTTGGTTTGGGGTGCTATAACAAAACACCATAAGTTGGGTGGCTTATAAATAATAGAAATTTATTTCTCACAGTTCTGGAGATTGGGAAGTCTAAGATCAAGGTGCTGGAATTTCAGTGTCTAATGAGGGCTTACTTTCTGCTTCATAGAGGGCACCTTCTTGCTGTATTCTTACATGGTGGAAGTCTGCCCCTATACAGGCACTAATCTCTTTCATGGGGACTCTGCTCTCATGACTTAATTTCCACCCAAAGTTCCCACCTCCTAATACTGTTACAGTGGTGGTTAGGTTTCAACAAATTAGTTTTGGGGGAACACAAACATTCAGACCATAGAAGCTATTTGGCCTTTCTATATGAATTTAAGATCAGCTAATCATGTTTCACTAAAAACCCTGTTGGAGATTTTAAAAATTAGAATTGAATTTATACATTAATTTAGAGAGAATTGTCATCTTTATGTCACTGAGTCTTCCTATCTATGAACATCATGTACAGTATTATATAGAACATTATATTTATTCAGGTTTACTTTAATACAATTTTATAACTTCTTCATGATAGTCTTATACATCTTTTCATAGGTTATATATATTTATATATCTTATCTATCAACAAATATATAACATCTAATATAAATATTATATTTAAAAATTATATCTTCATACATTTGAATCTATAAGTTCATAATTATACTAAAAAAAAAAAACCTAGACCACTGTAGGAAGATGTTGGGAAACCAACCCATTATTATGAAAACTAGTACACACGGGAAAAGAATTAGGCATTTATCCTGCCTTCTTTTTTTTTTTTGCAGTTTTTGGCTGGGGCTGGGTTTCAGCCCGCCACCTCTGGTATATGGGGCTGGCGCCCTACTCCTTTGAGCCACAGGAGCTGCCCTATCCTTCCTTCTTATATAAACTATACCACTTGATAACTAAATAGTGTATGAAGAAAAGTTTCTCTTTGTAGGAGTTTCTCAACTAATAGGAAAATGCTCTCCACTCATTATCACTATTTTGTAATCTCTAATAAATTAATAGATACGTAGCTGCTGGCATCATGAAGAAACAAGCAAACATTATGTCTCCTAATAGAACACAATGTCCTCCATGAAACGGTCTTGCCAAAAGGAAAAAACAAAGCAAACCTGAATCTCATCAAGTCTCTGGATCCAAGTACTAATGTACAAGAAATACAGAAGACAGAGAAATGTGTTACACTGCACCATTAGGATGTAATCAGCAATATCAAGATTGCGAAAAACTCAACAGGACAAGTGACCCAACTGCCTAAAAACAAACTAAAAAGAGGGGAGGAAGAAAAGAGAAGGAAATCTATAAATTAAATAAGACTTAAGGGTTATGTCAACCAACTGCAAAGAGACTCCAAAACAATTATAATTAGGAGATAATTAGAACTTTGAAAACTGATTGCATATCCAATTATATGAATCATTTTTAATTTTTAAGTATAATAATGGTAGTATGGTTATGTCAAAAGAGTCCTTTCTTATCTTTTAGAGATATATACTCAAGTATACATGGATAAAATTACATGAACCTGGAATTTGTTTCAAAACAATATGAAAGATAGGAAGGAGCTGGAAATACAGATGAACAATATTGGCCAAGAGATGGGATTCATTGTGCTGTTCTGTTCACTTTGTGCATGTTTGGGGTTTTTCATGTTATACTAATAGCAATTTTTTTCTTTTTGAGACAGAGTCTTACTTTGTCACACTGGGTAGGGTGCCATAGCATCACAGCTCACAGCAACCTCCAGCTCTTGGGCTCAAGCGATCCTCTTTTCTCAGCCTCCCAAGTAGCTGGGACTACAGGCATCTGCTGCAATGCCCAGCTAATTTTTTTTTTAACAGATGGGGGCTGGAGGTTCTCACTCTTGCTCAGGCTGGTCTCAGGTAATCCACCTACCTCAGCCTCCCATGTGCTGGGATTACAGGTGTGAGCCACTGTGCCCTAGAGATTTTAAATAGGCTCCAAGATTCATACTGCCGTAATTTTGTGGCGTTTCCCCAAGTTTGTAATTATTTCCCAATCAGAAACACACGGATGGTGTTAAAACTTTAAAAACCAACGGTCTTAGAGTCATTGAAATCAGGGTTCATCTCTCAGCTCCTCTATTACTTGGCTGTGTGACCTTGGGAAGGTTACTTAACCTCTCTGAGCCTCATATGCCTCATCTGTTAAGTAGGAATAATGCACTTTACCTCTTAACACTATGGTGAGGATAAAATGAGATATATATATACATAAAGCACCTAGCATCATGTCTTGCTTCATAGTAAGTGCCAAAAAATCACTTCCCTTTTCTCCACCCCTCCAGTGACTACCTTATGTGTGGAAACTAGCCAAAAGAACGCTGTATAAAGTCCAAATTGTTTGGGTGGCAATCCAAGAGTTTGCCCGCCTCCCACCTTTTCCTCAGGACCTTTGCTTGCCTGCTTTTCAGATTTTTAGACTTTCTATCTCTGCTAGTCTCCACCTAGGGATGGACTCCACAGGCGGTCCCAGCATGTGGAGACATCACAAGCTACTACAGAGAGGAAAAGACAAGACTAAAAAATGCGACACACCCAGAGCGCCTACCCTTGGGGAGCGACCCGCCTGGGGTCTTGAGCTCACTGGCTAGAAGCTGCTTTTGTAAGGATGGGACGACTTCACCAAGCAGAGTAGGTGCTAGTCGGGAGCCTTTGTGGCACTGCGGGGACCTGGAGCGGCACTATTGAAGTCACAAAAGCTGCCGGAGCCCTAGAGAGGAGCTGTGCGCCCTGCTGCTGGCCCCCTACTGTGGCGGAGGAGGCAGATGCTGCCGCTGCTGGGCCACTTTGTCTTCCCCTCCCCTCCCCCATTGGCCACATTGTTTTTTCCTCTTTAAAACACCTGCCTGAAGAATCTCTTCATTCAGATTTCTCTACTTGGGTATGTGTGTGTCTATGTAGCATTTCTTTACATCTCTATTTTCTCTTCACCTTGTGCTCTCCTGGGGTACCTAAGAACCCTCCAGGCAAACCCTCTCTCTCTCTCTCTCTCTCTCTCTTTTTTTTTTTTTGCAGTTTTTGGCTGGGGCTGGGTCACCTCCGGCATATGGGGCTGGCACCCTACTCCTCTGAGCCCACAGGCGCTGCCTGGCAAACCCTCTTTTTGATAGCTGTTAACAACCTGCACAGACAGAGCCTGGGGACGACAGTCAGACCTGGACCTTCATCATTACCCAGCAGCTTTGTGACCAAGGATATGTTACTTAACCTCTCTGTGCCTCAGTTGTCTCATCAGACAAATGAGGATAACAAGGGTTCATCTTCACAGGATTGTTATAAAAGTTAAATGAGACATTTATAGCCATTACCTCTAAGTAACCTTCCCTGACTTCTCCCTGTCGTTCCTGCCCCAGCCAGGATAAGTTGTCCTTTGTGTTCTCTCTGAGCACTGGAATCATCTGTGCACCTGTCTCCTCTACTGAAGCAAGAGCTGCAGTAAGGAGTGAGTCTTATCTAGCCATGGAGGGTGTGGAACTTAGCAAGGGATAGCACATGTTTGCTGAGTAATAGAACTTTCCATTCATGCATTCAGTGGCTAGGGATTTAGAAAGCCCTGAATCTCGTGGCTGAACCATTAAGCTATATAGCTCCAAGGTCAGTGCATCACGGGAAGAAGGAAATAGACATTGGAAGGTCAACTTAGCTATGGTCAGATGAGGAACTGTAAACCTAGCGAAGTCTAGGGGTGCATGGTGGCCTTGTGCCTTGCAGGACTGCCATGGCAAAGCAGTGCTCTCATTCTTGACCCACTGAGCTCTTACTCACTGGCTGCTGCCTGAGCCAGGGCTCGCGTGTGGTATAGGCATTGCCCATGTCCTCCCAGGATGTCTTGGTCATTGCTTTCCCGAGGGAGATGAGATAGTAGTGGAGCTTTATGTGGGACACAGTGAAGTCGGCCTTCCCTGACAGAAGGTGTAGTGGGAGCAGCTTGGGGAGGAGGACAAGAAAGGGAGACCTAGAAAGAGAGTTATGCTACAAGCAAGGTGGCCTTCTCTGACAGTTGGTGTAGTGGGAGCAGCTTGGGGAGGAGGCCTAGCCCCTGCCCTGCCTCTGCCCCTTTTCAAGATGCACAGAGCAATGAGAGTGGATGGGCTCCTAGAGATTATCTAACTCAGCCTCCTTGGTTTATGGAACTGGGTGCCAAGGCCCAGAGAAGTGATGTGCCCTTCCCTACCCTGGGAACCTAATCAAAGGCAGAGTTGGTAAAGGAATCTGAAACCCAGTTTCCTCAATGAGTCTATTCTAGTGTTTCTCAGTATCAATGGGCATATGAATCACCTGAGGATCTTTTTAAAACACAGGCAGGTCTGGAGTAAGACCCCAGATTCTATATTTCTAACAAGCTCCCAGGTTTTAGTGGGGGTCTGAACAGGTGGTTCTCACAAACAGCACTGGTCTAGCGCCACCAGCTGCACTGTGGTGTAGCCACTTAGCACACTAGCCACCAATTAGACCAGTCTTGTCAGGTTGGTGAGGACATGTTGGCTGCTGGGCCATTCACCTGGAGGGCATTCCCGTCAGTGTTAGTCATCTGTAACCTGGGTCTATAGTGGAGAGGCAGGTGCTGGCTGGATTCTATGTGGGCACCCCAGATGGAGGCCTGTGATCTCAGTGACCCCTGCAGACACTGTTTCCTCACAGAGAGTATGTCATGCACAGAGTTGAAGCCTTCCCTGTCCAGTCTTGAGGGTAGTGAAATTGCTTTTATCATCTTTGAATCCCCTGAATGCTCAGCATATTCATTAATTCATTTCATTTGATTCATTCATTCCCTTATGGACTACTTACTAGGCCTGCATAAGGTACAATCTTTGCCCTCAAGAAGCACATATAACACATGGAGCTATCAGTGGTACTTAACTGGCCACCCAGTCAGCATGTATGTAATTGAATTAGACATCAAGACTCCATGGGATCTTCTGCCTACCAGCTTGGACTCTTCCATGAGAGAGACACAAACATTTCCCTTTTTTGAAGTTATTTTGTTAGAACAGTTGAACCAGCATCCTAATTAATACACCTCCATCCCGTGAATAAGGCAATACGGCTCTGAGCCTTCCTCTTCTGATACAACAGAAGTAATGGAAAGAGCTCATTGGTTTCTGAGCAATACGTGCCTCCCCCCACACCATTCCAGGCTACTCCTTAGGTACCCCTTATACATCATGCAGGTCCCCTATATTTCTCACACCTAAGAATGTCTTAAAGCAGTTCTACCACATTTCAAAGAGTTATGCTATAATAATTTCACTGAATGCAGAAGCTGGGAACGCTGTTTCATTCATTTTGGGGCTGCTGCCCACACTAGGACTTGGGGAAAAGAAGGACTTAAGCAGAGGACTCAACAAGCATGCCCTTCTGCCAGTGAGACTGGACTAGAAAGTAAAGGAATCATCACGTTATCACCCTAGAACAAGGCTCTCCTGACAACATGCAAATTATCCTTATTATGGTTACTGTAATTTTAAACAATAGAGTAATAGCTAAACCTTTCTGAGTACTTACTCTGTGATAGGTACTTTTCTAAGCATGTCCATGTACTAACTCCTCATGTCACAACCACCTCATGGGTTAAGTACTATTAGCATCTGTATTTTATAGGTAAAGAAAAAAGATACTCAGGGAAATTCAATAACTTACACAAGGCTACATGGCGAGTAAGTGGTGGAGGTAGAATTTGAACTCAGGGAATCGGACTCCATAATCAGTTTTTTTGATCACAATGATGCTGCCTTAACAGTGCCTGCCCCCTGATTCCTATCCCCCACCTATTCTTTTCTTTGTTCCTTTACCTATTATTATTATT
>NW_003852408.1:28866511-28874491 GCF_000181295.1 Otolemur garnettii
TGTTTGGCGGGCCCGGGCTGGGGATTCGAACCCGCCACCTTAGGTGTATGTGGCTGGCGCCTTAGCCGCTTGAGCCACAGGCGCCGAGCCTACCTATTATTTTTTAAAAAGAACAGATTAAATTGAGTTGCTGCCAAATTCAGATAAATAAATACTAGAAACAAGGTCCA
Organism: Otolemur garnettii; assembly: GCF_000181295.1. Classification (NCBI taxonomy): domain Eukaryota; kingdom Metazoa; phylum Chordata; class Mammalia; order Primates; family Galagidae; genus Otolemur; species Otolemur garnettii. The sequence goes on from NW_003852408.1 coordinate 28,866,682, forward strand.
GGGCAGTGGTTTAAAAGTATGGTTAAAAGAATCACCTGGGAAATTACTAAAAATACAAATTGTCATTCCTCAGCCTAGATCTTCTGAATCAGAAATCATGGGGGTGGTGCCAATGAATCTTTATTTTATTTATTTATTATTTGCAGTCTTTTGGCTGGGGCTGGGTTTGAACCTGCCATCTCCTGCATATGGGGCTGGCGCTCTACTCCTTTGAGCCAGAGGTGCTGCCCCATGAATCTTTATTTTAAGGCTTCCAGGTGGTGCTGATGCACACTAAAGTTTGAGAACCATTTGCCTGGGAAATAAAAAAGAATTGAAAGGGTATTTTCCTTGGACTTTGGAGATGGAGTGGGTGGGGAGAAAGGAAAATTTTGAGTTCAAAACAAGAGCAATTGCCCAAATCTCCTTTGATTTGGAGGTTGCTAATTTGGCCTATTTGGTGAGAACTTGCATGTGATATTCTCACCAAGTCGAAGATTCACAGTATTCTCACTGGAGGTTGGCGCTGGCTCACTGCTCATAATTAACCACGAAGATCATAACTTAATTTAGAGTAGGAAAAAATCCTGACAAGTAGAGCCATAAGACCTTTGTGAGGTGACGGGGAGGACTGATCCTTAAATAGTTAAAAAGAATTTCTTGGCACTTGGCACTCCCTCATTTTTTTCTCTTCAAAGACTTGAAATCCTTTTTTAAACATTAGCATTTATCATTCAGGACAGGCAAATGCCTTCTTTAATTTTCTGCAGTGATATTTCATTGCATTAAAGATGGTCAGAATAACCTTTATGGAACTCAGCTGGAGCCTGCCCTTCTGGGGAAGGAGACAGGAAATCTGTTTTGACTGACGTGGTCATTGCTTGGATCTGGCCATGTTCTGTGCTGCCTAAAACCTTCATTGCACTTGGCCAAGAAATTGGAACCCTGTCAGTGTTCACAGTCTGCAGATATGATTTATGACATGGAAGATCTGAAGGCTGGAGTAGGTTTCTTCGGCTACTGTCACTCAGCTTTGAAAACAGAAGTGGTGAAAGCCTCATATTAGCAGAGACCTTGCTGAAAAACTTGACCAAACCCAGGGATCAGGCCACTGTAATATGTTACTGTCTGATAACCAGAAACAGTGAGATCTTTTAAAATTGGTATGAAAATTATCTTTGACTAGGATGTCAGTTGAAAGAAATGATAAAAGATATAAACAGATAAAGATTAAGTTTAGTTTAAATCCAAAGTCTGTGACTTTGCACAGTTATCTTATGTACTTTTCTGGTCTCCTTCACCCTACAGGGGTCCAGAGGAGATAGGAGGAGGTATGGTGTCATTTCCCAGATGGCTAAACAATGACCACAAGAGGATAGATATGTACTTGCTGTGATATCCAAGTTGAGATTAACATTCACTAAAAGGTTACTTTACATGAATTACTTCATCTGTTCCTCATGTGTTCCTTATGTTTTCAGATGGGGACACTGAGGCAAGGAAGATGAGGCAGAGGCAGTCCAACTCCAGAGCCCATGAGCAGCTCAGCAGCTCAGACCTGCAGCTGCTATCCTGCATGGAGCGCTTTTATGTGAATCAGAAAAAGGGGCCTCAGGCCAGGCGTGGTGGCTCACTCTTGTAATCCCAGCACTCTGGGAGGCTGAGGCAGCAGGATCACTTGAGCTCAGGAATTCGAGAGCAGTCTGAGCAAGAGTAAGACCTCTGTCTCTATTAAATACAGAAAAAATTGGCTGGGCATAGTGGGAGGCACCTGTAGCCCCAGCTACTTAGAAGGCTGAGGCATGAGGATCTTTCGGACCCAGGAGTTTGAAGTTGCTGTGAACTAGGCTGATGCCATGGCATTCTAGCCTGGGCAACAGAGTAAGACTCTGTCTCAAAAAAAAAAGGAAAAGAAAAGAAAAAGGCGCCTCAGTAGGAGAGCCAAGTAGGAGAAGGAGCCCCTTTGGGTGAAGGTGGCCCAGTACAGGGTACATGGATTAGGCAGCAGAGCATAGGCTGGATTTCAGCCCCGGCGTGCCACCTCTGCTGGATACCTTTGCACAGCCAACAAGAAGCTCCTGTCTGGTCCTACATACGCTTCTTGGTATGCAGAGACTCTCTTGTGTCCGTCTGAGGAAGTGCTAGCTGGGAAGCATCATGTAGCATCCCAAGTACCCCCGGAAAGAGTTTAGAGTCTAGTTCAGGGCCTGGAAATATGGACAAGCCCAAGAAGCCCAGTGGTCCAGGTCCAATATTTCCTAGAAGCATCAACTATCATCACCTATCAACTATCATCATCAAATGCAGCATCATTTTTGGAGGAAGCCATAGTCAAGTAGCTCTGGCCACCCAGAGCTGTAGGTGACAGGGGCTGGGTCTCTAAAGTTAATAGTCTGTCCTCTAGGAAGGGGACCTCAGCCAGCACACCTGCATATCCAAGGCCCCCAGGAAAGTGAGAACAAGAAAGTGGATGTGCATGTGGGCTTTTTTGTAAGGTTCCCAAAGTCTCTACTCTTACATCAATCTGCAGCCTCTGGCAGGAAAGAAATCTTTCAATAAATCCAAGGACATGAAGCATGTTACTATCATTTGACTTGTGATGCAGCAAGTGATGCATTAACACATTGGACTGTGCATTAACTCAGCACAGTCTGTGTTCTGACTTACGGACACATGGCCTGAAAGTGAATGGAAGGGTCATTCCCCATTAACATCTTTTAGCAGTGCGAAGTTTTTCTGACAATCTTGTGTATGAAACCCACCCGAGCTGTCTCTACCTTGGCTGTCTTGATGACTTTCTCTGGGGGATTCCTCTGGTTCTTCATGATAGTCCAGTGCATCTTCACTGTCCTGCTGGGTTAATGCACAACAAAGAATGCATAAGAAAAAATAAATGCAAACACTCCTGTGGTCTGTGCCCTTCAGTGAAAGAGAAACCAGTGTTTTTAGTAGTTCTTCTCTTTCTTTGTCAACTTGCTTTAACTTAAGTGCACAAGAAGGCTACTACTACTAGATGGATGGGCTCAAAGAGCAAGGCAGGGCTCGGCGCCTGTGGCTCAAGCGGCTAAGGCGCCAGCCACATACACCTAAGGTGGCAGGATCGAATCCAGCCTGGGCCCGCCAAACAACAATGATGGCTGCAACCAAAAAAAGTAGCCGGGCATTGTGGTGGGCGCCTGTGGTCCCAGCTACTTGGGAGGCAGAGGCAGGAGACTCGCTTAAGCCCAGGAGTTGGAGGTTGCTGTGAGCTGGGATAGCTTGAGGCTCTGTCTCAAAAAAAAACAAAGAGCAAGGCAGGCGTGGCAGCAACCTTGAACACTGTTAGGTTGCTAGTTATACTTATTTGGATGGAGTCTTGTCCCATTCATTGGCGAAGTGCTCGATGCCTGGCCTATGTAGGAGTTTACCGAGGGAAAAATGTCGTAGGCAAAGTCCAACTGGCAGAAGGGAGGAGGGCACACGACTACTGCAGAGTCTGAGAGAAGCTGGCGGGGCGTGGAGGAGTCAGACTCCCAGGCCTTGAAAGCAGGTTAAGGATGTTGGTCTTTATCTTGAGGACAAATGGAAGGCATTGAAGTTTTAAATCAGGGAAGCTGAAGGGTCAGCCTAGCCTTTTGTGGAGTTCCCAGGATTACCACATATTGGATTTTTATCACATTCCATCCTCTCTTTGCAATACCACCACCCAGAAGCCTCTACAATAGTGGTTCTCAACTCTGGCTACACATTAGAATTATTTGAGGAGTTTCAAAACATGTACCTCCCAGGACTTAATCCCAAACAATAAAATCAGACTTTCTGGAGCTGGGATGTTTTTAAGGTCTCTAAGTTGCTTCCAATATGAGAATCACTGGAATAGCAGCTCTTTAGTACCAAAGGAACATGGCAGGTAGGTAAGCTCCTCGTATCTTCTGTGGCCAGCTCTGGCCCCTTGTCGCCTGGATCCCTTCTCCATCCACAGCTTCAGTTCAGCAATAGAGCTAGAATCTGACGTGAAAGACCCTGGGAGTTTCTCTTGGTTTACCCTCATCCTAGGTGATAATCAACTTTCCACTTTGTTATCAAAGATGCAACCTGCTTTGGAAGAGAAAATTAATTATCTACTAATTTGGCACTTTCTTTAATCCCCCTCTGAGTTTTCTCACTTGGTGACTTTTTTACACTGAGTTTCTCACTTGTTAGCTTAGTATTTGTAGCTGATGAGATGCTGACATGAAAAAGCTAAGGCAGATAAAGAATTTTCTTTCTTTCTGGTTTCTCTTTTTGGAGACAGAGCTGATTTGGCCTGGGTACAGTAAAAAATTCATTCCTGAATAATTGGAGAGGTTTAAAGAAATACAGTAGGAAAAACCTACCTTTGGTGATAGCAAACAGCTAAGCTAGAAGACTAGAAAGAGAGAATTGTTTTTAAAAATCCCTGTTTATAATCAAGCAAGAAATTGGATTAAAAGGGAGAAGCAAGGTTCTTCTTTAGAAGAATTTCAAAGCCAAGAAGGGTAAACCTTTAGCTTCAACAACATGCAGCTACAAGCCTTCAGGGGCAAAGAATACTCTTCTCATTTCACAGATGGGGAGATGGAGGCAGAGTCAGAGATTTGGAAAAAATCTTCAGGTGAATTCTTATCAGAAAAAGAAATAGTCTTAATTTGAAACTTTATACACTCAGTTGTATATTGTTTAGAAAAGTCTTTAAAAAATCCCATCATTCTTAGATATATAAGCACATATGTGAAATGATTTACACCTAATTCATTCATTGAATTGGAAATAACCTAAATGTCCATTAATTTTGGACTACTCAAATAAATTATGGTTAGTTTATACAATGGAATACCATGCAACCATTAAAAGGAGCAAAGCATCTCTATGAATTAACATAGAAAGAACTCCAAGACATATTAAGTAAAACATATTAAGACTCTGGGCATGGTGTTGGTGTGCAGTGGTTAGGGCACCAGCCACATACACCAAGACTAGTGGGTTTGACCCCGGCTCAGGCCTGCTGTTTAAATAGCTGGGCATTGTGGCAGGCATCTGTAGTCCCAGCTTCTTGGGAGGCTGAGGGAAGAGAATCACTTAAGCCCAAGAGTTTGGGGTTGCTGTAAGCTGTGACACCATGGCACTCTACTGAGGGCGACATAGTGAGACTTTGTCTCAAAAAAAAAAAAAATTAAAACTCTGGAAAATATGAATAATATGGCAAAATTTGCATCAATATCTATCTGTGTATTTATTTAACTGTACTTGTTTATACATGCATTCTAAATCGCAGGAAGGGCACAAGGGAAACTAGCAACAGAGGTTGTTCTAGGGAAGTAAACTGAGTGGCTGAAAGGCACCTTGTTTTCTTTTTTTCTTTCTGTTTTTTTTTTTTTTTTTTTTGAGACAGTCTCTCTCTATGGCTTAGGCTAGAATACTGTGATGTCAGCCTCGCTCACAGCAACCTCAAACTCCTGGGTTCAGGCAATCCTGCCTCAGCCTCCTGAGTAGCTGGGACTACAGGCACCTGGCACAATGCCTGGCTAATTTTTTCTATTTTTAGGGTCTTGCTTTTGCTCAGGCTGGAACTCCTGAGTTCAAGTGATCCTCCACCTTGGTCTCCTAAAGTGCTAGGATTATAGGTATGAGCCACTTCACCGAGGCCTGTCACTTTTAGTATGAGTTATAATGACTAAACCAAGTAATAGAAACACAGGTGATAACGCTTGGTGAGTGAGCAAAACCAACTGAGGGACTGCAAATTCAAATCCCAGCTCTGGTATTCTGGCCAAGTCATCTGCTCTTTCTCTGCTTATTCAGCTAATGAACATTTATTGAGTGTCTGCTGTTTGCCAGATGCTGTGCTAGGCATTGAGCACTCAAAGATGAAAGATCTATTCATGGGATGTTCCTGACTTGTGGGGAAATGGCAAGTCAGTTTGCAATGCAGTGTGATAAATGTTGTGGCACATCATGACAGGTTTCTGCCGGGCCTCATGGGAGGTGAAGCTAAATTAGGCTGGAAAGGTTTGTTTACCAGCAGACACAGTGCTAAATCTTGCAGGAAGGGAAGGTAGGACAATTCTAGGCAGAGGAAACAGCACATACTGTTTGGGGGCAGTTTGGTGCAGGAGACAGTGTGGGGACAATTTAAATTAGACACAGGACAGATGTTACACGTTGAAATTCGGAGCTTTAAAGAAACTGCATTTGTCGTATTTTTTATTTTTAAAAGAAATCTATATCTGATGCAGGGAATTTAACCAGAAGCCCAATGGAGGCACAGTAAATAATTTTAAGCAAACCTGTGATAAGCCTGAACTATATTTAGAAAGAGCACTGACAGCAGTGTGGTATTATAGGACTGGAGGGGCTGAGGGGGAGGAGAGTCACAAACACTGCGTAAACACAATCTACAGTATTGAAACCAGCATGTGACAGTTTCCTGAGTGGCTGGGGTTCAGGTACTGGAGTCCTTACTCTTACACTTCAGATCATGGGAGTTTCTTAACCCATGAGCCTCAGTTTCTTTAACTGTACATGAAAGGCACTGGACGAATGATCTTAGGTTCTTATCTGTCGTTGGAAAACCTGTTGGGCCTGCCTTCCATCCTTATGCATAGGCGCCTGTAGGTCAGTGGTTAGGGCACCATCCACTTGGACCTTGCACCAGGGCTGGTGGGTTCAAACCCGGCCTTGGCCTGTTAAACAACAATGACAACAACAACAACAACAACAACAACGAATAGCTGAGCATTGTGGCAGGCTCCTGTAGTCCCAGTTATTTGGGAGGCTGAGGCAAGAGAATTGCTTAAGCCCAAGAGTTTGAGATTGCTGTGAGCTGTGACGCCATGGCACTCTAGTGAGGGTGACATAGTAAGACTGTCTGGGGGAAAAAAAAGTGAGACTCCTATCTCTACTAAAAATAGAGAAAATGAGGCTGGACAAGGTGGCTCATTCATTTCAAAGAATGTTCACATCTAGAAATGACTCAATTTGTAAGGAAGCCTATAGCCCAGCACTCTGGGAGGCCAAGGCAGGTGGATCGCATGAGCGAGACCAGCCTAAGCAAAAGTGAGAACCTGTGTCTACTAAAAATAAAGAAAAACTAGCAGGGCGTTGTGGCAGGAGCCTATAGTTCCAGATACTCAGGATACTGAAGCAAGAGGATTGCTCAAGTCCAAAAGTTAGTCTGAGGTTGCTGTATGCTATGATGACATCATGGCATTCTACCCAGGGCAAAAGAGACTCTGTCTCAAAATAAATAAATAAATAATAAAAAGCAAAACAAAACTGACTTACAAAAATCATAAGGTACCTTATGTTATTAACATTAAGATAGATTATCAAATCTCTGCTCCCCCTCAGGTTCTGAAGCCGGAACAAAGAGGTACGATTAACTCTTCACAGGAACAAAACAGACAGACCTCATCAATATCCGGTATTGTGGGTTTTGCCCTTTGAATCTTATTAATAGCTCTGTTTGCTGCCAGCCATGTGACAGATCATCTTTGAGCCTCGGTTTCCTCATCTGCACAGTGGAGATCTGCACATTTATCAGAAGGGATGACGGGAAGATTAAACAAGGTTCAGTATGGGAGGGGCCTGGAAGGATCAGTGAAGTTTGTTTCTTTCTTCCTTACAAATTGAGTCATTTCTAGATGTGAACATTCTTTGAAAATTATCATGTCGGCTCGGTGCCTATGGCTCAAGTGGCTAAGGCGCCAGCCACATACACCTAAGGTGGCAGTTTCGAATCTAGCCTGGGCCCGCCAAAACAACAATGACGGCTGCAACCAAAAAATAGCCGGGCATTGTGGTGGGCGCCTGTGGTCCCAGCTACTTGGGAGGC
>NW_003852408.1:28875422-28886381 GCF_000181295.1 Otolemur garnettii
GCTCACAGCAACCTCCAACTCCTGGGCTCAAGCGAGTCTCCTGCCTCTGCCTCCCAAGTAGCTGGGACTACAGGCACCCACCACAACGCCCGGCCATTTTTTGGTTGCAGCCATTATTGTTGTTTTCACGGGCCGGGGCTGGACGAACCCGCCGCCTTAGGTGTATGTGGCTGGCGCCTTAACCACTTGAGCCACAGGTGCCAAGCCGGCTGCCTCACTTTGAATCTTGTTTCTGTCATTCACCAACTGTATGATGTTCAGGAAGTTATTTAACCTCTCAAAGCCTTAGTCTTCTCATCTCTAAAATGAGAGAATTCTACCTGCTTAGATTCATTTTGTGAATCAAATAAGTGCATGTATATAAAACTTGAAACAAAGCCAGGTGCAGAATGAGTGCCCAGCCACATTAACAATTGTGATTGTTAGCATCTCTCTGCATTCTCTTTTTTTGCCTTCATCTTTCTTACCTCCTACCCTCATCCCATGTAATGTGCAATGCTTCCCACATCTACCAGGCAAAAATCCATGAAATGCCCTGTGGACGGGTAGGAAATATGCAAATGAATATACAGAATGAGTTAGTTTCTGTACAGCCCAGATGTGGAGGACAGCCTATGTGGTTTTCTCTGTTTGAATACTTTTATCTATACTACCCTGGTACTGTGTCTTACTTAGGCAATCCCTAAGAATCTGGGAGCTATCATGTCAACAAGGAGAAGGTCTGTCTAGAGCAGCAGTTCTCAACCTGTGGGTTGTGACCCACAGGAACTGTTTTAAAGGGCTGCAGCATTAGGAAGGTTGAGAACCACTGATCTAGAGAGAGCTGTTAACTCTGAATAATTCCAAGAGGCGGTATAGTCTTTTGGGAGTCAGAAAGCCAAGTATATGCTCTAGGAGTCCTGTGGAGGTAAGTTGAGTTACTATTTCTGTGAGTCTTGAAGAGGGTAGACTGAAATGTGGGCCTTAGGGATGACAACACTTTTCCTTCCACAGTGCCATGCCAGAATTACTGAACAACTACCAAAAAATGTAACACAAAGGCATCTTGGGCACTAAATATACAACACTTATTGTAAATACATGTGTATTCTTATTTCATTTCCTTAGTAATTATCACCTTTCAACAGGCTACTTTGCTTGTTTATGTTTATTTTCTATTTCCTGCCTTATCCTGGAGGAGGGAAGGGATCTTGATTTGTTTTGTTCGTTGATAAATCCTGAATGCCCTGAAAATACTGATTACATGGCAGGTTGCAGGTGCTCAGATATTGGTTAAGTGAATGAATAGTGATTATGAAGACAATCTCTCTTCCCAGAGAGTACCAACCCTTCAAGCCCTAGGGAAAGAACAAGACTATTGCTAAGAATAAAGAGATAGTTTCACTAATGTGACTAATGAAGTATGTCATCCTGGGAAGAGTGCCGTGTTGTCACAGCTCACAGCAATCTCCAACTCTTGAGCTCAAGCGATCCTTTTACCTCAGCCTCCCAAGTAGATGGGACTACAGTTGCCCAACACAACTCCCGGCTATTTTGTTTTTAGAGATGGGGGTCTCACTCTTGCTCACCTGAGCTCAGTCAATCCACCTGCCTGAGCTCAGTCAATCCACCTGCTGCTGGCCCATGACAATACTTTTTGCCTACCTAACATCTTGTTTTGCTTTCCAGAATCATTCTCCCTTCTTGTAGTTCTTTATTTTTCCTATAGAGAAGGGGTCTTACTTTAATGCCCAGTCTGGAGTGCAGTGTCTATTCACAGGCAGGAATATAGCACATTACAGTCTCAAGTGATCCTCTTGCCTCAGCCTTCCAAGTAGCTGGGACAATGGACACCTGCCACCATGCCTGGCTCTTCTTTGTCAGACACCTTTCTTCTCTCCATTCTCAGTCCCAGTGGCTCCAGGGTGGATCAATGGCAGGGACAAGTGACTCAGGTTGGTTGTATTCACTTTTGGAATGACTGGGGAAAGAGAAGCTAGTGGCCAGCTTGCCACCACTGGGGAAGACCCTGTCTAAGAAGCAGCCCAGGAAAGTAGAGCCCAGTCAGGGACAGAGACAGATTTTGGGCAAATGTATGACTTAATCAAGGCTCCACCCTCAGAACTTGTATGGGGCAGCCCAGAGACAGTGCTGAGACCTTTGGATTAGCTAATAAGGAGGGTGAACCTCATGACCTCCAAAGACCCTGCCAGTCAACAGTACTAGAGAGCACCATCACTTGAACTCTGCAAGTATTTGTTCTCTTCTCCCCCTTTTCTGCCTTTCTGAGTCATTTTTTATCAAGGGTCTGGGATATTGTCTCTAAGGTAGTATGAAAGGATTGGTTCCATGGCCATTTATTTTTAGTTCAGTAAGCTCTGAATAGGGCAAAGAATGGGTGGGGAAAAGGCCTTAAAACTAGAAGGCTGTGGGCTGAAAAGGATAGGTCAATGCACAGAGCATTTAATGAGCACCTTCCATGTGCCAGGTGTTGTGGGAAGGAGTATCGCAAAGATGGACAAATGCCATCCTCACTACAGGAACTCTCAGTACCCTTAACTAGAAGTGAAGCTGAGCTTGGGAGATCAATGAACTCTCAGAGAACAGAAGAGAAGGCCAGATATCCAGAACACAATCTGCAGTTAACTTCTAAATAGTTATAGCTCAAGAATCAATCTTCTCTAAGTAGGAATATCTACTCTACCAAGTTATAGTGATAAAGCAGCAATAATTATTTTAGCTGCTGTGAAGATAAAATGAATTATATTTGCCTGTTTTCTGAGTTGGTTTAAAGTTATTCTTTCTCCTCTCTGTTTCCTGCCTCCTACCACCCAAACCAGACACCCAACTGGTTTGTCCCCGATTGCTGGCTGTGATTACTGTCCTAATTTGTTCTTTCTTCATCTGCTACAAACTGCCTATTTTCTATCCCTTCTGATAATGCAGGAGCTCTGAGGGACTTCTGAAGCTGTTTTTGTACCATGCAGAAGTATATTAACTAGAATTCCTGTGTATGTGTCTATAAAACCCCTCGTCTTCTCAGCGTGATATCACCTTCAGGAACGGCGTCATGTCGATGTGCAGCTTTCGCGGGTAAAATTCTTTTCCATTTGAACATATCAGCTTTTTATTTATACAACTTTGAGGCTCTCCTGTCTTCTGAGCTGCTGCCTCCAAGGACTGCTGGGCTCCCTGTGAAGAGAAGCAGAAAGCCTAAACTTTTACAGGAATGATACACGGTGCTACAAATGTTAGTACAAATCCCCAAATATTTATAGAAAGCAATTTTTAATCATTGGGACAGTAATAGTAACAATTTTTACCATTGAAGAAACATGGGATCCATGTATTGAGAGAATAATCTGAGATTAGTTATTAATTAATACCTGGGGCAGTGGAAAAAGGGACCCTCCTAGGTCCCAGCATTGTAATTATTTCATTTATCCCTCATAGTAACTCTGTGAGGCCAGGTATTGTTCCTCCCATTTCACAGATGTGCAAACTGAGAGGCTCTGGAAGGATTAACAACTTGCCCAAAGCCATTCATGGGGCATATGGTGGAGCTGAAATCACCATTTGCTCAAGACTTCTTTTTCAATGAGATTTTTTTTTTTTTTGACACATTGTTTCACGTCCTGGGTGGAGTGCAATGGCATCATGGCTTACAGCAACCAAATACTCTTGGGCTCAAGAGATCCTCTTGCCTCAGCCTCCCTAGGAGCTGAAGTAGCTGGGACTACAGGCATCACCACAATGCCTGGCTATTTTTATTGTTTTTTAATTAATTATTATTATTATTATTTTTGAGACAGAGTCTCACTTTGTCGCCTTTGGTAGAGTGCTGTGGTGTCACAGCTCACAGCAACCTCCAACTCTTGGGCTTAGGCGATTCTCTTGCCTCATCCTCCCGAGTAGCTGGGACTACAGGTGCCCACCACAACGCCCAGCTATTTTTTGTTGCAGTTGTCACGGCTGTTTTAGCTGGCTGGGGCTGGGTTCCAACCTGCCACCCTCAGTATATGGAGCTGTTACCTGACCCACTGAACCACAGGCACTGCTCAGTTGGCTATTTTTAGAGATGAGGTCTCACTCTTGCTCAGACTGGTCTCAAACTCCTTAGCTCAAGCAATCCACAGGCTTTGGTATCCCAGAATGCTAGGATTACAGGGATGAGCCTGGCCTTTCAATGAGATCTTTTTGATACCTGTATAGCTTCCATGAATGGTTATCAAGTCTGCCTTGTACCCAAGTGGTTATAGCAAGATTCCAGCTTATTTCCAAGCTGAAAGCATATATGATGTGTTAGGAAGAGTGATTTGAAGAAATGTAACAGAGAGGGAAGGGGTGACAGAGGAATCTGGGAGGCCCTGGAGGCTCCCCAAGCTTTTGGGCCATTACAACATGCAAAGGGGTCAGGTTTTGGAGCACTACAAAGTTGGAGCTAACATTGCCCTCTAGCCCCAGATCCACCGCAACCTGGGGGATCTCTGCAAGATGCAAACTAGACTATATCACCCTTTTGCCTAAAACCTTTGAAGGCCGTTGTCTTTACTGACTTAACACAGTTTACAAGGCCCATCCTGCCTCACTCTGTCACTCAACAAGTATTTATTAGGTGCCTTTTCTATGGCAGGCAGAGTGACGAAGCAGTGCAGCAGACAAGCCTCTGTCCCCAGGGAAAGTGCATGGTTATCTGTGGCACTGTGAGGGGTGAGAGGACAGCAGGGAAGCAGCCTCAGTTATGTCTGAAGGTGACTTATGATATATAGAAAAACAAAACAGAAACAGGATTAGGGAGTAGCTGGGGATGGAAATGGAAGCTCCAGTTTTAAGCAGGGGAGTTTAGGAAGGCCCCACAAGAAAGTGATGTTTGAGCAAAACTCTGAAGAGGGTGAGGGAAGGTTCCCGGGGGCCATCTGCAGGAGGTGTTTCCCCCACTGTGGGAAGAGCAGGTGCAAAGGGCGCTTCAGTTGCTGGATTGAGGTCCTCACTGAGGCTCAGTCCTTCCTGGGAGCTCTCTTCTCTCTTCTGGCTCCTCCTCATCAGTGAGGGCTGGCTCCTCCATGCCCTGTGACCTCCCAGAGCATGGAACATTCCCACCATCGCTCACAGTGATTGCTCAGGTCTGTGCAGCCATCTCTCCTCCCTCTAGACTGGAAGCTACACGTGGGCAGGAACCACAACTTCCCTGTTCCCATTGTCATTGCAGTATCTGGCTCAGGGTCTGGACACCAACATATACCTGATACATATTTGCTGAATAAAAGAGTAATGAACACACAAGTGAATGACATCAAGGGGCTGGGTGGCAAGGTACATGTATGGCCCATAGCAGTTCACACGAGGAGGGACAGTGAAGACATCTTTAACTGGAAGTATGTGTTGACCTCCAGAGGCCTGTCCTCTGTGTAACACGGGTTTTTCATTCCCAAAGAGAAAGTTATTAGTTATTTTGGGGACTAATTTGCTAGGGTCACATACATTAATATGCCATGAGATCACCCTGGGTGTGGATTTGATCATTTCCATATTTTCTAGGAGACTCTCAGACGTCTGTCTCTCTGGGCAGTCGTAAACTCTCCCTCCCATAATATTTATATTTCTTTTAAGCATTAATGATGAATTAACAGTTAATGGGTCCCCATAAGCAGCTATCATTCCAATGAACACCCACACCCTTTTCCTTTGTTTTGAAATGTGGCTAGAAATGGAGATTTTTCTGGACAAGAACATATCCAATTTTTTGTCATCAGCTATATATCTGACTAGCTTCTCAAAGGGAGATGGTCCCTCCTCATCGCTAGATCAAATGAAAGCGTTTGGTCCAAGCTAGAATCAGACAAAGCATTTCAAGCTTTCTAGCCTCCACAATCAGGCATGAATCACTGGATGGAATAATAGAAATCAGACAATACTGATTTGAAGGAAATTTCTCCATTATCCCCAGGAGAAGATTTCCTATTAGGCCAGAGGACAAAAGGTGTAGCCAAGGCCAATTCCAATAGCTGGAATTGCTTTAACTCCTTATGTGGGGCTCAGATTGAAGAGTAGGATGTTGAGACGGTTTGAGAAAAGACCCTTCAAGCCACTTGACCTATAAATCTTTTGATGAAACAATTCTCTCTCTTTTTTTTTTTTTTTTGGCTGGGGCTGGGTTTGAACCCACCACCTCCGGCATATGGGGCCAGCACCTTACTCCTTTGAGCCACAGACGCAGCCCCACTTCTCTTGACTGCTCGGCTCATCTCCCTAATGTTTAGGAACCATCAATTCTAGCTTGATGGAAAGTTTCCAGTGAAGGCTCTATAGCCACTGGAATGTGAAGTCCTGTTTTTGCTTATTACATTCAAGTGTTCTAACAAATAAATGATGGTGAAAGTGGGCTTGGCAGATGAGAGGAAAGAAAACATTAAACATAAAAAGAGGAGTCTGAGAGGCATGATAAGAGGAAGAAAATCAGAAAGTTGAAACCAGGAGAGTCATACACTTGGTTGTTTTTCATTTATTCATTAAATGGATATTTCTTAAGTGCCTATTATATGTCAGATAAACAAGCACACAAAAAAGCAGGATAATTTTAGATAGTGATTAGTCTGCGAATACAACGCGATGGTGACAGGATTTGGGGCTGGTGGTGGTGATGTTGGTGACTTGCATTGTGTGGTCAGGGAAGGCTTCTCTGAGGAGGTGACATCTGATCAGAGACCTGGATGACAAGTTGGCGCCACCCCCAGATGGATCTATCTTTGGCCGTCAGGGTAACTACTATCTCTGAGGTCTGATTATTTGGAGGTAAACCCAGGCAGGGGATCTTTGAAAAGGAAAGTAGAATTCCTACTTTCTAGCCCTGTCTGCCCGGGCTTCCTGCTCCATCCTCAGCCTGAGAGGTATTCCTCTGCTTTCTGAGTGATACAACAATCAAAACTGGCACTTGCTGCTCTTGGGTATGTTGACCGCAAAGATAGGAGAACAAATAGTAATCACGAGTCAAGGTCTGTAAAGGTGGAGGAGGGAGAAGAAAACACAAGGATAAATAAAAAAGGGAAGGAAAGTGGGGGAAGTGGAAGAAAGCAGAGATGCTGGAAACTATTTTGTTTCTTTTATGTGCACACTTTGGTGGGAATGATTAAAAAACTGATGGAAGGGTGAAATATTTAGCAGAAAATCAAAACCCATCCTTTCACCTATGCTGTATTGTAAATACTTTAACATTTTTATGTTCTGTTAAAAACACCTGGAAGTCTTTCTCTTTAGTAAATGAAACAATAAAGATTAATGAGTTAATTTGGTAAAGCTGACTTGAGTTGTACAGAAGAAGGCATTGCGCAAGTACTTGGCATTTAAAAAGTTATCTGACATTTAAAAGGAGATGACTGTTAATGAATTCAAGAGCTAATCTTATACTCTGACAGAGTGAGCCATGGAAAATCCAGGATTATTATCTTGCTGTAAACACAATGTGATTCAGTTGAGCTATCAAAAAAAGAGCACTATTGGTTATATACAAATATCTATACTCAAACACATACATAATATAGCAAAACCTAAAAAGGCTGTTCATTAAAATTAAATAAGCATCTTATCATTTTCTTTCTTACTTTTGGATTATAATATCTGAGCTACAGACCTAGGGAGAAACCCTTCTGTCCAATAACTTTTCCTCCTTACAAGTGGTGTATTTTAAAGGATCACTCATATGGGTTGGATCTACAAACAGACCTTGGTACGTCTAACCTTAAGAAGGAGATGAGATCCCAAACCTGAGCAGATACATCCTCACCCATGGGCCCCACAGAACCACCAAAGATAAGGATCTGTCCTATAAGTGTCCCTCAGGCCCTCCTCATTACTGCTCCCACTCCTTTCTAATTGGCGTTCCCCATCTTTGTAGCTGTGACTTAATGGTTCCAAGGAGAGCTATTGTCCCTCATTAAGGAGGCTGCAACACTTTTGCTGTCTAACTGCCTCCCACACAGCTCACAGCTCCATTCTGCCTGAGAGCAAGCTGCCAAGAGTCTCCGGGAACCTGTGGGCACGCTGAGCTGGAGGAAGAAAACAGAAGGAAGGAGGGCCTTTGTAGCCAAGATCTGAAACCTACTGGGGGGACACACCCCACCATTATCTTACTGCCTAGAGAGCGGGTAGGGGAGGCCTTTGCGGAAGCCCTTATCAAGTTGTCACATCAAAACTGTGTGCACATAGGGCAATTGTCCCCTCCTGTGAGCAAACAAAAGGGAGACTCAGTCCTTCCTTCTGACCACTAGGCCTCTCTGCTTGGCTGAGAATCTATGCCCCCATTTCCCTAGGGGGCCCCAAATCCCAGTGGGAACCGAGACACTTGGGAGAGATTTAGTCATTGCAGTGTGGCATGGTGCAAAAGGAGGGCTGAACTTTGAACTTTCCCCTCCTCTCACCTTCTGCTGAAGTTGGGGGGTGGGGGATCAAATCCTGGAAGGGTCTGTTTCTGCCAGGAACAAAGGGCCTGGCATGTTTCCCTGTGTTTGGCCTTCTTAGGCCATTCTGTTTCTTGCCCAGGGGAGCCCCTAGACCTAAAAGTAGGCAGTAAGAATCAGGATGTAGGTGGTGCTGGGTGTGCATGGAGCTCCCTTGGACTCCCTATGACTAAGCTGCCTGGGAAGGAGACCTGAGTGGGCCAGGGCCATTGTACATGTATATTGTATCGACCTCAGGCTAAGCTGGGGGACCCAGCCTGTGGCAAGGCTGACCACCTGGGCCACCCCCAGATCCTGAGACCCTGTCTGGGCTTCCCTGGCCTAGAGGGGAAGGAGGCCGCCAGTGTGGAGAAGACCAGATAGAATGCCTGGAACCTCAACTCAACACCCCTGCCTGCCTGCACAGCCTCTTCTGAGCAGAAGAAACCCCAAGCAATAGGGTGCTTCCACCTGCCACAGCTGTGCAGAGCAGTCCATGTGCTGGTCTCTTAGGCTCATCCTGCTCGTCTTGGCCCATATTTTATGTTCTAGAAGCAGTTTGGTGCTGGCAAAATGCAGCTGAGTGCATTTTTAGGAGAGCTCCGTAAGTAGACATGGTGGAGATGGAGGTAGTTTGGTTTACAGCTAGAGCAGAGCTTTCCTGTTGCCTGTCAGGAATGTGGTCTCCTACATCTACTTTTTTACACACTCAACTCTATAGAAGATTTTTTTTTTTTTTTGGAGACAGAGTCTCAGTATGTTGCCCCCTTGGTAGAGTACTGTAGCATCACAGCTCACAGCAACCTCAAATTCTTGAGCTTAAGCGATGCTCTTGCCTCTGGGACTACAGGTGCCTGCCACAACAGCTGGCTATTTTAGTTGTTGTTGTTGTTGTTGTTTTCATTGTTGTTTAGCAGGCCAAGGCTGGGCTTGAACCCATCAGCCCCTGTGCATGTGGCCAGCACCCTAACCACTGAGCTATGGGTGCCGAGCCAAGTTTCTTTTTTTTTTAAGACAGAGTCTCACTCTGTTGCCCAGGCTAGCGTGCCATGGCATCAGCCTAGTACATAGCAACTCTTGGGTTCAAGAGATACTCTTGCCTCATCCTCCTGAGTAGCTGAGACTACAGGTGCCTGCCTCAACACCTGGCTAATTATTCGATTTTTAGTAGAGACGGGGTTTCATTGTTGCTTAGGCTGGTCTCAGACTTGTGAGCTCAGGCAATCCACCCGCCTCAGCCTTCCAGAATGCTAAGATTACAGGCGTGAGCCACCAAGCTGGGCGTATAGAAGGAGAGCATTTAGCTAATTAGCCCAACAGCTAGCGAACGTTAGACTAGGAAGAGAAACATGGCCATCTCTAAGCTTAGCTTTTGTAAGAGGCTCATTTGGTGACTTTTGCCAAGAAATTAATCTTTCTGTGCCTCAGCTTCCCTACCTAGAAAACAGGACTAACCTCATTATTCTCCTCAAGGAGATTTTTGAATAATGAAATCCTGGACGCTTTAATTCCAGGGCTTCTGTTATCTGGAAGTAAATCTTATCCATGAATTCTAATTGATATTGCCCTCAGTTTAATTAAGCACTTTGTTGACACAACAGAATCATTGTTTATCTGGCTTAGCAGGAGCTGGAGGAAAAAAAAATTGAGCCAAAATAGTGATCTCTTTTGCCCCAAGGGAGGTAGAAACCAGCCTTTTCTGTTTGGGGGTGTCTAGCTATATTCAGGCTGGAATTCTGCCTGTGTTTGAGAGATGACACATCTTATTTTAGACTGGGAGATGGGTGGCGGGGGGAGGGTGAAGGGTGGGAAATCTAAACAACTCCCTAGCTCCTTCCAAATCCAAATTTCACTAACTCAAAACTGTGTAACTTCCTTTTCTCTTGGGTCTGGCGTGACTTTTTATTTTAGAGACAGAGTCTCACTTTGCTGCCCTTGGTAGAGTGCTGTGGCGTCACAGCTCACAGCAACCTCCAGCTCTTGGGCTTAGGCGATTCTCTTGCCTCAGCCTCCCGAAGTAGCTGGGATTACAGGCGCCCACCACAACACCCGGCTATTTTTTTTGATGCAGTTTGGCTGGGGCCAGGTTTGAACCCGCCACCCTCGGAATATGGGGCTGGCGCCCTACTCACTGAGCCACAGGTGCCGCCCCTGGTGTAACTTTTCTGACAACAGACAGACAATCTCAACTTGCACACTGATTCCACTGTGAAAAGGTCATTTTAAATCAGTTGATTTTCACTAGAAACAAACAATGTTACCTGTGGACTTTATTTCCCAGACTGGCCCATAAAAAAGTTTATCTAACCCATAATTTAGCCACACTGTGGAGCTGAAATAGCCCTGTTAATGCTGTGATAGTAGAGGGCTGGAAGCAGAGAAAGAAAAATGCCCTTTCTTTTTCTTTCCCCATTTCCCGGTCTCTCCCTCTCCACTGGGCCCTCCTTTCCTCTGAACTGTAGGTTTTCCTGGTAGCCATATGCTGTGGGCACTGGGGCCTTGCTGACACAATGCTCCTGGCCCTCAAGTTCCCTGCCTTCCCCACTTT
>NW_003852408.1:28886841-28895964 GCF_000181295.1 Otolemur garnettii
CCCATCCAACCCCCTTACCTCCTCTCTCCCACCCCCTTCCCATATTCTAAGGCTATAATTAGGTTATGACATTCCTATATAAATTGTCCTGCCTTTTAAGCTTCTCCTTTTCCATGTCTAAACCTTTAGATTGTATACAATCTCCAAATTCTGTTTTATAATGGCTTTCAAGGCAGAGGCCAAGGGAATAAAATAGTAAACATTATTATAGTTTACTGGGGGCAACCTAGTGCCAAACATTGAGTGAATCTCTTCCCATATATGTTTTATCGAATCCTTGTAATAATTCTATAAGAGAAATATTACCCTGTATAGATGAGGAGATTGAGCCTGAGAGGTTAAATAACCTGCCTAAAACCAGACAGCCAGTAAGGAAGAGTTAAACTCAGCTTTGTTGGGTTCCCAAACCACTAGGCCTCTTTGCAAGTGTAGGTCATGTGTGAATGGGGCTCTGTTTGTCCTGACATCTATTCTCTCATCTGGAAAATGGGTCTAATAACTGTACCAATCTCATAGGGATGTTGTAAGGATGAAGGGAGATAAACCTAAATCCAGCACATAGTAAACCTCAAAACATTGGCTGTTAGTACTTTCAAAATAATGGGGAGATAATGGTTAAAGCTTGAATAGGTTCATTATACTTTTCTTTCTACTTTTACATATGTTTAAAATTTTCCATAATAAAAGGAAGAAAGAAAAAGGAATTAACTAGGCTGGCATTATGTGTTGCTAGCAGACAACAGATCAATAAATACAGACTTACTGGGATAAATGATAGTTGCCGTGAAAATTCAACAAATAAAAGCCTTGATTTTGTAATTAAAAACAAAACCCTCTCAGGAAATTAT
The DNA here is from genome assembly GCF_000181295.1 of Otolemur garnettii. Classification (NCBI taxonomy): domain Eukaryota; kingdom Metazoa; phylum Chordata; class Mammalia; order Primates; family Galagidae; genus Otolemur; species Otolemur garnettii. Next base: position 28,887,690 of record NW_003852408.1, read on the forward strand.
TCTTAAATTGTCTAGGGCGTTTGGGGGCAGACAAAGTAATCCTGTGGGTAAGGTTGAACCAGAAGATGAAGTTTGCTTAGATCTTCAAAAAGCCTTTGAATTGAGTTCCACATCCAAAGCTATTTACAAAACCAGAGGGAGGAGGGAGGGAGGGAAGGAGAAGAGGGGGAGAGACAGGGAGGAAGAGAGAGAGAGAGGAAAGAAAGTGAGCACAAGCATAAACTAGGGGAAATGTGTCTTGGAAAAGAGAGCTAACCTTAGGAATGAGAGACAAGGAAGAGTCGACAGTGAAAACCATTTCTCTGGATGGGAAAGTTAATTCTCCCATTCTCTGAATGTGGCAAGTTAATTCTCCTAGGCATCAGCGCTAGGACCAATCTTACTTATCAGCTTTGCAAAGCTCTCCAAGAAGGATGCCTCATCACATCTCTAAGTCTGCCCATGACCCAAAGCTTTTCTAGAGAAGGAAATATAAAATCATGGCAACCAACAACAAGAAGTACCCAGAGACTGTGTGAGTTTGTTGGAGAATGTCACCCAAACTTCCATATCATTATCACTGAAAATAACACAAGTGCAAGAGCTGAATCCTACTTAGAGGATTGTGGGCTTTTTCTATCTAGGACGTAGACCTTAAGGTCAATGGAAGATTTGTGGATTTTTTTTTGGCGTGGCTACTACCAGGCACCAAGAACTGTGCTAGCCATAAGGGATACAAAGGTAAATAAGGCAGAATAAGAAAAAAGTATGTCTTTAGAAAAATTGTTTTTCAGATAACAGCCAAAAAGTTGAACAGAAGGCAGGGCATGGTATAGCTCAGAAGGATGGTGAAATAAAAGGTTACCTTTGTACCCTGGCACAAAACATAGTGTGTCTACAGGTGTTTTTCCCCCTTCCTTTCTTTTCTTTCTTTCTTTTTTTTCTGTCCTGAAAGAGGAAAGTTCACAGGGGATATGAACACCATCTGTGAAACCACTGAGGAAACAGATGGGGTAAACATAGGTTTAGTCAACTTAAATCTAAGTGTACTAGAATTACAGGCCACTCTTTGAAATCCAGAAGAGGTAAACTTAGGACACATAAGATCAAATATGAATTTGTACCGTTGTAAACTCATGAAACCTGAACTCAAAGGACAGCACAGGTTGAAATAGAAGTCACTTTGTGAAATGGAAAAAAGAGGCATAATTCCAGTTCAGCAGGATTTTTAGGGCACTACCAAAAGTGCTAATCCCCACAAAGCAACAAAACAAAACCCAAGATAAGGCATGTGAGGAAGGGTGTTTGCTCTCTCTAGCATAGTTGGAGACATAGTTTAAACAAAGGGAGAAACTAACAATTTGAAAACTTATTTTAAACAAAGAGATGCAATGGTTCTTGAAAAATCTATTTAAGGTTTAAGCTTATACTTTGAGGCTCTACCGACAACCTCTCCACCCTGACAGCTCTATAAACCAATGCATTCAGGGCTCCGCTTGTCCCAAGCTTACACAGATGGATCTAGATGAAGAAGAGTTAGAGATTCAATTTTTCAGAAAAAGACAAATGAATTGTTCTCCAATGTTTAGAGACCAGGGGGATAAAATGCCAAAAAGGAATTGAGGTACTTAAAAGGAGAATTATGATTGCTCTATTCAATAATCTAATAGCTTTTTGTAACAACAGTTTCAAAACAAGGCTGCTATATTGTTGACCCCTGTGTAAATTGCTGTGTATTTTTTGTACACTATGAGTCCATTTTAAGATAGACCTGAATAAAAACAGCTCTTCCTATGATCCATCTTTCCTTCTTATAGGGGGAATTTGATAAAAAGCAAAAGGAAAACAAAAAGGCCCAGAAAACAAAAACCTAACAGTCCTAATTTCAAATTCACATGACTTCACTTTTTCCTGCATTATCTGCAAAATAGGGTTTTTTTTTTTGCATACTTGCAAACAGTTGACATTATGTTTATTTCCACTTTTTGCATACTTGCAAACAGTTGACATTATGTTTATTTCCACTTTTAAAATATTAAATCAGTGGTTTTCAACTGGGGTTGATTTTACTCCTCAGGGGACATTTATCAAGATCTGGAAACATTTTTGATCGTCACAACTGAGGTATTATACTACTGGGATCTAGTGGGTAATAGCCAGGGATACTGTACAACATTCTCCAAGGAACAGGATATCTCCCCATAACAAAGAATTTCTGGTGTTATGTCAAAGTGGTTAAGGTTGAGAAACCCTGTGTTAAGCCATTAATATTAAATCACAGTTTGCAGTATGAGCAATCCTTTTTTAATGCCTGAATTAAACCCCTCATTGGGAGGGATCTATCATAATTTAGTTATTTTTCTGGATTTTCTGATGGTAGACTCTTAGTCTATTTCTAATTTTTCCTTATTATATGTAGATTACACTGCAATGGACAACCTCACTGACTTTTATTCTGTTGAATTGTTTCCTTAGGAGAAATTCCCAGAAGTTAGAAATACTGAATCAATGGGTATGAGTACTTTTTCATGTTTCATTTGCTTTACAATAGATTGAACCAAATTACAATCCACTAGAAGTGTCTAAGTGTACCAGTTTTACCAAAGCTTCAGCAACACTGGATGTTACCATTAAAAAGAATGAGAGGAGGCACAAATTTCAAATATAAAATGGTACCTCCAGTTTGCCTCAGTACATGTTTAATTGCTATTCCAGATGAATATTTTTCCTTTTCTTTTCTTTTTCCATATTCCTTTCCTTTTTCTTTTTTTGAAATCCTTTTCCTCCCCTACCCTCCTTTCCCTTTTCCATATCCCTTCCCTTCCCTTTTCCATACTCCTTCTATCCCTTTCCCACTTATTTTAAGAGATGGGGTCTCCCTCGCGTTCACAGGTTGGAGTGCAGTGGCATATTACAGCTCACAGTATCCTCAACTCCTGGGCTCAAGCAATTCTCCCACCTCAGCCTCCTGAGTAGCTGGGACTACAGACATGTGGCACCACACTTGGCCAATTAAAAAAGTTTTTTTTGTAGCGATGGGGCCTGACTATGTTGTTCATTCTGGTCTCAAACAACTGGCCTCAAGCAGTCCTCCCACCTTGGGCTCCCAAAGCCCTGGGATTACAGGCTTGAGTTACTGCTTCCAACCTCATATTTGTTTTCCATACTACTTTTTTTTTGACATGAATTGTTCATCTTTTGCTTATTTTCTAACTGGTTCTCAATGTTTTTCTTTTAAAATTGGAGGTAATTTTTACCTAAGTACGGATAGTAATGTTAAAGTTAATAAAGTTATTTTACCTTTTGAGAAGTTTTACTTTCTCCCACCACTGTATATCTTCTCCTGGAACTTTCATTATAATTTTAATAATTTTTTTTAGGTACTGGTCACTCACCCAACCTGCGGCCCCTACACGGAGAAGCCCTGGGGGAGAGGAAAACCTTCTCCAGCGATTGATGTTAGCGACTTACCAAGGGAAGAGCAATTCTTGGTCTCTGAAGGTATCCCAGAAACTAATTTCCCTTAATCAAATGAAGGGCCTTAGGAGGAGCCACGAGGCAGGAAGGAAAATAAATCTGAAGGAGAATACCAAATTCTGTGAGGAGTTTGAAAGACCTGCATTAAAAAAGGGCACCGTACCTTTAGGACTTCAGAACTGGCAACGCTCCATATGCAGCTATTAATATGCAAAAAATGCCTTCATAAATACTTGATTCTGTTCACAGTGGGGAAGCAGTTCATTTGAAAGAGGAAATGGGAGCTTGGAGTTGAAATATGTCTGCTTGTCTTCCTTTTTCTTTTTTCATTGCTCTTTTCATCTCCACATTTCCCCTTGTAGTTTTCTTCCCACTCTTTCTCCCCGACTTCACCCCCTTTTCCAAATGGAAGTTGCTGGTGTCGGTTGCTACTGTCATTTCGTTTGGAAGGAGTCCCCGCGCGGGACTCTGACCCTGGGGGTCCGGTGTGGAGGGTTCCTCGGGCGCCCTTCCCACCGTTTGCGTCCTTGCCACGCACCCCGAGGGGGCGCGGGGCGCCCAGCTCGCCAGCTCCCGAAGCCGCTCGAACATAGCCGAGCTTTTCCAGTCCCGCCAGCAGGAGGCGCCCGCGAGCAGCCTTGGGGACCTGGTGGCTCCTCCAACCCAGGCACGTCTGCAAAGCCTGGGCTGGCGTTCTCTCCTGCCGTCACGTTCAGAAATTGTTTTCCAAATCTAGGTCTGAGACTTCTCATTAAGGTTGGCAATACCAAAATCTTTCCACCTTTGGGACTACCTCCATCCCCCACCCCCATCCCCCAGCTGGCACTGTGATAAAAAAGTAAAAGTATCTTATGTGACTGAACTCCTAATATGGTCAGACCCCCAGAAGGGAGGGAAGGGGTGACTCAGTGGGGAGTTAATGGAAAGGAACGAAGACAGAAACTGCTGATGCTGATAAAGATCAATCATATGGGACATTTTCTCCTGCTTCTCGGTGGGCAAGGGGGCAGTGGAAGGAACTGAAATCTGCTGGGCAGAAATTTGTTTCTAAATTTTTTCCAGATGCTTTCTAGTAAACATGAAATTAGTCATTTACTTGGAGTGGGTTGAGGAAGTAGTTAAAATTGAAGTCAGTGTTTAATCTAATAAAGGGCCATTAGCCTCAAGAAGTAGGGGGGAGGGGACAAGGAAGATATCCCCTTCCTTCACCCCTTTTTCTCTGTGTTGGGGGCTCGTGGGGTACCCTAGACCATTCCTCAAATGCCTTTTCTTTTTAGGACTACTTCTGAAGGAATTAAGAGTGCTGTGACTTGGACAAACCAACTGGCGGGAACAAGCCCACTCATTTCACAAAGGAGGCACATGAAGTTCTCAGCTCCAGTGAGCTGACTTGACATAGCCTCATGCAGGAAACCCAGGATTAGAGTTTAAGATCCTTGGTGCTCCTCTTTCTGGCTGCAATGTTAATAATTCAGTCTAGGATTTTATTTGACATGTTCAATCTTTTACTGCAGGTGATGTTGGGCCTCCTGAAATACAGCCACGGGCCTGGGTGAATTTGGAGTATGCTTAGGGCCTGTGAAACATTTGCATGGCCTTTGGAGTTGTGGAATTATCAAAATACAGTAGAGCAGAGATCCCCAACCTTTTTAAACAGGGGGCCAGTTCACTGTCCCTCAGACTGTTGGAGGGTCAGACTGTGGGCCCCGGGATGAGTCAGCTGCTAAGCAGGACAGGCAGTAGCAGCAAAAACACCTGGCGGGCAGGATAAATGTCCTAGGCAGGCCGTATGTGGCCCGAGGGCTGTAGTTTGAGGACGCCTGCAATAGAGCCTTCATAGCTGACCACCTCCTTACATTGACCACCTCTTAGGTTGACCTAATTTTCATAAAGTGGACATGTACCACATGTACGTATCAGTAGAGCAGACCTAGTTTCCTATGTTGAACAACTCTGTATGTTGACGAGTTAGTTATAGTCCCTTGGTTGTCAATTTACAGAAGTGGAAACACGACATTTTCCTTAGTCACAGACACTCTCAAAAATGTAATGTCTCTTATAAATGTAATGTCTCTTATAAATGTCTCTTATAAAGACACCCTTATAAAGGGTGTCTTCAAAGTAGGCATTTTAAAAAAATGCAGACATTGGGATTGGGCAAGCTGGCTCACACCTATAATCCTAGCGCTCAGGGAGGCCAAGGCTAGAGAATCACTTGAGCACAGGAGTTTGAGACCACCCCCAGCAGCAGGAGCAAGTCTCTATTTCTATTAAAAATAGAAAAATTAGCCAGGCATGTTCCTGTAGTCCCAGCTCCTAGGGAGGCAGGGGGCGGAACCCTTGAATCCAGGAATCTGAGATTGCTGTAAGCTAGGCAATGCCATGGCACTCTAGCCCTGGTAACAAAGTGAGACTCTGTCTTTAGATAAATAAATAAACACATAAATAAATAAAATAATAGGAAAAAAATACAAAATGGTTCTGTGGTTCCTCTCTGGCAGGGAGGGGTGGCCCAGCTGGGCTTTTCCTCAGTGGCAACCTGATTCAGGCCCAGGGTTGTCACAGTGAAAGTTTAGTTCCTGCCTCAGAACCCAGCTCAGGCACACAGATGAAAAACACATTATTATTTTTATTATCTTTTTATTTTTTTGAGACAGAGTCTCACTTTGTCACCCTTAGAGTACTGTGGTGTCACAGCTCACAGCAACCTCCAGCTCTTGGGCTTAGGCAATTCTCTTACCTCAGCCTCCCGAGTAGCTGGGACTACAGGTGCCCGCCACAACCCCTGGCTATTCTTTTGTTGCAGTTTGGCTGGGGCTGGATTTGAAGCTGGCACCATCGGTATATGGGGCCAGTGCCCTAATCACTGAGCCGCAGGCACCTCCCTATTTTTATTATCTTTAATGGAGGAGAAAGCCAAGAAGTTGAAGATAAGGGAGAACTAAAGATCATAGCCCCAGAAGCTGTGGAGGCAAGGAGAGACCTGAGAGTCTCGGGAGCTACGTGTGCTGCTTCTGCCTCAGGTTCTCTCAGACCTTGGATTCAGCTCTAGGAGTTCCCTTGACTTGTTTCTCTAGAGAGAATGTGAAGACAGTCCTCAAAGCTTCCAATGAATGAACAAAATTATAAATATTTGTGAATGTATGTCCTTGAACCACTCATAGATATTCCTAATCTGTGCAGGTGAAGCACTGTCCTCCTTTCTTTGTGTTTATACTAGCATTTTTTTTCTTGATTGCTACTTTTCATTAGGAATGACATTTAGTGCCTACTGCCTCAATGCATGATACCTTTCTGTGTTTCTGTATTCCCTTTCTGACTTTGCAGAAGTCAGGGAAAGGCCTGTTCATCTAATTCACACACATAAAGAGCCAGACAATTCAGTACAGGTTAAGACATTCCAAATCTAAGAGTAAAGGAACCTTTGTGATTTTATAGTCTACTTACATCATTTCACTAATTATGCAAATGAGACCCAGAGAGGAGTCTCACCCAAGGTCACACAGCAAGCTGAGACAAGAACCCAATATCTTGCCTCCCCATATCATTCTCCTTGTAGAGTCAGTACTGTACCTGCTTCTCTGTTGTTTGGGTCAAACGTGAGGTTTCATGAAGATTCAGGTGAAGATTGATTCGGGATTCACTGTTTGCTGTGGTGAAAATCAGAGAAAAAGGATCAAGGTTGTCGACCTAGGTCTCGTGACTTTTTATATATATCGTACACATGCTAGTTCATATGTATGTAAGATTACAAACACATATACATCCATGGCATTCATATTTACTCTCCACATAATACCCATGACCTCTATCCACATAGTCTAAACACCATTTAAAATATGGTGTTAAGACCTTTTATTCAAATTTATATTTTTCTTATTTTGGTTGCTCTTTAAAAGACAAAAGCAAATTCTTTGTGCTATTAAAATTCAGATAAAGCTGAAATAAAAAGGAAATATTGATGGAAAAAAATCTGCTGATGCTGTTGAATATAAATTTTGTATGATCATATTTCACTGAAGTAGGAAAATACTTCTCAGCTTTCCATGTAGAGAGAACAGAGACTTCCCTTTTCCCTCATAGAGTGGAGGAGCAAGCGGAGAGGTGGAAGCACGAAGCAAACAAAGGCAAAGACCCACGTGAGGCTGGTGCACAGGGGCTAATGGAAATCTTGGAGGCTGCCACGAGGCAGGTGCCACTCCAACATAGAAATGATGTTAGTGTAACCCCCAGGACCCTCTTGTGTGGTTGGCATTGTCACTATTTTTTACAGGTGTGGAAGCCAAGGGTTGAAAGGTATTATAAGTCACCCAAGGTTGTACAACTAGTGCAGTTTTGAATAAGGATTTGTGTCCAGGATTGCCTGACTCTGAAACTCCATGGTGTCAAAGGATAGGATTTATTTATTTGTTTATTTTTTTCTTAAGAAAGTAAATTTAATATTTATGAAGGTATGTTTATTTGAGGAACAGATTTAGCTAAGCACATGGCTCCACTGACAAGGATTTTCGTCTCCTTTATAGGACCAGGGTCCAGCAAAAATTCTTTCCATACTCGGTACTCATAAGCAGCTCTTTAAAGAATCTACAGCCTCATGTGACTCTGTGTCTTTGTCTTTTTGACCTGAAGTCTCTGCTCATTCCTTGTGGCCTAACCTTCCCTTTTCTGTTGTTTCTCAACCATCTTCTTCTGTCTTGTTTGAAAATGGCTTCTCCAGGCTCGGCTCCTATAGCTCAACCGGCTAAGGCGCCAGCCATGTACACCTAAGGTGGCGGGTTCGAATCCCCAGCCCGGACCCGCCAAACAACAATGACGGCTG
>NW_003852408.1:28896143-28904037 GCF_000181295.1 Otolemur garnettii
AAAAGAAAATGGCTTCTCCATAGATTTAAAACATATCTTATTTAAATCAGCTTGGGGGAAACTTAATGCCCAGAGAGCGTTTTCTTTTGATTGGCTCAAGGCCATACCTTTGAATAGTGCAAGACCAGGAACCAGAACCCAGATGTCCTGACTTAGTGTCTTGTACTTTTTCCTCCACATCTCACTGCCTCCTGTTAGCCTCAGTTGAGCTTGCCACATCACAGCTGCTTGGCTATGATCCATCCTCTGGACAAATCCAGCCCAGCAGAATTGTGTTGTGATGAGGTTCACTTCACTGTGGCTTGGAAGGAACCATGGGTCTCTTAGAAATGAAACTTATAAATTCTAACGCATAAGGGAAGTTCTTGTAACACCAGGAGATGAATCAGTCAGCCAGAGTTCAAGAAATGTAAACACATTTTGAGATAGGAGACTGAAAAATCACTTAGGACTTCTCCATCTCCCAGGTCAAGACCTTGGTAATTTACTGAGGTCCCAGCTGTCAAGGAAGAGACACAACTCAAACTGCATTCCTGGGAGATAAAGCAATTGGGGTGTAAAACTTCCTTTGGGAACAATGGGGCAACATCTACCCCCATTATAAAGTCAGAGAACATGACTAACCCATCTACCAACTCAGGCAACCAGTTGTGAACGCAGGGCTCAGTTCTTTTGCTCATTCAGAAGCTGGTGTGCACGTTCACAGATTACAGACTGCATAACTTCCAGGCCTGCCTAAAACTGGGAGCTCACAGTCTTTACGTGATGAACATTTCTGCCACTAAAGAGATAAACAGAAAACACATTCCTTCCTTGGCCGCCCACGATCAGGCCTGAGCAGATTTTCAAACGCTAGCATTAATCTAACCACAGGCTTTTAGTGAGGAGATAGCATTCCCACCAGATAATCAGGCAGTTTTAGAGATGACCCTTATTAGATGGGGTCTCATCCCCATCTAGTGCCTTCTTCAAATCATGGGATCCTTCACCAAACACTCACAACTTGAAAAGCAGGAAAGGGCATTGGATTCTGTTGTGGAATATGGCCCTTTAAAATTTCCTTCTATTGAAATCTGTGTTGACTATGTTTAAATCCCAAGTTGTTTTAAATAGAAATGAAACATAGTTGTATTTATTCCCATTGTTTAAAAATAACTATTTCCCTCCTCTGGGTCCCTCTGATAGGCCCCAGGTGGTGTCAGGATAGAAATCTAACTCCAAAGAGTCACCTTATCAGGCCAGGTGGGTCACCTGGCTCCTTCCCAGATGTGTGTCAGGGTTTGGGAAAGAACATCAGACCTGCAGGCTCCAAAGTGGCCAAATAGTCAGTGGTTATAGGGTAGCAGCTGTGGAAGGTACTGGCAGGAGCCTGTTTAAATCTGTTTAAGACCTCCTCCCCAGAAACCAACTCTGAGGCATGAGCATTCTTTGGCTGCTGTGCTGTCATAGAACTTCCCCATAACCTGCTGTAGTTCACTGGGAAGGGGGCACATCCACTGCCAAACGTCTGGGAAAACTCCTTTTCCTTCTCACAACTTTGTACATGGACTTGCTGGCCCCACCAGACACCAATGGAAGAAGGCCTTGGTAGTGTCATGGTTTTGCGTTTGGGGTCATAAATGGAAAATCCAAACACAAATTCCAGATTATTTTTTAAAAGATTCTTCCTAGTATAAACTTAACCATAAAAGGAAGAATAATTTTGGTCTTACTGAACTTTCCTTAAGAATATCTAAAAATACTTTATTTTATATGATGTGACTCAAGATGCCTATGACCTATAGCGTGTTTGTAGTGTTATAATAAATTTTGAGTCTGCTTATTTAATGCAGAAGACCAAAACCCAAAATGGCCTTTTGGTATTGTCATTATCAAATTCTTGGGACAAGATTTAAGACCCTGTTTATGTTACATACTTTTGTTTTAAATCTTCTTGGATACTGAGAAGGGTGAGATGAGTGTATCAACTAGATGCTCAAGACCTAAGAAAGTCTCCAGGCTAAAGACATACCCCGGGAGCTTCAGTTAAGGAGGTAAGTAGCCGCATCTAGAAAATATGAGTCAATCTGAATTTCAGTATGGAAGTGCCTAGTAAATGTGAGGATTGTATTTTTCTTCTAATTTGGAATAACAATCCTTTTACTCATTTATAACTTCTTAGATTAAGGCTAGCTAAATTCAAGGGTCTGCCTGTAGCTTTGGGAACATCAACTTCTCTCAAAAGTTCATAAATTATTTTTTATGAAGAAGTCCAAAGGTACATGGCAGTTTTCCAAGCCCCAATGGAAGCCAAACTAGATGATAGAATTTAAATTTGAACAGCGTAGCAACAAAATATCAACTACATGAGAAACATTCCAATCAAGATATGCTGCAGGATTAATAATGATACCTGTGGTGGAAGACTGTGGAGGAAAGGAATTCAGATAAGAGGCAGAAGGAGGATCTACAGACAGAGCATCTGCCAATTCAATTCACACAGTGGTCTCAGGGCTTCAGAAAATATTGGTTTTGGTCATTTGCTCTCAGACAAATATAGGTATCTGGTCTCAAGCCTGGAGTCTTACCTCCTCCAATCCATTCTCTGCATAACTGGGAGAAATCTCTGCATGTACTAGAGGGTCATTTCTCTAAAATAAAAATTGAGGCCAAGTGTACAGATTACATCTGTAATCCTAGCACTCTGAGAGACTAAGGCAGGTGGATTGCTTGAGGTCAGGAGTTCAAGACCAGCTAGAGCAAGAGTGAGACCCTGTCTAAAAGTAGCCAGCCATTGTGGCAGGTGCCTATTGTCTCAGCTACTTGGGAGGCTGAGACAAGAGAATTGCTTGAGCCCAAGAGTTTGAAGTTGCTGTGAACTATGATGCCAGGGCATTCTACCCAAGGTGACAAGGCGAGACTCTGTCTCAAAAAAAAAAAAAAAAAAGTAAAAAAAAAAAATGAAAATCAGATTATCTCAATTTCTATGTAAGCAGAATCCCACAGCTGCTGGGATAAATTTTTTAGTTGCTGCCTATGGCTCCTCATGACCTAGCTCTTGCCTACTTCATGAACTGCATTCTCACCACTCCCCCCTCCCCGTGCACCCTGGGGTCCAGTCATTACAAGTTACTTACATTTCTCTCATGGTGCTATGTGCTCTAACCTTCATATGCTCTAAGCTTACCCCTAAAGCAGCTTTTCTTTACCACTTGGCTAGTTCCTATGTATATCCTTAGAAACTCGGCTGAGGTATCCTTTCCTTCAAATAGCCTTCTCATCCTCTAAGCTGAGTCAGCCTGTACTCATGCATAGCTCTCAACACATTCCACCACTGTGGACTATTTTAAGGCACAGACTCTATCTCAACCGTGTTCTTGTGCCTAGCATAGTATTTGTCACTAGTAGATGGTCAGTTAGTGTTGCTGAGTAAATGAATGAGAAATCTCTTTGTGCTTTGTAAAGTAGACTCACTGGTTTTGTTGAATGTGTTCTGATGCTGGTGTCTACATTAATTTTCAAGGGAGGAACTGTGAGGAAACTAAGACAATCTCAAAATCCTTAGGCTACAAGGAGATGTGTAAAAGAAGCAAGAGAGAAATTAGGAGGGAAAACAATACTTAAGAAAAGCCTCATGTAGCTTCATAGCTGTTTGATGAGAAGATAACATTAATGTCTAAAGGCTAATGTGGTGGAAAACAGTATTTATGAATTACTGTTAATAAATTGTCACTTTTTGATCACTTCTACAGAAGAAAAAGTCAGTATTCTAAACTTTATTAATTTTTGCGAGAGGGTCTCATGCTATAGCCTTGGGTAGGTTGCCATGTCATCATACCTCATAGCAACCTCAAACTCTTGGGCTTGAGCAATCCTCTTGCCTCAGCCTCCCAAGTACCTGGGACTACAGGCTCCTGCCATGATCCCTAGCTAGTTTTTTTTTTTTAATTAAATTAAATTAAATTTTTTTGGCTGGGTTTGAACCTTCCACCTCCAGCATATGGGGCTGGTGCCCTACCCTTTTGAGCCACAGGCGCCACCCGCTAGTTTATATATATATATATATATATTTTTTTTTTTTTAATTTAGTAGAGTTGGAGTCTTACTCTTGCTTAGGCTGGTGTCAAATTCCTGAGCTCAAGCAATCTACCCATCTTGGCCTCCTAGAGTACTAGGATTACAGGCATGAGCCACTGCCTCCAGCCTCTAAACTATATTATAGGTTGAGAAATAATTCACACATACAGGTACATACAAAATCTTGAAATCCATACCTGCCTTAAAGTGCATTGTGCCAAGTACTGCTTCACTGCTTGAGCAAGGCCCTAATCCCTCATGCATGCTGTGTATTAATTGAGCAGTAGATCCTGGCTACTTGGGAGGGACACATCCTGAGAATTTCAAGAACCCTTAGATTTGTGAATACCACTAGTATATGCCATATCCCCAATAAAACTTAAGTAGAATTTAAAAAACAGGAGGCATTAATCATATTCTAAATGAGTCTACAAATAAAGGATTAGAGCAGTGGTCCTCAACCTTCCTAATACCACAATGTATTTACATTGTTAATAAGGGGTTGCAACCTACAGGTTGAGAACTGCTAGGTTAGAGTGATTAATTAAATTTTGGGGCAGAGAATTATCAAATTGGTAGGCCACGTCGGTTTCTCTTACTTCCGTCACTAGTCCCTACGGTTATAGTCATAGTCAACCTTCTTTTAAGGCTATATATATATATATATATAATGTATGTATAAATATTCATATGTGCATATATATGTATATATATTTACAATTAATATTCTTCTATTTAAAAAGTAACCAAGCAAGAGCTATTCCAGATGTTACAATGACCACAAAGACCACAAAAGCCGCAATACTGAGATGTGGGTGCTGAGAGGCTGGCTAGGTTCACTCACTAGCTTAGTGATGGTCTCCTGCTTCCCAGCCTTGCAATGTCTATGATTTGACTTAATTCCTCTGCAAAATGACAAATGGCATGTGTTCCTGACTTTTGATGTCATTTCAAATAGTAGAATCTGAACTTCAAGTCCCTAAACACCCAAAGTCCACCATTTACACAATCTTTTAGCATCCTATTATTTTTGTCTGAAAATATTCATTAAAGCCAAATGACCAAAAAGAAAACAAAAAGTTGTAAAATCTCTATAGGTGATTCCAATAAATAGATATTTTAAGTGGCTTTTTGAACTCCATTCCAGGGAGTATCAGGTGTTTTCCAAGTAATGGTGTATCTGTTTCCTTAACAACAAATGGGGGATATTAAGCATAAAAGGATTTAAGAATTTTTTGCTAAGATAACAAATAAGGTTCTAAGTCCTGAAAGAGGCACTCTATGCTACGTATGGGCAATCACTGGAATGCATTTTCCTGCAGAGACTATGTTCTGCATGGTTATTAGGCTCCCAAGTCAACTTGAAAAAAGACAATCTGTTTAACTCATATGGTGGCTGAACTCTTTCACTCATCAGATACTATGAAACAGTCAGTAAGTGTGTGTTAGCAGCCTTCTAGCAGGTACTAGGGGTGCCAGTGGGTCCCTGTCCTTAAATAGCTTGCAGTCTAACAAAGAGCAATGTCTAGGAGGTAGACGATACTGTGAGAGAGATGCTGTGAGGGGCCAAACGTGCCTGCAATGTGTGCGTGCGGAGGGGACCTGTCACCCACTCTTTGCATGGGGGAGGGCAAAGAGTGGGGAGGAGAGGGCAGGAAAGCCACCCGGAGGGAGGTCAGCTTGAGAACTACATTGGTAACTGAAGATTAGTCGGAGTTAACCAGGACAATGGGTAAAAGTCAGGGATAACAGAAAGTAGAATGGTAGCTGCCAGGGAATAGGAAAGGGGAGAAGGGGGAATTGTTTAAAGGGTATAAAGTTTCAGTTTTGTAAGATGAAAAGAGTTCTGGAGGTTGGTTGCATAACAATGTGAATATACTTAATACTACTGAACTGTACACTTGAAAATGGTTCAGATGGCAAGTTTTATATTATGTGCATTTTACAACAGTTAAGAAAACTTTGGATAGGAGGAGATGAGAAACTGTGCTCCAGGCAGAGGGAACACTATGTTCTAAAGCTTGGAAATAAGAAAGTTTTGCCTTAGTCCAAAGTCTTGTAGTTACTAGGAATAGAAAGGAGAAGGAATAAAAGTTTTCTTTCCCTTTTCGGGATCTAGAACTCACCAAATGACCTTTCTGTGACAGGTCATTTGCCTTGGACACGCCATCGTTTCCTTTTCTGTACTTTTCTTTTTCTTGAGAAGTCCCCTTTTCTCAATAAAGCTAGTGTTCTTCTGTTCATCCACGCCCTCTGGGGCGCCCCACCAATCAGGCATGTTTCAATCCTAAAAACTCTACTTACTTCCAAATTACTCACCTCTTTTTCCACCCCTGTGAGAATTTTTAGTCCCTCAGAATGGCTATTCTTGGCTAGGTTGCAAAAGGACAGCTATCTGATTAAATAAATGTTTACTAGAGTGTGACAAACTATTAGCTTCTCAGAAGTATCAGTATATTTTAAAGGGATATTTCTTATCCAAAGTAAATCTTTTATTGGTGACATTTTAGTAGAATGAAGTGAAATTGTAACAATTTAGGCTATATTATAAGAATATTTTTGTCTGGGGAGCTACCCTGTTAATAGGACTAACCTGTTTGAAAATTTGTCTCAAGAGTTTGGTTTTCCCAAATTGTTACTTTTTCCAGTGTCTCCTCTTCTCCCTATAATATCTCTAAAAGTTGCAAATAATTTTCAGCATTACCCACAGAAGTGTGTCTGGTGCTGAGTAAGAAGAATTGGAAGGAGAAATGGGTATTCAACAGAAGCCCTATGGTTGTGTGGTTATTACTAAGCCAAGGACTTCCTAAAGTCTCATGTATTGTCAGGTAGAAACAAGCTTATTTAGATTGAGATCACTGCTCATCATGCATAGTGGTAAAAATACAAGTTCCCAGGTCTCCCATTCTAGCTTCACTACATCGTGTGACCTTAGGCAAGTCACTTAACCTTTCTGAGCCACAATGTCCTAGATGAAAAATGAAGATATAGTAAGATTCGCCGCATATCATTGCTGTGGGAATGAAATGCAATAATAAATGTAAAGCACTCAGCACAACGCTTGGCTTATTAGAGATATTTAACTGTAATAGCTGTCATCACAACCACCATCTTCATTATCATCAGCATCTTCACTGGAGGGCTCCTGTGCGTGTATACAAGCTGCTCTGGCCCAGCTCTAATTAGCACATGAGAATGAGCAGAACTGACACTGAAACTCTTCCCACCATAGTCAGGATGTCTGCCTAGGGAAGATGGCAAGGGAGTAGACTCCCAGGGATTTCTCTGTTCTCGGATTTTGAGATTGGCAAGGACATGATTGTGCCTTTTCTCCTGGTTTTGAAATCTCTGGCAAACACAGTTCCCTCCACCCAGCTCTGGCTCTAGCCCTCACTACGTGGCTCTGCTTCCTGTTTCTATAGCAGCTTCTTCATGGAGGATTCATTGCTACCTGCCCCAAAATAAGCAGCAAGGAAGACCACACACATTTCCCTGTTAATCAAAGACTATTTTTAGGAGAGGGAGAAAGTCTCTAGGTAATCATCCTTCCCTCCTGGTCTGAAGTAGAAGCAGCCATGTCTGTGGGTGGAGGATGAGCTACAAAGTCAACTTACACTCCCCGTGTTTGCAGATGTCTCTGCAAGGGGAACTGAAATATAAAAGGAACCTTGGAAGAGGCAGAACAGGCCTCAGTCTTCTATTTAAAATACACTTGGCGCCTGTGGCTCAAGTGGCTAAGGCGCCAGCCACATACACCCAAGGTGCTGGGTTCGAATCCAGCCCGGGCCCGCCAAACAACAATGACAGCTGCAACCAAAAAATAGCCAGGCGTTGTGGC
>NW_003852408.1:28904175-28908167 GCF_000181295.1 Otolemur garnettii
AAAAAAAAAAAAAAAAATACAAACCTGAAGCCAGACGTGGTGGTTCATGCCTATAATCCTAACACTCTGAGAGGCCCAGGTGGGTGGATTCTTGAGCTCAGAAGTATGAGACTAGCCTGAGCAAGAGTCAGACCCCGTCTCTATTAAAAACAGAAAAACTAGTGAGGTACAGTGACTCATACCAGTAATCCTAGCACTCTGGGAGGCTGAAGTGGGTGGATTGCCTGAGCTCAGGAGTTCAAGACCAGCCTGAGCAAGAATGAGATCCCATCTCTAAAAATAGCCAAGCATTGTCTGGGGTGCCTATAGTCCCAGCTACTCAGGAGGCCGAGGCAAAAGGATCACTTGAACCCAACAGTTTGAGGTTGCTGTGAGCTGTGATACCATGGTACTCTGCTAGCACTCACTCAGGCTAGGGTGCTATGGCATCATCTGAGCTCATTGCAACCTCAAACTCTTTAGTTCAAAGAATCCTCATGTCTCAGCCTCCTGAATAGCTTAGACTAGAGGCCCATGCCATCACACCCACCACACCTAGCTAATTTTTCTCTTTTTAGTAGAGATGAGGTCTAATTTTTGCTCAGACTGGTTTCGACCTCCTGACTTCAAGGGATCTGCCCACCTCGGTCACCGGAGTGTTGGGATTATGGGTATGAGCTAAAAATTCTGAGAGGAGAACTTTTGACAGAGCAATAAACAGTTAATGTTAGAGAGCTGTGAGGAGATGACCAGATTTGAACAGCAGATGTGCCTCAGTGCACCCCAGGGCGGGTGACAGACAAGCATGAGGAACTCCTCTCCAGTGTAGCACAAATATGAGGGTTGGACCAGGGGAGACAGGAGGGATTCTAGACCATCTGATTCCAGCCAAAAGAACAGACAGCCTTTTTCACAGCTCCTGTTGAATATTTTTTGGGATTTGTTAGTGTCACCTGGGTTGAGAATTATTTTCCTACCTGTTCTTGTCAGTCAAAAAGAAAACTAGTTAAAACAATGCTGTTTTAATGGCTGATGAGAATCAGAATGAGAGACCCGAAAAGACAGTTAAGGGAGGGATAATATTGTAGATAGCAAAGAGGTCAGTTGGTGGGACCTAAATGCAGGAAGACTAGTATTTGTTTCGGTTTGGTTTTGAGACAGGATCTCTCTCTGTCACTAGAGCTAGACTGCAAGTGGCATCATCATAGCTCACTGTAGCCTCAAGACATGCTCCTGCCTCAGCCTTGGGCACACAATTCTGGGTCTGGCTAACATTTGTATTTTTTTATAGAGATGAGATCTTGCTATATTGCTCAGGCTGGTCTTGAACTCTTGGCTTTAGTGATTCTCTTGTCTCAGACTCCCAGAGTGCTCAGGTTACAGGCATGAGCCACCTTGCCCAGCTAGAAGAAAGGTTTTCAAAAGGAAATTGTGTGTGTGTGTGTGTGTGTGTGAGAGAGAGAGAGAGAGAGGAGAGAGAGAGGTGTACAGTATATCAAGGAGATAGCAATAGACAAGAAAAAGTCATAGGGAATCCTAGAAAATTCAAGCTGGAAAAGATTCAGAGATCTAGTCTAACTATGCCCTGAATTCATTTCCAAATAGTTCTATTTATTTACTTATTTCTCTTCATTGTCTCATTACTGATAACAAATAGACTAGAGAGGTTGCCAGAAAAGGATGTTGGGGTTTTATTATCTGCTAAACCGCGGTGGGGCTTGGAAAAGCCTGCCTGTCGGTGCCCTTCCATCTCGGCATGCACACAGGCAGCCACGTGTGTGCCAGTAACTTGGGCTGAGCAGGCAGCTTGGGATTCTGAGAACCAACACTGGAGAGAGAAAAAGCCATAATTAGTGTTAATTGTTGACCCTACAGTTCAAGAATAGATGCTCTGGAGAATGGGAAATGAGAACAAACATTAATTATTGAGTAGGGACCTTGGAGACAGACACTCTGGATTAAAAGGAGAGAGATAAATTGCATAATGAATGTTAATTTTCCCTCAAAGAATTGAGTGGTCGGTGGTTGAAAGCAAAAAGAGGCTAACGCAGTCATGAAAGAGAAACCTCAGTGTGTGTCGGGCGAGTGGGTCTGGAGGGTTACACAAACACTTTCCATCACAGCTACACCTGGCCCTCTGCCTCCTAGCTCCCTAGAATGTCCTATCAGGGTTTTCCTTAGAACTCATTATTTACTGCAAGTTGTCTGCTTGGAAGTGCAACCATTTCCCCTGCAGCACATGAGGCAGAAAACAGCCACACTGCATTACTGACAAGCTGAGAGGCACGTGATGTGGGGGTCTGTTTTCTATGAGTGGGGGTGGGAGCTTGACTCAAAATGAGGGAAGACACCGAAGCCATGGCCCTATGTAAGTTGTGGGAACCACATGGGCTCCAGGGTCTTAACTGTTGTTTTATCTTAGTTACGATTCACGAGACATATGCACCTCCTCCCCCAACAATGTAATCTTAACTGAAAGTAAAAACAGAATACAGATAATTTGAACAGAAGATCAGAGATAAGAATTGTAGCCAGTTTTGTAAAGAGACACTACCAACAGGCTTGTCGCTGATGCTCAGATTTCAGAGTGCTGGTTGAGATCCCAGGTCAGCCAGAGGCCCTGGGGATCTCGCTATTTGGCAGGGTCTGCCCACTTCTGGTAAGGCCCTCATCAGGTGCTGTCGGGATGATTTTGCAGAAGCCTGTGTTCCCTGCCTTTTCTTTTGCCTGTTCCTTCACATTGGCACACACACAGGGTTGCATGACATCCCTCCTCAAGCATCTGTGATTCCTCATTGTCTAAAAGCAGCATTCCTGCTCTCTCCTGGCTCACAAGGCCTTCCCTGCTCTGGCCCTGGCCCCATGAAGTCTCTCCTCAGTCCACTCCCACAGGGTGGCTTCTTATTTCCCACATGTCCTCTTCTTCCTCTTTGTCTTTGTTCATGCCGGTCCCTCAGCTGGTCTGCCCACCCCTCATCCATCCACTTTTCTAATTTCTCAAAGGTCAGGGCCCATGGAGATCCTCAGTAAGAGCCCTTGTCTACCTCCTAGGCTAGAATTAATTGCTCCTTCCTTGAGCACCCCTGCATTGCGTTCCCAGGCCTCTGTTGCAGCACTCATTTTATCCTGCCTTCTGGTAGCATTGGTTGCTTGTGAATCTGTTCTCTAAATGGACTGTGAGGTCCATGAGGGCAGTAGCCTCAGTGCCAGTGTGGGTCCAGGGGAAGTGTGTTGAGGAGAGTAGGCATCTGGGACAGAAAGGCTTGAGAATGAAGCCCAGCTCTGCCTTTACCAGGTAAGTAAACTCCCTGTTTTCCAATTTCCTCACCTATGATATGTGAATGAAAATACTCACTTCCTAGGATTATTGGGATGATGGAACAAAATGATATATGTAGCAAGGTATCTGAGAGTGTTTGCTCAAGATATTAACAACCTTCCAGGTCCCAGTATATCAAAGGAGTCAAACACATATGTAATGGGTCTTTTTTCTTTTAGGTCCATGATATTTCCTATTGGAATTTTACTTAATATTTCACAAGATGGAGTACAAGTAAGATCTGATTTGATTTTCACAAAGCTATGTGGAGTAAGTTGGAAGATACTATTGTAGTTACATCCTGTTAAGGCATAAGGTAAGCTGCTGTTAAAAAGAAATCCAAAAAGATAAACATTTATTCTCTTTCTTGTAAGAGTCCAGAGGAAGGTGGGCAGATCAGGGTGGCTCTGCTCTGTGAAGTTCTCTGGGCACTTTGATTCCTTATGTCTTACTGTTTCAGCATCCTAAGGGTATTGTTCTCTTTCACATGGTTAAAGCTATTTTATTGCCATGACCAAGTCCAAGGGGAAAGAGGAGGGTGAGGGCAATAGTTCTCCTTTAAGGGCTCAGCGCCTATAGCTCAACCGGCTAAGGCACCAGCCATGTACACCTAAGGTGGCGGGTTTGAATCCCCAGCCCAGACCTGCCAAAACAACAATGACAGCTGCAACCAAAAAATAGCCGGGTGTTGTGG
>NW_003852408.1:28908305-28924902 GCF_000181295.1 Otolemur garnettii
AAAAAAAAAAAAAATAGTTCTCCTTTAAGGAAATGACTTGGAAGTTGCACATACTATTTCCATTCACATCTCATTAGTCAAAACTTAGTTGCATGGTCATACATAGCTGCAAGGGAAGCTGGGAAATATAGTCTCTTGCTATGCAACCATGTATTCAGCCGAGGGGAAATTCAGGGTGGAGATTCTATGAAGAAAATGAGTGATGGAAGAATGGATATGGGGAACAATTAAAGTCTCTGCTACTCACAATTTCAGTCAATATTTATGGGCAATGCTTTGGCAATACCAACTGTGTGTTCTCTGGGATATTTAGTAGTAGATGAGGAAATTAACTGTAGACAGGAAAGAAGAAGAAGAGTAAAACAGATAAAGGAAGTGAAGAAGTGCCTTGCCTAGGTGATAAGAATGAGTAGAAAAGGAAGTTGCAATCATTGTGGCCAAGGTGGTCAGGTGAGGCATCACAATGTAGGGGGATTTCAACTGGTCCTTGAAGCCTGGAAACTTGGATAAGAGGGACTAGATGTAGGTAGTGGGAAGAACTTTGTCTTAACTGAGTACAGAAAGATCTGGATTTGAACCTTGGATTTGCCATGTAAGAGTTGTGTGATGTTGGGTAAATCATATATCTCTGGGCTTCAATTTCCTTATCCATAAGATGAGAGTATTTTCAAGAAAGTCTCATAGTTCTAGTGGCCCTGAATAACTCCAATCCCCTCCTTCAGGAGGGGAAGAGTTAAATGGGCTGTGGAGAATTTGGGAGGGTCATAAGTGGACTATTGCCATTTCAATGGGGTAGCTCTGCGTGTATCTCCTCTAATCTATTGCTATCCTCAGCAAATCTGTTTGAGGAAATGCTTCCCTTGCTTAAATACTGATGAAGGTGACACCTAAGTTCCCTCCTGACTTGAGGATTCTCAGAAACAGAACAAGTGCAAGGGGGTGGAATTGACAGCTTCACAGGCTCTGTTAAAAAAAGATACAAGTACCACTGACTGCAAAAAATAAAGATGAATTAATGTTCTTTAGCACTTCAAATTGATTTTTTTCTTTAAAAAATGAATTTCTAGTAGATTCAGAGCAAGCTACTATTTTTGATATTTTTCTTCTTTGGAAGGCATAAAGTGGTGGTGATGCTACCTTTTCAGCCACATATGAAGTAGGAGAGTCTTTGTGTTTCCAGAAATCCTAAGAGGTTTTTGTCAAAGGAAAAGAAGGAGAGTCCCTAGTGTGTTTTAGTAGTTTTCTGGTGGTAGGTATCAGGACACCTTCCAGGATGAGCTGTGAGGCCTTGCTGGTCTCACTATGGTGAGGGAACGAACCCTGCTTCCTTCTGAAGTCTGGGGCAAACACAGCTCTCACAGCCTACCCCTCTGCAACCACTCAACACTACAGTATCTATAATTTCTTTAAGAAAAGTTTATCTGTCAGGGTTCAGTGCCAGACGGAAACCACCCAGGTATTTTAAGAAGAAACAGTTACTGTAGAGAATTTGGCAGCTGACAAAGTCTGCAGCAGCTGCCTCTTGGAATGCTCAGTCTTCTTAAGCTCAGTCCAACATAAGTAGCCCAAAGCTTTGAAGCATCTGTCCTACTTCTGCCCTCCAAATCTTATGCAAGAACATCTAATTAGCCGAATATAATTTTGCATCTAGCCCTCTAGCTGCAATGGTTATCTCAGAAATGTAGTTTTTAGCCTTCTAGCCTCTGCAGTCCAACAAAACCCACTGGAAGGAAGTGCTGAGTACGCAGACACATATCCAGCCACATTTTCCTTCATTCAAACACTTGACTGGAGATCTTCAGAACTGGTAATACCTGCCAATATTATTTCTTATGGGTTATTAACAAGCACTGATTGGGCACAACCTAAATTATTACCAAATAAGCCTAACTTCCTCTGTTTCTTCTCACCCAGAGAAGGATGGTTTGTCGACCTTGTAGTTTGAAATTGATGTTTGTAAAATGAAAATAAGAACAATTACAAATTATTGAATAGCTAAGATCCTATTTCAGGATTTGCACAATAGAACTGCCCCATGAAGATAGTCTCCTTGGGGAAGGGGCATATTTAGAAATATACAGTGATAGATCTGGTAGGAACCTTAGAAATAATTTCCCAGAGAGCAGAATGAGACCCTATCCCTAAAAAATAGCAGGATATTATGATGGGCTCCTGTGGTCCCAGCTACTCGGGAGGCTGAGGCAAGAGGATTGCAAGAGGATTACTTGAGCCCAAGAGTTTGAGTTTGCTGTGAGCTATTATGCCATGACACTCTTACCCCAACTGACAAATTGAGACTGTCTCAAAAAGAAAAAAAGAAATAATTTCCCAAAGTGTCTTCCAAAAACTATTTAGATTCACGTGCTATTTTACTAAATCAAATGTATTCAGCCGTCAAATAAGTTTGGATAACAGGGCATATCCCCATCTCAAAGAACCATGATTCACATTAGCATATTAGAGGCTCTGGGAAGTTCTACAGTGAGGAATCGGCTTAACTTTAGCCACTGGTTCCCAAATGTGTTTTACCCCATAGCTCTTCATTTTTAACTGAATGACTATTAACCTTCTGAACAAGTGGCTTTCTATGGGGCATGTGCTGGGAGGACTGGATGTAAGGCCAACTCCTCTTCTTCCACACTGGGAAGCTGAGGTCTAAAGCAGTGTGGTTTTTTTGCCCATGATCCCAGAAATCATGGGTAATAGAGCTGAGAATAAACCCAGAGTTTTTTTGTTTTTGTTTTTTTCTTTTTCCTCACTTGGTCTCATTGAAAGCAATTCTCCTTCTCCAAATCTCTAGGCAACATCACTAAGGTAGCAGCTACTGGGAGATAGGCTACTCACTGGAAATCATACTTTATCAGATATCCTGCCAATGTGGAAGGATTCTTTTACTGGTGGGCCCCCTAACCAAATTATTAGAAATAACAAATTGGGAGAACAAAGAGAAAGTCAACTACTTAGTCAACTACTTTTCCCCCCAAATAATCAGTGTTTCGAGAATAGCTGGCATATTCTTTTTTTTTTTGAGATAGAGTCTCAACTTTGTCACTGTTGGTAGAGTACCATGGTGTCATAGCTCACAGCAACCTCAAACTCTTGGGCTCAAGTGATCCTCTTGTCTCAGCCTCCCATGTAGCTGCGACCACAGGAGCCCACCATAACGCCTGGCTGTTTTTAGAGATGAGGTCTCACTCTTGCTCCGGCTAGTCTCAAACTTGTGAGCTCAAACAATCCACTTGTCTCAGCCTCCAGAGTGGTAGGATAATAAGTGCAAGCCACCGAGCCCAGTTTCTTAACTGGGATACTCTTGGACCCTTCATCTTTTTCACCCTTACCAAATCACAGACCATCAGGAAATGACACCAGTGTATTAGTTATCTATTAATGCAAAACCCATTACCCAAAAACCTAGTGACTTAAAACATAGCAACCTTTCTTTTGTGGCTTAGGTATGTGGTTCCGGTGCAGTTTCCCATGTGGTCACAGTCACAGAGTCAGCCAGGGATGCAGTTATCTGAAGACTTAACTGAGACTGGAGTGTCTCCTCTCAAGGCAACTCACTCACAAGCCTGGAAAATTCATTCAGGTGGCTGGCAGGAGGCTTCAGTTCCTTGCCATGTGGGTTGCTTGCTATCAGGCTGCTTGAGTGGCCTCATGACACACATGGTGGTTGTTTTCCCCAGAATGAAGGGAGCGGGGGTGGGGGGGAGAAGAGAGACAGAGAGAGATGCCTTTTATGACCCAGTCTCAGAAGTCACACATCATCACTTCTGTCAATCTATACTCATTGGAAATGAGCCACTATATACAGATCACATTCAGGGGGAGGAGAGTTAAGTTCTCCCTGTTGAAGGGACAAGTAGCAATGAATTTGTGGACATGTTTTAAAACTACCACACCAAGAAAGACCTGCAAGGAGGAGGGAAGGATGCTAATTAAATGACAAAAGAAAACAAAAACACCTTCCCCCCCAATAATCCCAAGACACATGGTGGTGGTAAAAATCCATTTAGGAGAAGAACAAGTAACTATTTAGAAACTCTGAAAGAGACCTGAGTTCCAACCTCAGTCATTGGCATAGACATCTTTGAACTTCTTGCAAAACAAACTTCTGAATAAAAGAACTTCTGAGAGAAAGCTTCTATTGCTGGCACTGTGACTAGGAGAAAATATGAAGGATTTCAATCAAGGA
The DNA here is from genome assembly GCF_000181295.1 of Otolemur garnettii. NCBI lineage: Eukaryota > Metazoa > Chordata > Mammalia > Primates > Galagidae > Otolemur > Otolemur garnettii. The sequence goes on from NW_003852408.1 coordinate 28,912,501, forward strand.
TAAGCAATTCGGAGAGTGTATCCAATGTTTTGACTTGTATCCTTCCAAGTTAACTTTTCCTGTCTTAAGCCTTTGAATTTTCTAAATGTTGCAATACCCCAACCTGACTAAAGGGGTCAAATTCCAGCTCTAGTCTTCAACTCTTTTTTTCTCTTTCCTCTAAAGGTTTATATTCATTTCTCTAGGCTGTCTGAAAGCAAGATAGCATGATCTAATTTCATAAGAATTTATTTCCAAATAGTTGTTGACAGAGTCTGAAAGTCTCAGAAAGATCAGACAGATCAAATTCCCTCCTTTACTCAAGAGTTTTTTCTTAATAATATTAATAACCCCCCCCCCACACACAACTTTGATCCCCAAAGAACTTTCCTTTGTGGCACTTGGGGTACTCAGTCAATCAGCAACCATTTCTTGGACATATAATAAAGATAAGAGGTTCTCTAGGACTCAGATGTTGGGAGGTAAACAGAAAACAGACACAGATAAATGCAATAACCACATAAATGGGATCAGAGAGAGAAAAATGGGCTGAGACTACATCTAGGCAGTTGTATGCAATCAGGTGGATTTATTAAGGAAAACATCCCAGAAAAGATGAACTTAAAGCCATTCTAAATATTTGGGGGCAACTTGGGCAAACATTGGAAAGGAAAAGAATAAAGACCGAATGCCTGGCTCGGTGCCTGTGGCTCAAGTGGCTAAGGCGCCAGCCACATACACCTAAGGTGATGGGTTCGAATCCAGCCTGGGCCCGCCAAACAACAATAACGGCTGCAACAACAACAACAACAACAAAAAGCAGGATGTTGTGGCGGGTGCCTGTAGTCCCAGCTATGGGGGAGGCAGAGGCAGGAGACTCACTTGAGCCCAGGAGTTGGAGGTTGCTGTGAGCTGTGATGCCACAGCACTCTACCCAGGGTGACAGCTTGAGGCTCTGTCTCAAAAAGAAAAAGACCGAATGTCTGGGCCATCAAAGAGATGAGAAAAGTGTGGGGTAGAATATAGTGGGGATGAGATTGGGAGTGGAGGGTGGAAATGGTGATCAAGATGAATCTAAACAAACTGAGCTGTAAAGAATTTGGTGTGGTTGGAGCAATTCCTTTGCAAGAGGAAAAATATTTTTTTTAGCATATTGCTTCTCATATCAAACCTAATCATCCCCCCAAAGCAAAGCCCCCCCCCTTTTTTGTTGCAGTTTTTGACTGGGGCTGGGTTTGAACCCACCACCTCCAGCATATGGGCCAGCGCCCTACGCCTTGAGCCACAGGCGCAGCCCCAAACCCCCTTTTCTATTAATAGAGATGCTTAGAAAGATAGACCTGTTCTGTGGTCCCTTCTAGGGAGATGTGGGTTTAAAATCCTTCCCTCCCTTCCAGAGCACCATCTTATCATCAGTCAAGACTAAAGGTCAACCAACTGTCTATGGAGAAAAGGCCAGAGTGATTGATTCATTCATTCAACACACACAAACCTTCAGGTTTGAGAGGCAAGTAGGATTAAATATATTGTCTATGGGACTGGAAAAAGATGGTAGGCAAGTCTTCAGTGTAATTTTCACCTTTCTCTCTCATGGGGAAATTTTCAAAAGATTATTCAACAGACACTTACTGTGATTATGCTATGCATGTGTCAGGGTCCATGCCCTATGCCAGGAATACTGGAATGACTGAAGCATTGTATTGACAGTGGTGACAACAAACTTAAAGCCTAAATATTTCCATTTCTGCTTCTGGCTTTTGCTTTGTTTAAAAAGGGAACTATTTCTTCGGCCAAGTGTGGTGGCTCAGGCCTATAATCCCAGCACTCTGGGAGGCCAAGGCCTGTGGATTGCTTGAGCTCAGGGGTTCGAGACCAGCCTGAGCAAGTGCGAGACCCCATCTCTACTAAAAATAGAAAAACTAGGCATGTAGCAGGCTCCTGTAGTCCCAACTACTCAGGAGGCTGAGGCAAGAGGATCACTTGAGCCTAAGAATTTGAGGTGAGCTATGAATTTGAATTGCTGTGAGCTATGATGCCATGGTACTCTACTGGGACAACAAAATGAAACTTTTTTCTGTCGCCGCCCCCAAAAAGAAGAACTATTTCTCCTTGAACAGAGTGGCCAAATGTGCAGCAGGTGAACAGAGTCAGATCTGTTGTCCACTTGTTGTACCAGCAGTGTCATGTTAGCAGTGGCCTCCAGCTGTCCAACTCTTGCTTCTTCCTACCAATTGGAACCAAGATATTTTTATGCTCATATCTGCAAAAAACCAAGTGGTGGTGTGAAAATTCTTGATACTGTGTTTGGAACCAAACACATTCTACTTTCTGCAAATCCATATACTAGGTGACTACTTCAATATCAACTGACACAAAATATAAAATGCAGCAATAGTTCAGGAGTTTCTCAGTGCAGGAGTTGATCCTTTCATTTTGATTGAGGAACCTTGAATATAGGAAGGATGAGGGACTGACCCAAAGTCATGTGGCAGGCAACAGAGAGGACAGGCCAGAGCTTTTCAAATCTCCTGGCTCTGAATCTATGTTCTTTTTATTAAGCTAGTTGTGACATAACCCACCCAGATGAGTACAGCTTTTATTCTCCCTCATCGAGGGCCGTGCTGGCTGCACAACTCATGCACATACATCATGATGGTTTCTGTGTGGTTGATGCTCACCACCCTCTGACTTCATTTCTTTTTTCCTTTGCAAAATGGCTATTGCCCAGAGCCAGCATCTCTTTTCCAAAAAGTTAACATGCCAGAAGGGTTTTTTGGAAACTGCCCTGCTATCTGTCAGGAGCCAGATGATTCACAGCAACGCATGTAACAAGGATACCTGATTGGATTACCAATTAGCCACCTCCACTTCTGGAGGGTGGTTGGAAAGAAGAGAAAAGGCAGTGTTTAGTTTGGGCAGATACCAAAAGGGCTTTATCATTCTCCTCAAGGCATCATCATGGCACATTAGACCTCTTCCAAGCCATTCCACTGGAACTTCTCTCTCCAGCGGCTCCAGCAAGAGTAAACTTGTTAGGCAAACATTGGTTTATTGTGTCTGAGCGACAGAAGCACCTCTGTGTCAGTAAGAGGGGAGAAACTGGCTGACTTGCGTCTGTTTTTAATGATGCCTCTGCTGCTGGGAAATTTTGGAAGCTGCAGGTAAAATCTCCCCCTTTGAAAACAAGGCTGCCCTGGAATGTGTTATCTTACCTTCACCTGATGAAAGCAGCTCAGTTTGGGTAGGCCCTGGGAGGGACAGGCAGACATTCTCTCCATCTGGACCCAGCAAGTCGTGTTGCCGTGTGGGATCTCTGGAATCTTCTTGAAAATAAGCACAAGCATGGACTGAACCTGCATCATGTTCCCTCCAGCCCGGTGGGCACAAGGATATAGAAGGCTGTGTGCTCAGGTACTCACCAGAGCATAGGGTAAGCCCTGCTCCTGGGAGTCAGCAGAGCAGGGCCATTTTTAAGCTCTGTTCTCTGGGGTCAATGTGGAATGAATGGGGGACTACCACTATATCGCGCTTTTCTGAGAGTTTAGGAAAGGTAGTCCCTCTGGGCACTTCAAAGGCAGGGCTAGGCTGGTAGGGGCACCCTGTGTGAAGGAAAGGACACCCCTTCCACCAGGCATTGCAGCCCAGGCCCTGCTGATTGTGCTTCTGTGCTCCCTCTCTGAGATGTCCTGGGCAGTACTCAGCATGTTCAGCCATACAGCCTGTGGACCATGCTGGGACCGCTTAGTGACTCGGGCTCATGTCAGGCAGGAGACTTAGAAAGTTTGACGGCATTTCTATAATCTTATTATAAAAGTAAAAACAAGTCATTTTTTCCCTCTTCTACTTGCACACTCAACTCGGAACACTTCTGTGACTAGACATGTGGGGTTTCCCCACACCAAGTAATTCTCCAGTGGACACCAAGTGGGTGCCCTGGAATTCAGTTCATTCAGTTCAATTCTGACACCTTCTACTGGGGGATAGTGTCAGATCCCACAGGTTAAGAGCTCAGGCCCTCAAGACTGTCTCACACTTCAGATGCCAGGTTGCGACCTGTACTTCTTACTGACTGGCTATAAATTGGGGTCCCATAACCCCTCTTTAGGTTTGATAATTTGCTAGGATGGCTCACAGAACTAAGAGAAATACCTATTTGCATTTGCTGGTTTATTCTAAGGATACAGATTAAGGCTCGGCACCTGTGGCTCAAGTGGCTAAGGCGCCAGCCATATACACCCAAGGTGGCGGGTTCGAATCCAGCCCAGACCTGCCAAACAACAATAATGGCTGCAACCAAAAAATAGCGCCAGGCATTGTGGCGGGTGCCTGTGGTCCCAGCTACTCAGGAGGCTGAGGCAGGAGACTCGCTTGAGCCCAGGAGTTGGAGGTTGCTGTGAGCTGTGATGCCATAGCACTCTACCTAGGGGGACAGCTTGAGGCTCTGTCTCAAAAAAAAAAAAAAAAAAAAAGGATACATATGAAGAGCAAGATGAAGAGATGGACAGGGTAAGGGGTGTGTGTGTGTGTGTGTGTGTGTCCAGGGCTTCCATGCTCTCTTTGGGCAAGAAACATTCCCAGCACCTACACCTTCAGCAACCCAGAAGCTCATCTACTCTTGTTCAAGACGGTTTCCAGTGGCCTCCTCCCTTTTCTTGGAGGTTTGGGGATGGGCTGAAAGTTCCAACCCTCTAACCCTCTAATCACTTGGTCTTTCTGGTGACTGGCCCCATCCAGAGGCTACCTAGCATGCCATCCTATGTCACCTCATTAGCATAATAAACTCATATGTTATCCAAGGGGCTCACCATGAATAACAAGACACTGCTGTCACTCAGGAAATTCCTAGAGTTTTAGTTCTGTAGTAAGAACCAGAGACAAAGATCACATATATTTCATATTATACCTTTTGCATGTCTAAGACAGAGGGGCCAGGAATAGGGCAAGCCACCAGCAAGAGTGGATGCTAAGTAGTGTACACAAATATGCATACACACACTGAGGCGTGACACACACACAAATACACATACATATTCACACAGAGGTGCACACACATGTATACACACATGGACATATATTCTCACAAGGTAAGTATACACATGCACAATGACACATGTATGCACACAAGTATGCATATCACACATGAACAATGACACACATGTGAACATACTCCTTACAGGACATGCCCCTGCATATATAATGCATATATGTAACATTGACACACTCATACACAGTGTGCATGCATGCACACAAGCACACACATGGACATACAAATACACACATACACCCACACACTCAGACCAATGTGCTCTTACACACACATTCACTTAAGTCCTCCCCAACATACACATTTGAGGCTTTAGGCTGCCCTTGTGTCACAGCCATGGTCCTGGCTTCCTATTCTATCAGATTTTCCCTTTGTGAGGGTGTCCTAGAGTGGGTGTGTATGTCTATTCCGTGTGACTTGTCCTGGTCCACGCAACCTCCTGATGCTGACATGTCAGTATGTCAAGTTTGGTTCACTTGTATCAAAATTAAAAGAGCATCAGTGCTGCACAAGTATAAAGGGGAGGAGGTTGTGAAAGAGAGGTTCCCTCCTGTGATGGGTTCTAAGCCGAAACAATGTCTTTAGGGAAAGAGAGAAAGAAAGAGAGAGTTTGGGGGTGGAGGAGAGAAGGAGATGTGATTTTTGACCATCTCAGCCTGAAACAGAGAAGTTGCAAACACAGATTGGAGTTATTGATCTATGTATTCAATCTATGTTTATAAGAATTCAACTATACATACTTTGAGGAGAAAAAGGTGGGGTGAGAAAGAGAGATTGATTTAATGCTGAGGCATTTTGTTCCTGAGTGAGCAGGAAATGAAAGAAGCGATATCTGTTGCCTTTTTTTTTTTTTTTTTTTTTGAGACAGAGTCTCACTATGTCGCCCTTGGTAGAGTGCTGTGGTGTCATAGCTCACAACAACCTCAAACTCTTGGGCTCAAGCAATTCTCTTGCCTCAGCCTCCCGAGTAGCTGAGGTGGAGTACAGGCACCTGCCACAATGCCCGGCTACTTTTAGAGACGGTCTCATTTTAGCTCAGGCTGGTCTCAAACTCGTGAGTTCAGGCGATCTACCTGCTTTGACCTCCCAGAGTGCTGGGATTACAGTTGTGATCCACCACGCCCAGCCTTCTGTTGCCTTCTTGATGGCTCTCAGTTCCCATGTGCCTCTCTGAGGGTGAGTTTCTTGTAGCCCTGAGTATGATTCTGCTGCTAACAGATATACCTCTTTCTTTGCACAATCTGTCCCCAAACACATGCCATCTCCTTCATGTGGTGCGCAGCCAGAGAAAGCAGCCCAAGGCTCCAATGAAGGAGGAACAGCTGCTTGGACTCCACTGTCTTGAAAACAGTCTGTCAGTCTCCAGCATAGCACCTCCCTGGGGATTTTCAGGGGTGAACTGGATTCTAAGCAACTTTTGCTTGAAGACCTACCTACCTTTCGATCAAAGCTCCCATGGGAGCCACGAGTGCACTGTCTTTGCATCATTGCTCTTCTCTAAACATCCTAGTCCCCTCCCCAACTGTCAGCTCCTTAAGGATGAGAACTGAAGGTGAAGCTGTCATAAAGGGCATGGCCTCGCCCTGCCTCACCCTTCAGTAGAAATCCAGGGCCCTTGCATCTCTATGAATAGGCCTCTAGCTCTTTCTTCTCTAGGCTGGAGGGTGACTCTTCCCTGGGGACTCTTCCTGTTGGCTGAGTCATCAGGCTCCCTTGCCCCCGAGGGGTGTGATGTGTGCCTAGGAAGTGCAGTGGCCAGTCTCCCCATTTGTCATCACACACAGCTTGCCAGGAGTGAGGAAAGCACAAAACAGCTTGGCAGTGCATGTCAGTGCAGCAAACCCTTAAAACATGTGCTGGCCCTTAGGACTATGTCGCCCTTGGTAGAGTGCTGTGGTGTCATAGCACCATGTTCATTGTCCTAGGGACATCATGGGAAATGCCGCTGATTTCTCCTTTTCAATGGAATGCCTTTCAGAAAACTCACATCATGGCTGTCACACAGCTCTGGACATAAACCACAGACAAGCCAATGAGGAGAGCATCCATGCACCCCAAGAGCGATTACCTTGTCCTGCAGGTGGTGCCCTCCCAGGCTCTCTCATGTTCAGGTGATCTAGAGGGCTGCAGCCTGATGTCCTGGGGCCCCTGTCCAGGTCCTCCTGACTCTCTGCACTTTTTCTTCCTTTAATTGGGGGTAGAAGACCCAGTGGTGAGGCCATATTCTGGAGTGGGGCAGCATCACCTTCAAAAACAAAAGGAGAAAAAGCCTGAGTGAGAAAACTTCTGAATCAGAGGGGAAGAGACCAAACCTCTTTTTAACTTACTTAATGCTTCTTGGTATTTAGGATGGCTTATTCCACTCATTCTTAAGTTTGTCCCTCTTTTTCAGTCCTGCTAAGGAGCAGGGACCATATTTCTCCTGTGGCCAATATGAAATCACTCTGGGCTAGAATAGAGACCCCTCATTTGGGCAATTGCCACAAACCAGGAGGCATAAGTCGTGGTGGTTGTTATTCTCATTTTATGGCTGAGATCTCGAGACAGAAGTAGGACAAGAGAGTCTGAAAACTCCTTCCGCTCCCAATCTGAAGGCTCTGACGAGGGAGACCCCAGATTAGCAGCTCATGGGGTTATTGGGCCCAGATTTTTGACCATAAGAGGCACAACTTCCAGGTGGTGGTCAGAGGGTGTCAGATTGACGATAATGCTACACGAAGCACATCCTACCCTCTTCCTCTCTCTGTTTTCTCTTCTTGACACTAGCAGGAACTGCTCTAGGAAGCCCGAAACCCAGGAATCTAAGCGACTGAGGCCACGGCTTCATCCTTTCAGACACGGTGGTCTTTATTTCACATTCAACCCATTTGGCTATTTGGCTTTAAAAATTGGCTTCGTGCACAATCTCAAAATATCATAGACTACTTACTTATTGTAAAAGGGAAAGATATCCTCACAATGTAGAAATCTGGCAGATATCACCTTTAACCAAATTGCACAATTTAACCTATAATGGAACAAACCTAACATTTTGTGGCCCTTGGTGTGATGTGCTGAGGACACATCACCCATGTGACATTCCCACCAAAAACATTTGATCTGAATCTCATTATGACGAAACAGACATCCAAATTAAAGATAATTCTGCAAAGCAATTAACCTATCTTCTTCAAAAACTATCCATGTCCTGAAGAACAATACTGGAGAAGTTGTCTAGATTAAAAGATTATAAAGAGATGTGACAACTAAATGCAATGGATGATCCTGAACTGAATTCTGGATCAAACAAAAAGTTAGAAGGAACATTTTTGGTATAATTAGAGAAATTCAAATATGGATTATGAATTAGAAAATAATATTACACCAAGGCTAACATTTTTTTTCTTTTTTCTTTTTTTGAGACAGGGTCTTGCTATGTCACTTTGGCTGGAGTGCAGTGGCGTGATCATAGTTCATTGTAACCTTGAAATCCTGGGCTCAAACTATCCTCCTGGCTCGGCTTCCTAAGTAGCTGGGACAACTTGGCTAATTTTTAATTTTTTTTTTTTTTCTAGAGACAGGGCCTCTCAGTGTTGTCCAGGCTGGTTTTGAACTAACTTTAAGTGATCTTCCCGCCTTGGCCTTCTAAAGGATTACAGGTGTGAGCCACCATGCCTGGCATCAATGTTAACTTTCTTGAGTGTGATAATTGTATTGGGGCTAGGAGGGATTCTGGTTCTTAGGAGACATGTACTACAAGGGATACAATGTACAATGTCTACAACTGACTCTTAGATGGTTCAGGCAATAAAAATAAGGTATGTATGTGTGCACATGCATCTATGAAAGCTGCCTTCATTTCTGTGATATTACAGGTGAAATAATTTAGGGCTAAGTGAGTAAATAAGTATGTACACATCTGTGGTAATGGGACAGTCTCACTAACGTTGAATACCTGTTCACCAGAGGCTTCTGAGTGAGAAAGACTGCTGTGAAAAACTTGCCTCTTTGGGTCTCTTTATGCATCTACTACCAGTTTGGGTCACATATTGAACTAAGTCACATCAAGGTATCAGGGGGTTCTTGAACTGGTATATTCCTGGCAGGATGGCAGAGGATAGACAAGCTTTAGACTCAGTCCCTGGTAGGCACAGCAGTTCAAAACAAGTGGAGGGCAGAGCAAGATGAACAATACCAAAGAGGAAATTCAGTGTGGTTATTTATCTTGTGGCTCTGTTTGTGCACCTGACATTGCAGCCATGGTTAGAAAGCTGCTTTCTTGTCTGTTTGTACACATAGTGACCCCCTGCCCATATTTGGATTTTTTTAAAGGGGAGACTTCAAAGTCTTTAGGATAATTAACTCTCACTTAAAAGATAGACCAAATAAGCCTTTGCCCCGATAATCAAAGGACATTCTCAAAACCTACATGTTTCAAGAACGTCCTGACCTAGGTTCATTGTTTTGTTCATTCTGAAAGGCAGTGCTGCGTGATGGGCAAAGCATGGATTCTGGCACCAGAAGGCCTGAGCTCCAATCCCAGTGTGGCCACCTATGGTTGTGTGACATTAACACGTTACTTATCTCTGAGGGATTCAGTTTTCAGATGTGTAAAATGAAAATAGGATTGTTGTGAGGATTATGTGTGACAACACATGTTAAAAACTAAGATCAGTGACTGGCACAGAAGAGGAAGTCTACACATGTACACGTGCATCCTTCTGATCTCTGATACCACCAGTCAGAAGTCACTTAACATTTGTGACACATTGTTGTCTTGCACATGCCTTCTGGAAAGGAGGTTCAATTTTTTTTTTTTTTTTAAATGAGGTGCTTTCTAAATATGGCCCATTGCTTCCAACCTACCTAATACATAAACATGCACACTTACGTGCACCCATGTGTACAATTTCAAATGTCTATATGTTTTGAAAAATTGGAGGAAGACTTTTACTGATATTATGGATCTTTTAATGGATAAACATATTTATAAACATATTAGAAATGAAATTTCATTGTTTAAAAACACAAGATTAAGTATAGGGCATGCAGCAATGTTTTAGTAAGTCTGGTGCCATCTTACATCTGCAGCTAGGAAATATTAGTAGAGGGATGATTTAGTGAGTAAGCAATTCATGAGCTAGGTATGAAGTGAGTTTTACTTCAGCATTTTGGTTAAGGCAGTGCTGCAGGAACAAAAGCCATCAGTGGGGCGGGTGGTAACTAACCTCCTTTCCAGCCTCCTTTGTCTTGGCTGAGGACCCTGGTGTGTCTTGCCTTGCTTCCCTTCATAGTGACATTCCTGAGAGATGTGGGAAGGGAGGAGGAGCTACCTTGAGATGAGAAGATGTCCCCGTCTCTGCCCGTGTCCACTGGGAGATACACTGTTAACTCCCGTGGTTTTTCTAAGGACGCGTGCTTCAGGGGAGGCCTCCACAAAGGCCTGGCCTCTTCTGTTTCTGGTTCTGACTCAGGGTGTGGAGCACCTAGGAGATAAAGAGTAAGCCATGTTATAGTAGATGTCAGTTCTTTGGGGGGACCTACTCCACTTCGACTCACACCATGTGGTTGGAGTGGAGCTGTGTCCCTTCTCTGATGCCAGGGATGTGCATGTCACTGAAGCCTGGCCTAGGAGTACCTCATTGCCTTAGCCACAGAGACTGGTTCCAGGGTGGGCACATGACCCATGCCTGGCCAATCAGGTGATCTTTTAGCTCTTTTGCAAGAGTTTTTAGGAGTCATATCCTTTCTATAGAGGTTGACAGGCAGGAGGTTAGCATGGTATTGTATGGTATTGCGGGAGAGCATCTTTATCACCATGTGGGAAGAGACCTTGCTTGAGGGAAAAGGCTAACAGAGCTGAGAGACTTAGAAAAGTCTTGGCCAGGTGTCACTTTCTGAGACCTGAGTTCAGCTGGTTCTGGAGTTTGCTGATCCTTGCATGAGCTAATAAATTTGGTTTCTTTCCTCACATGTAAAAGAAGGAATAATTCAATGAACTAACTTTCTTTGTACTTTATTCTTATTTTTCACTTGGTCATATGTTGACAACCTTAATACATCTGATAGCTTTAAGAATCTGGTTCACGATGACCTGGTGGTCTTTCCAATTCTCCTGACAGGTTTGTCATGGAAAATAATTAAATTTAACCCAATTGTGAATAGTCTTGTCTCTCTGTATGTTAAGTATGTCTTTTTATTCTGCTATTTTGACATCTGGGACCTGATTGTCCTGGGGAGTCGGTCCCTTCTAGGACTAGCCAATTCCTAGAGATAGTAAATGACCTCTTACCTGGGAGCACATCATCATAGGCAAACCAATTACTCCAGAACTATTCCCTTCGTCAGACTCTTACTCTCTTGGGCCACTGTCCAACTGCCTTTATTACCCAGACAACTAAGGAAAGCCCCTATGTCCCAGAGTCCGCTGAATTATTCAAACTAGCCAATCCTAAATCTGCTTAGTCTGCTTGCCCTGCCTCCAGCATTCTTTCTGTGAAAAGCACATGGACTCTCACCCGGGTTCTTCCACTTCTGCCTGCTGACTAACCCTGGTGCTTTCCCAAGTGGCATGCTCCCGCTTCTTGGGAACTGTGAGTAACAGTCTTTTTAGCACAATTGTCTCCTGATCTGCTGGCCATACCACATCTGAATAATAATAACATCGACATTTTAAAACACTATGTTGGGTGGAGCGCATAGTTCAGTGGGTAGGGCACTGGCCACATAAACCCAGTGCGGGCCAGATAAAATAAAAATGACAACTGCAACAACAAAAAAATAGCTAGGTGTTGTGGCAGGCCCCTGTAGTCCCAGCTACTTGGGAGATTGAGGAAAGAAAATCACTTAAGCCCAGGAGTTTGAGATTGCTGTGAGCTGTGATACCACAGTACTTTGCCCAGGGTAAGAGCTTGAGACTCTGTCTCAAAATAAATAAATAAAAATAAATAAAACACCATGTTGTTGGCTGTGGGTGTGTTTTTAAAAAGAGCTGATTTTTACAAAGAGTTAATTTTTTTGAAAAGGTGAAATCTATGTATAGTGAAATGCACAGATCTTTTTCTTTTTTCAACATGTCAAGAAGAACCTTTATTCCTTTCGTTATAGCCTCTTATGCTTTCTTTCCAGATGCCTTTGGAGCAGGTGCTTTCTGGGCGGGAGCCTTTTGACCCCTCTGAGCTTTTGGAGGAGGTGCTGCCTTCTGGCCTGTGGCTTTCTGGGCAGGAACCCTCTGGGCTGCAGCCTTCTTGCCTGCAGTGGTCATCTTTTTTGCTGGAACTTTAGCAGCAGCTGCTGCAACAGCAGCAGCACCCTTAGCAGGTGCTTTTTTGGGAGAAGCTTTCAGAAAAGCTGCTTTTTGAAGCTTCTTAACTTCATTCTTTTTTTTTTTTTTTTTTTTT